>NW_026294436.1:22566182-23121182 GCF_007827085.1 Peromyscus californicus insignis | reverse complement strand
TAACACGCTCTCCTAGGAGAGTTTATGGCTTTATCGCATATAATTATGCCATAAAATGATATGGAACCCATTAAAAATAACTTGAAGTGTCAAGTGCAAAACGGTTCACTGACTGAAATGAATTGCCTCAAGATAGAATATGTACTATAGCTGGTGGCTCCTAGTGAGTGAGTGAGTGCTGAGGTATCTACCAAAAAGTAAAATAAAAGGTAAAAAATAATGATTAAAACTCTCTATTTGTGGATCACAGAAACATTAAGTCAAAGATTTTACATTTACTACCAACAGATATCTAGAAAAGCATCAGGAGCTGTGGGACAAGCTCTTTTCCCTTTAAAAAGTGGATTTAACACAGGAAGATGGGGCGGGGTGGAGAATGTCTGTCATAGAATTGAGCTCAGAAGGGGTGCATGTGAATGCTAAGCAAATATCCTACCACGGGGGAAGGTGGGGGCGGGGAGCAGGAGGAGGGATGAGAGGGGGATCTGTGGTTGGTATGAAAAATGAATTAAAAAAATATCCTACCACTGAGTTACACTCCCAAGTCCCACCTATACAACTCTCTGTTGCTACTGGATGAAGAAAGAAAACAAAAGCTGGGTGGAAGAGGGTGAGACAGAGACAGAGAGCAACAGGGTAAGGCCAGGGAGAGAGGAATGAGATCAGAAAGAGGAGGAGAGGGCAGAGCAGTCACATAAAAGGGGCACCTGCAGGGCTATTAACGGGAGAGCTCAAACCAGTGCTTGGGTACCATCTCCAGAAAGTCTTTTCCGACCCTGTCCTCTAGCTTACTGCTGTAGCCTCTTCATCAGCCATCTATGGCTGCATAACAAATTAACCCGAGCGATCACACACAGTTTTTGTGCCTCAAGAGTCCAGGAACAGATTAGCTAAACCGTGGGAACCCAGTCTCACGGGAGGCTATAGGCTAAGCTGCTGCCCGCTGAAGACCTGACAGGGGCAAACAGCTCTGCTGTCAATGACTCATCACATGACTGTCGGTGGGCAGCCTCAGTTCTTCACCAAGTGGGTCCGGCAATAGACTGCTGAGGACCTTCCAACATGAGAGCCGGATTCCCCCTAAGAGAGACTGCTTCAGGAGAGATCAAGGAAGCTAAAGTGCCTGTTATAGCTCTGTCTCCAGTGACTAGGTCATGAACATTGCCCCTAATGCCAAGAAAAAAAGACTCAGTCTCTACCTTTTTTGTTTGTTTGTTTGTTTGTTTTGGTTTTGGTTTTTTGAGACAGGGTTTCCCTGTGTAGTTTTGGTGCCTGTCCTGGATCTCACTCTGTAGACCAGGCTGGCCTCGAACTCACAGAGATCCCCCTGCCTCTGCCTCCCGAGTGCTGGGGGCATGCACCGCCGCCACCACCACCAGGCTTCAGCCTCTACCTTATAAAGAAGTCTCAAAGTATTTGTGGTCCTGTTTCAACCTGTCACATCCCTTACTCATCCTGCGCTGGTCAAAATGTTCTGCATTCTGTTCTCTTGTGTGATAAAGTAGCAAGTTGAATTTATAGCATAGCGTTTAACCTAGCAACCTTTTATACAATTCATAGTGAAAACTGTTAGCAGAAATAGTTGGCAGAAAAGCAGAAACGCAAGCATGGCTTAAGCAGCACACAGCAAACATTGTCCTAGATGAAAGAATCATTTTGCCCTGGAGAACCACACCTTTAAAAAAAATAGAGAGCTATAAAAATATAACTCGGGAAAACTAAACTTGTTTTTTAAAAAAAATGGCTACAAAGCAAAACATACAATAGCAGAAACTCTTGTGAAAATTTGATGCGAACAAAATAACTGTATAATAGAAGTCACAGGCCAGAGATGGCTCAGGGGTTAAGAGTGCGTACTGCTCTAGAGGAGTACCGGACTTCAGTTCCCAGCACCCACCTCAGTCTGCTCACAACTTCCTGTAACTCCAGCCCAGAGGCCTCTGACACCACTGGCTCCCATGGCCCGAGACACAGGCATAATTAAAAGCAATAAACTCTTAAAAACAAACAAACAAATCTCTCTTGTTCACCCGGAGAGGAATTAATAGCAATATGTATAGTCTTAGTAAATCAGCAAAAGAAATAACAAAAGGGGGGATATAATTGCAGAATAGAGAAAAATGATCAATTTAATGATACTTTGAAAACAACATCTCCACAATCAACTTTGTTAGAACAATTCTGCTTACAATCTTGGATTAGTTACTTGGAGCAAAACTGCTTGAGATTAGAACCCAGGTATCTAAGCGTCTCTGGAAGCAAAATATTTGCAACACTACACTTCTTTATTTATTATGAATATATTTGTAAGCTTTAGGGTACAAGGGCTCTAGAGGAAAGGCTTTCTAAGGGTGACAGAAATTGTTAAAGAACAGATTGACAAGGAGGCTAGGGATGTAGCTCAGTGATAAAATGCTTGCCTAGCATGCATGGAGCCCCATGATCTACCCCCAGCACGATAAACAAAAGGAGAAACTGTTTTTTTAAATGAATGAATTTGACTACAGAAAGATAAATACAACCCAAAATGATGTAACCAATGTATTTAAAAGGGGAAGAAACTGGGTGTGGTTCCTTATTTGAGTAATCCCAGCACTTAGGAGGCTAAGGCAGGAGAGTTGCCAATACTATGAGGTCAACCTGGGCTATTGTGAGTTCCAGGATAGCCTGGGCTACAGAGAAAGATCTTGTTTCAGGAAAAAAAAAAAAAAGACAAAGGCCAGAGAGATGGATCTGTTGTTAAGAGTGCTTACTGCTCTTGCAGAGGAGCCAGATTCGGTTTCTAGCAGCTTACAACTGCCTGTAACTCCAGTTACCGAAGATTGGATGCCTTCTTCTGGGCTTTGTGGGCTCCTGCATCCACTCACACATACATATTAAAAAAAAAAAAAGTCTTTAATAAAACCCAAGACAGAAAGAAAGAAAAAAAGGAAGGAAGGAAATAAATGGAAAAATTTGGAAAGTAACTACATTTGGTCGACAGAGTTGAAATTTATATATAATATATAAATAAATATACAATAAAATAAATAATTATGTATAATTAAGTTGGTACTTAATTATAATTTATCTTTTACAAATCAATATGAAAAGATGAACACTAATTGAAAAATAAGCAACTGATTTTATGAGGAAAAAGCAAATAAAATTATGAAGAAATCTTTAATATAACTAGTTAGAAACTAAAAAATAAAATAAAAAAATATAGATTCTTACACATTACTGTTGTGCATGAAACTGATACAACCACTTTTCTTTCTTTCTTTTTTTTCTTTTGAGACAGGATTTCTCTATGTAGCCCTGGCTATTCTGATATTTGTTCTGTAGACCAGGCTGGCCTTGATCTCAGAGATTCAATGGTTCCTGCCTCCCAAGTGCTGGTATTAAGGGCGTGTACTACCATGTCCCACTATTTTATAAAGCTAAAGAGAGGAATGACAGTAATTTCTATTCACAAATTTATCCACATCTGAGAATAATAAGTAAAGTAGGCACAGATGTAAGAGATGAATGTGTAAGGGTATTCCTCATACCATACTACCCATAAAAATGAAATTGGAGAAATATCAAAATAATTTTTTTGAGACAGGATATTTTGACTAAAACATGATTATAGTAAAAACATGACACATTCACACAATAAAATTCTATTATGCATTAAATTGATGCTTCAGATAGGTGTTTACTCTTATCAAAGGATATTATTCTTTTTTGTTTTGTTTTGTTTTTTGTTTTTTTGTTTTTGAGACAGGGTTCCTCTGTGTAGTCCTGACTGTCCTGGAACTCACTCTGTAGATCAGGCTGGCCTAGAACTCAGAGATCCACCTGCCTCTGCCTCCTGAGTGCTGGAATTAAAGGCATGTGCCACCACTGCCTGGCTATTATTATCCTTTCTTATGTGAAATCAAGTATATAAAATTTGACAGCATCTCCACCATAACTAGAAGGCTGTGTTCTAAATGTTTTTTCTTTCAGTAATTTATACAGAAGTCCTCTAAGTTGTATACACACACACACACACACACACACACACACACACACACACACACATACACACACTTACTGGGCAATATTTCAATACAGGTTGTAGTTCTCGGGTATCCACATCTCTGCTCCTGTTCTGGGTCCTTGCTTACCCCAATAAAATTAACCAAAATAGCTATGTGGCTCATACAAAGTAAACAGTAAATCTCATTTTAAGCAATCTAAAAGGTTACGCAATACGCAGAAAGAAGACCAGTCCCGGGTAAGCGCCCATATGTGCCAGTGAGGTGTTCACACACAAGGCTTGCTGGAGGAGAGAGATGACTCTGCTCTTTGCACACATCCAAGCAATTCTGAGATTTTTCACTTTTATTTATGAATGAAGAAAATGTTCTCAGTTTTATTTACAAGTAGTATTTATTATTCTGAATGTGTTCATTTAATTTAATCTTTAACAAATGTTTCACAGTACCAGAAGAAATCTGCTTAAGCCGATTTAAAATGGATTAACAAAAGCACTTTCGGATTTTCTTCTATTTTAAAGGAACCTCCTTAGTTTGGAAACAGGAAAGGGCCACCTCTGCACATCTTTAGCCCCCGGGGCCTTTTGTTGCCTTTCTTTTCTTGCCAATTTCAGCTTGTATTTTGAGCAGCCTAAAAGTGTAGTATTTCTCAAAGTTATCGAAAGCAAAGTATTTCTCAAAGTTATCTAATTTCTCCAAGTTATCTAAATTCCATAAAGAGTATCATTTCAGACGGCAGACACTTTTGTCTTTTCAAATTCTCATCATTTCTCCTCTTCCAGTCTTTCCCAAGGCCTTTAAATGAACAACAGCAGACATTAAACAGGAAGCTACGTTTCTCTGATCTAGAAAATTAGGAGGAAGAGAACAGACGCCGAACGGAAGTTAGGAGAAGGAAGGCTAATGTTTTGTTTCTGTTGATTCAAAAATCCTCCTGGTATCCTGGCTTAAAGAGCAAACGTCACAAAGAAGTGTGGTGTAGTTTTCCAGCTGGAAGGACAAACTGAACATTTCCGCTGATGGTTCAAAATCTATTTTAAAAGAAGTCTACAAACATTTAAGTGTAGCTCTTCACTTTTGCTTTAAAGTTAAAAAAAAAAAAAGATTTTGTTTGTATTTTTAGACACTTTTATAAAAGAAGAAAAACTTAGCCCAGGTGCTATGACTTGGTTCAGCAGCAACGTGCTAGAAACCATAACTAACCATTTCCATAGCAAATACGAAACATACATAATTGATTTTCGCTGTGTAATCCTGAAGGCGGTAGGGACTACTTTGTTTATAACTAATAAGAAGTAAGTCCCTTGGTTCATTTGCCAGAGAAATGGCCTCCAGATTTTGAGATTTCACAGAGCAATCAGGTGTTTTGAATGAATGAATGAATGAATGAATGAGAGAGGAGGGGCTGCGATGATTTATTATGACCCCGGCGACATCCCCCCCCCCCCGTGGGCATCCCACACACAGAGAAACATGGTGGGCAGATGCAGTGGCAGGCGGCGGGTGGATATTCACAGCCCAGATGCTTCATCCATGTGGAATTGGGAAATGGTTTATTATAATAGAGCGATAAAGAGAGGATAGGAAAGAAGAGAAAAAGAGAGAAGGGGGTATGGAAGGGTGCACACCTCGTGGGAGAGGGGGGGGAGAGAAGAAGAGAGAGAAGAAGAGAGAGGAAGAGGCGGAGTTTTTCCTTAAAAAGAGACTTTTAGGTCAGGGCACAGGGTGGCACCAAGGAGCGGGATCAGAATATTAACAGGGCCCTCATCAATCTTTTCATTTTATGAAATGAGGACCATTGCAGTTCAACCATTATCTACTGTTGTTTCATGAGAAATGGATATTTTAATGAGAGTCACTCGTTTTTAATTCCCACTTAAGCTAGCTAAGTTTTTACTGTATGGAAATGTAAACAAGCATGGGCGGTCCTTATGGAGTTTTGTAGTTTTCATGAGCTCCCTGAGCCTTGTAAGTTTTACTTGTTGATTTGATTTATTTATTGGTAGTTTTGTTGTTGTAGTTTTGTTTTGTTTTGTTTTTTGGGGGGGAATTTTGTTTGTTTGTTTTTCGAGACAGGGTTTCTCTGTGTAGTTTTGGTGTCTGTCCTGGATCTCGCTCTGTAGACCAGGCTGGTCTTGAACTCACAGAGATCCGCCTGCCTCTGCCTCCCGAGTGCTGGGATTAAAGGCGTGCGCCACCACCGCCCGGCCATTGGTAGTTTCTTGAGACTTAGGAACCTCCTTCCCCTCTTAAGGAGGGAATGCTTCAATAGGAAGAGAGAGAGCTACACAACACTTGTATGCTCTACTTCATGATCCTAGAATGCATGTTAACATATCTTTTGTTGTTGACCTTTGATTGCATCTACGCCTTCATTTATCCAACAAATAGCTCTTATGACTTATTAGATATTAGGCATCACTGGAGAGCTTCAAGTAGACTAAGATCACCTCTGTCTTTGGGAAGAGGTGTGTAAGTGTGCGTATGGCCATGCACACGGAGTGCACACCATAAGAGAACGTTGGTGACAAAGGCCGAGGGCAGGCTAGAGGACCCACCGTGGAAGAGCTGGCACTGAAGTTGAGTATGGAAAGATGAAAGGATTTCAGTAGCTCACGGACTCTCCAAGGGCATCACTGAAACCAGTCAAAGCAGCACGTCCTGGGATGGTTAAGTAGATCCAAAGTCCTGAGAGTAGTTTTGCTGTGGGTATCATTCTGTATAAATAAAACACTGATTGGCCAGTGGCCAGGCAGGAAGTATAGGCAGGACAAGGAGAGAGGAGAATTCTGGGAAGTGGAAGGCTGAGTCAGAGACACTGCCAGGCCCCGCCATGACAAGCAGCATGTGAAGATGCCGGTAAGCCACGAGCCACGTGGCAAGGTATAGATTTATGGAAATGGATTAATTTAAGATATAAGAACAGTTAGCAAGAAGCCTGCCATGGCCATACAGTCCGTAAGCAATATAAGTCTCTGTGTGTTTACTTGGTTGGGTCTGAGCTGCTGTGGGACTGGCGGGTTAGAGAGATTTGTCCTGATTGTGGGCCAGGCAGGACCAGAAAAACTCTAGCTACATAGTTTGGCTTTCCATGTACAGGTGAGTACTGAAGAAACACAAGGCAAAGACAAGCCATTTTGTAGAGGGCCTGGAAGTCAAGGCACACATTCAGATCTTTGTCTGGTAAGTAACAGGGTAGGACAGTCCTAGGACTAGAAATCAGGAGCAGAAGTTGAGGCATCAGTGCTACTGTTCTCAGAGGACCTTGAGGAATTCTTATTCCGCCTGAGCCTTCATCAACCATCTATAAAACAAGGCTAATAGATACACTATATGCTAGTTTATGAACTCACCGAAGCTTGCTGACTCTGAGTATTTTTGACTCTTCACACTTCAGGTTTAGGAAAATTCCTGGGCTAGTCTCTGCATTCAAAAGAGAGGAGGCAAGCGTGAAATTTTCAGGAATGCAAACGAGAAGGTAGAAGTGAGAGATTGTTCTTTTAAAATGTATTTATTCTCTCTCCCTCTGTGTGTGTGTGAGCATATGTGCAAGCGTGTTTGTGTGTGTGTGTGTGTGTGTGTGTGTGTGTACATATGAATGTTTGCACATGTGCACATGGAGACCGGAAGAGAACATCAAACCCCATAGGGGTGCTGAGGACTGAACTGTCCTCTGCAGGAGCAACAGGAGCTCTTAACCACTGAGCCATCCCTCCAGCTCTGAAGTAAGAGACATTTGAATTGCTTAGATGGAGTGACATGACAGAGAAGGAGACAGGAGGATAGAGATCACATTTCTGAACAAGTTATCATTAACAGAACTTAGAGGCCAAGTGAGGGGCCGATTTTATTTTATTTTTTAAATCTTGTTGAATTTGAAGTTCTAGGGCTATTGTTGGATAAACACGTGCAGCATCTTTAAAAAGTTAAGACAGGCCGGGCGGTGGTGGCGCACGCCTTTAATCCCAGCACTCGGGAGGCAGAGCCAGGCGGATCTCTGTGAGTTCGAGGCCAGCCTGGGCTACCAAGTGAGTTCCAGGAAAAGGCGCAAAGCTACACAGAGAAACCCTGTCTCGAAAAACCAAAAAAAAAAAAAAAAAAAAAAAAAAAAAAAGTTAAGACAGGGTTCAGGAGCTGAGAAGCACATAAGAAGCTGTCTGTGTAGGAAGAATGGACCATAGAGGTCATTTTGAAATACTGTGTGGTGGCATACACCTATAACCCCAGCGATGGGAGGTGGCACAGGTGGTTCAAGGGCAGCCTGGGCTACCCTGAGAGACCCTGTTTCAAAATCCCACTACCCTAAAAGAGGTCACTGTGATGCCAAGGGAGTGAGAAAAAAAGAAGACAAACAAGAATCCAGTCTTGAGCAACTCCTCGACTGAGCCAGAGAGCAAATGAAGAGGGTCAGAAGGGCGGGAGAGAGGGAATTGAAAAGTGGGAGAACCAGGTGCTGACTGGAAGCCACAGAACCTGCCAAGAGACGGCCTTCTGAACAAAGCGGCCCTCATAAGGACTGCATGCCAAAGAGGCCGAAGGAGCGAGAGCACCAAGAGTCGCAACAAGGTATCCAGGGATGGCTTTGTGAGAACAGTCTGTAGTGTGACAAGAGCAAGGGATACATTTCCCAGATGCACGGAAGTGTCAGCTCACAGAGACTGTTAGTTATTTGGGATACAG
The DNA here is from genome assembly GCF_007827085.1 of Peromyscus californicus insignis. NCBI lineage: Eukaryota > Metazoa > Chordata > Mammalia > Rodentia > Cricetidae > Peromyscus > Peromyscus californicus. The sequence goes on along the minus strand of NW_026294436.1, from coordinate 23,112,495 downwards.
ATGCAAATGAAGCAAAATGAAATAAAAGAAACCAAAAAAAGCTGGGAAGCCGAGGTGCATGCCTTTAATCCCAGCACTCAGGAGGCAGAGGCAGGTTAATCTCAGTGAGTTCGAGGCCAGCCTGGTCTACAGAATGAGTTCCAGGACAGCCAGGACTGTTACAAAGAGAAACCCTGTCTCCAAAAACAAAAACAAAAACAAACAAACAAACAAAAAAAGGTCCCTTCTTTAATACTTTATGTACCCATGAGTTATCTAGGCTGTTCCACATAGTGTTTGTTCTGAAGTGCTGGAGGTCAAATCTTGAGCCTCTTGCAGGCTAGGAGAGTGTATTACCACTGAGCTACATCTTCAGCTAACTAAAAAATATGTATATGTATACACACATAGAACGTGCCATCAGCCTAAGGTTGTTCCATATTTTCCTCCTTTTACTCAACCATCTGATGCTTTGGCGCTCTCTCAGTATGCTGCAGTGGACCCTTACGTATTACATTTCTTACCCTATCAGTTCTTTACCAGTGGGCATTTGGCTTGTACAGCTTTTTTGTTTTGTTTTTATTTTATTTTTTTGGTTTTTCAAGACAAGGCTTCTCTGTGTAGTTTTGGTGCCTGTCCTGGATCTCGCTCTTTAGACCAGGCTGGCCTCGAACTCACAGAGATCTGCCTGGCTCTGCCTCCCAAGTACTGGGATTAAAGTCATGCGCCACTGCCCCTTGGCAGTTGTACCTTTTAAGTTGATTTAAAAAAAAGAAAGAAAGAAAGAAACAAAGAAAGGAAGGAAGGAAGAAAGAAAGAAAGAAAGAAAGAAAGAAAGAAAGAAAGAAAGAAAGAAAGAAGGAAAGAAAAATCTTCCCAGCTAACTAGAAGCTGTTCTAGAATTCTAACCCCTGTTGACTTCTAAAGGCTCTGCTGATGTGTTGACTAAACACCACGGGGCTTCTGTATTTAATCAACAATAGTTGGATCCATCCATCCCCCCTCTCTCCAGAGTTCTTCCCTTTTGCATTTGATCTCTAGCTTTGCTGGAAGATCCTGTTTCCTGCTCTATAATTTCCCTTGAACTTCCTGCACAATAAAGTTCGGTAGAAGTACAAAAGTAACTGAAGATTTAAAGGCTGAGTGCCAGGCACATGACCGATTTGACCTTCATTTGTAATCTGGAAAGATACATAGATGCTATCTCCATGGTAACTTTTGACAGAGGAGGTACCTTAGATGCTGCCTGGGCCCACCTACTTTTTATAGCAGTAGAAATCTGAGAGCAAAGTGACTCTGACAATCGCACAGCACAAATAAAGACCTGGGGTCTTACCTCTGAACACTCTGACCTGCCTTCAGTGATGTTTAAAAATGATGACAGCTTTACGTATTACTGGTGACTCAGGAAAGGTGGTTTACCTAAGGAATAAATAAAGGAACAATGTGTTCTAGGACCCGAGAAAATCCCAGTGCTGGACCTGGGAACCTGGGGCCAGGTTTCTCCATTCTGTGCAGACACTGACTCATGGTGTGGTTCTGGGAAGTTATGTGGCCTCTGTGTGTTTCTGTCATTCCAGGCACACACTTGACATCATACCACACTAGAACTGTTGTCAAGACTGATGAGGTAATTCTTGTAAAAGCTTGTTAGTTCTTCAGATCACAGCCACAGCTGTATTTAGAAATAATACATGGTACAGATACCTGTCTCACACTGGCTTATTAGAGAGAGCTACACATCCAACCAAACCCATTACTGTCATCGATTAGCTAAGAATTCCCTCACATCCCTCTACCTGGTTAATGTGTGTGTGTGTGTGTGTGTGTGTGTGTGTGTGTGTGTGTGTGTGTGTCTGTGTGTGCTCATGGTAGAAACCAGGGCCCTGTGAATATTGAATGATCTACCCTTGAGCTATATCTCCAATCCCTATTCTTAACCTAGATGATTTGGTTTTCTTACAGTCTAGCTCCTAAGTTTCAACAACCTAACGTCTTCTAATTACTTAAGCCTTCTGCTCAGTGGTTTTATCCACCTAATGAGGATAATAGGGCTGTGATGAGATTCAGTAAGTTAATATATGTAGAACACAGCCTGGTGCACAGAAGGCGCCCAGTGAGTGCTAGCTGCTATCACAGTAACTGAATGGATATGCTAACACACAATACACTATTTAAAATAATATCAACTCTCTCTCCTTCTCCTTCCTGCCCCTCCCCTCTCCCTTTCTTTTGAAGAGAAGGATCTTTTGTGGCCCAGGCTGGTCTCAAGTTCACTACAAATCCCAGGATAGCCTTGAACTCCTGATCTTCCCATCTCGACTTCCCAAGAGCTGAGATTCCTGGTGTGCACCTCCAGGTCCAATGCTGGAGGTCAAATCCAGGGCTTCTTATATGCTGGGCAAGCGCTTTGTCACCTGAGCACTAGGATGAAGTTTTCTATGGGGGAAATAACGAGGCTTTTAACCTCTGATGGCGTAGACCCTGACAGTGAAAACAAACGGGGCTTTTTAGATCATAGGGGCTCTGTGTGTCCATGTTTTCTCATTAAGAATTTGATGTTACTGACTCCTCCCCCTTGTTCTCTCTCTCTCTCTCTCTCTCTCTCTCTCTCTCTCTCTCTCTCTCTCTCTCTCTCTCCTTCCTTGTTTTTGAGACAGGTTCTCATGTAGCTCAGGCTGACCTTGAACTTATGTGGTCTAGGATGGCATTGAACCTCTGATCCTCCTGTCTTAATCTCCTATATGCAGTGCTGGAATTACAGGCCCATGTCACCATGCCCAGCTTAGGAAGCTGCTTCTTCAGCTGTCTGGTTCAACACTGAATCCTCAGCACTTGGGAGCCCCATCAATACTGGCTGATGAGTGAATGAATAAGCATAAATCTATTGAAAGGCTTGAGCAGAGGATGACCATAAGGAAAGAAGTCTGCTTGACATTTCAGGATTTCCAGGAAACCGGAGGGGAACAAGATAAAGAAGGGAGTGGTGTATGCATGGGAATAAGAGCCCCTGATACTCTGAGACCCCAGACCTGAAGAACTAAAAGGCAGAAGGAAGCTCTGCAGCTGGACGAGCAGGCCCGAAGAAGCACCAAGCTTTGTCAGTTGTCTTCAGAAGGCAGAGGAGAGCCTTTCTTCTGGACAGTGATAGTCCACAGAGATAGCCAGCTTTCAAAAGGACCATTCTGAAGGTGTCACAAAGAACACCCTATTAGAGTGTCTGCCACCCTGAAAATGAATCCTCCTTCTTTGTACTCAGGGTGTTTCCCTGTTAATGGCAGCCTCCCACTGTGACCCCTGAAAGTAAAGGCTGTCCCTTGTTTGAGAGCTTCCCTCAGAGCCTCATTCCTAAACACACTCCTTCTCAATTGGGGTCAGAGGAATACTATCCTCACTAAAGCGTCGCTGTTGAATCAAGGGACAAGTCAGAGCACCTAACTGTCTTTGTCTTCTTCTCTTCCTCGTGTAGTTTATTTAGGTTGAGACAGTTTGCAGTGAGATTCAACATTCTTTCATTGCGAGCTCTGTCTGAGCACAGGGCTGTGCTAGACCATGGGCTGCACAAAGGTGACTAGGTCTGGTTGCTCGCTGGCTTTGAGAATCTTCTATTTGCTAGGAGATTCCTATAATAACAGATGGTGTATCTCAGGAACGCTTTCTAACTTTTTCTAGGTTATAGATTTCTCTTAACTTGATATGTATGCTCTAGAATCCAGTTGAAATTGAATTTAAGAACATTAGCTTTAACAGAAGTCTCTAAGACACCTTCCAAGCACCCCCACCCACATGTTTTTGCTCCGCCTTTTTATCTCTTATAACATGTACCGTTTTTACACTATGTACTGTTTATCTGTATATGTGCCAGTCACTATCCAGGGAGGGAGCAGGAGCCCAGAAAAATGAGGAGTGGAGACAGAAGCCCTGGGTTTGGATTTGAAGCTAGACTCTGATACAAAGGGACCCAGAAATCTTGGTCGTACCACTAGATCTCCGTGATCCTCAGTCCTACATCTAGAACGGGAAGATAATTAGTGTTCATTTCACCAGATAGATATGGAAACTAGTTATCATGTGAATGTGCTTGGACCACTAGTATTTATATGTTAATATGTTAATTTTACAAAGGACCCTGCCTATGAAAAAAACCCCATTAATATTAATTGAATTATAGAAAAAATATGCCAATCCCTCAATGGCATATTGTTATTAGTGACATTTCCCCCCCTGCTCCGCATTGTTATCGGAGTCTTATCTGTAATGCCTTATTGGGCTCAGGGAGGAGTGTTTCTAGGGATTAAGCAGAATCAAAAGGGAGGGGTTTGCCCATGGAGATAGTAGGGTCCAAAGCTCCTCCCCTCATGTGTCATATGCCTCCCCTCTTAACGGCTGATAATAATGGGGAGGCCCTCGGTGTACAACGTAAGGCAGTTTTGGGTTCAAACTGTGAGTGCGCCTTTACTATCTCTGCAATTTAAGATGCTTTTCTGAGTCTCAGTTCTCTCGTCTGAAAACAAACAGGGTTATATAATTAAAATTAAACTACAATGTGCTAACATACGATGTGAGGAATTAACAAGCTAACCAAACTCAGTGTTAACTACAGTCACAGTCACCCTTTAACAGAGCAGCTACTGTGAGGGTGAGCATTGTATAGGTGCCACAGATAGACAATGTCATCTGTGTGATTGACAGTGATTGGCATGCAATGTGATGAGAGTTATGATATAAAGGGATACACATTGCTCTGGAAACAGTCGGGGAGGCGCCTATATGACAGCTCCGCTTGGGAAGTTGGCAGTTACCATCAGGGAAGGCTTTCTGGTGGGAGTGACTATTGTGGAGGGGCTTAAAGTCACAAGGACAGAGACCACAGTGACAGGACCTGTGCACAGGTCTGAGAAATCTCGATCGGGGAGTCCAGAGCGTTCTGACAAAACCTATCCATAGAAATCTACGAAAAATCATAATTGTGGATTTTTTGTTTGTGAAACGATTCCTGCTTCTCTTTCTGTGAGGAAACAGAAGGCGCGGAAACACTGTCCCCTCGGTTAGAAAACTTCGGTGGGGAGTATCAAGTTAAAATGTCTTTATATGAAAATAATACAGGTTTGGAGACTTTAACCCTGACCTTCAACCCTGGTTAAACCCCGTGGGTGCCTTAACTCACAGCATCCCTCCCTAAGTTCGTGGTCAACCAGCTGTAAACACCGACCTCTCAGGGTTACTGCAAGGACTCAACGGGTGGGCAAGGCAAGTTCGCAGCAATAAGCGTGTGACATACGCAGCATTTGGAATAAGTATCAGTTCTCTTGGCGGAGACACGTGTAGCTGGAGGGAAAAGCCTCTCTCCTCCCTTTCTTTCCTGCCCTCCTCCAGCAGTGTCAGCGGCAGGAGCCCAAAGCCGGGGACTCCAGCGGGAACTCCTGTTGATTAAAGGGTAGGGGCGCGGAGCCCGGCGCGGGCGGCGGCGAGGCTGGGCATGCTCAGTGCGCGCGGCGGCGCGAGGCCGCGGCGGGGGCGGGGCCGGGCGCGCCAGGCGCATGCCCAGTCTCCCCATCTGCTCTTTCCATCCAGTGCCGCAGCCGGAAAACCGCAGCGGCGGCGGCGGCGGCGGCGGCGGCTGAAGGGGAGCGACGCGGCCGGCCTCGGGAGGGGTAGCGGAAAATACGAGGACCAGCCCGATAAGGCAGGAGCCGAGGGCCCGTGATTTGCGGCCTCCTCCAGGCCGCTGCCTCGGGGCCGTGAGCTTCGCCGAGGAGGCGGGCGGCGGCGACGGGAGCGCCGGGGAAGCGCCGGGCCGCGGGCGGCTCGCGCGCTGCAGCGATTCTGACGTTTGCGGCGGCGGCGGGTCCCGCGGCCCGAGGGGCGGCCGGGAGTGAGGCGGGGCGTGCGCGCTCCGCCATGGCCGGGACACTGTCCGCGACGTGATCGTCCAGGCTGCCCCCGCCCGAGCATTCCGGGCCCTCGCAGCCGCCACCCTCCTCCGAGCCCGTGTGACTGAAACGGAGACAAAGGGGAGGCGGCGGGGCAGACCCGGGGCCGGAGCGAGCGCGGCCCGGCGCCGCCTCACGTCTATGCCCGGGGCCGCGGCGACTCCCGCGGGCGGCAGCGGGCTCGCGACGACGACCGCAGCTGAGCTTTTCCGCGCCCGGAGCCCGGGAGGGCCGCGACCGGCGCGGACGATCTGAACTCCCCTTTCCGTCACACCATGTGAAGGCTGTCGTCCCGCCATCCCGACCAGCCGCCGTGAAAGATGGGGGATGCTGCAGACCCGCGGGAGATGAAAAGGACGTTCATTGTTCCAGCCATCAAACCCTTTGACCACTATGACTTCTCCAGGGCCAAAATCGCCTGCAATCTGGCCTGGCTGGTGGCCAAAGCCTTTGGGACAGGTAAGTGGTGTCTTCCCTTCCTCTTCCTCCCGATGGTGTCCACATCCCGGTTTTTGTTCCTGATTCCAACCACCTCCCCCCCCATGTGTGTCTTCCGGTACAGGTTCAGGGAGATGATGGGAGACAAGCACTAGGAGAGAGAAAGAAGACAGGTTTGGTCCTAAATGAGGTGCCCTTGACTGATCGCGGGAGGAGAGATTGACCAGATTCCTATTATTGGATAGCGTGTGTGTGTGTGCGCGCGCGCGTGTGTCTAAATTCAACGAGCAAATTGTCGCGTTTTCCCAAAATGGCTTTAATTTGTGGTGTTTTCCTCATTGTGCTGCATACATTTTCCTCGCAGTCGTAATTGTGATTACCCTACCAAGAAATCTGAGTTTCGTTATTGCTGGAAGAAGGTGGGTGGTCCGTGGTACTGTATTGATTTTGACATTTGTAATGGTGGCTGCTGTTCATGCTCTATAGGATGAAAGGTGGTCTCTGTTGAAGTGCAGTGTTAATTTTTGTCATTCTTTATTCCCCTATCAGTCTTCCATACCCATGTCAAATCCTCCTTAAGCCACCCATTAAAACCGCTTTTAGTTTTCTGACTCTATGGTGCTGTTTACACTTAATATCGTCGAGGCATATTCCTTTTTCCAAATGTATTTGGACATCATAAAACCAGATAAACAAAACCTCCCTGCTTTGAGGTTTTCTTTTTGAAGTAGAAGTGTGTTTTTTTTTGGGGGGGTGGAGGTGGGGGGAATGTGCTGTTGACACAAATCCTGTAGTACAGTGGCAATTAAACACTCCCTCCATAACCCAGCCTTTGCAGAATAACAGGAAAGGGGCCTCCTGCTGTAATTCCTTAGCTCTTGCTTTAGGAGCTCATGTTGTGGAATGCTTAAAAAAAAAAAAAATTAGAGAAGTTCCTCTGAGCTTGCAAAATGTTCTCTGGATGTTTTGTGGAGGAGGACTGGTTTCCAGTTTAGGACTGTGAAAATACATGGCTAAATGGTTTAATCCAGTGTTATTGTTTAACCTTATACACAGGCAAGTGTTTTCAGGACTTGCACATCTAGGTTAAAGAGTAGATGAATACCCTTCGGTTTAGAAAAGTATTCGAGTTAGTTTAGAAGGAATTTTTCTGTGTATGTCTTATCGGAAGCACAGATAATACGTTTTAAAAATTTGATAGAAGGAATGGGGAGCAGTATCCTAATCTCTGTTTAGAGAACAAATGAGGCTCTTTAACTATTTAGAAACCAGGGAAATTGACATGGTTTCCCGTGTGGAAGCTAGAGGGGGGGGCGGGGGGGGGGGGGTATTTTTGCCGTTTGAACTGAGAGGGTGCTTCCAGTACAAAAGTGAACGTTTTGCTGTTCACTCTTGCAGAGGCTTCTGGGCAAAAATGCCCTACTTTCTGGATGTATGTCAGGCCGGTCACTGGCTTCGGGAGTACTAGAACACACTTGAGAAGAAAGGAAGTCAAGGAATATACTATCAGTGGATCTGACTTCTGCCAGGCGCTCTGCCGTGCTTGGCATTGTTGTACACTGGGGTTCACAACTGATGTCAGTGTGCTCCACGTTTAAGCAGGAGGAAGCCAGGGCAGCAATTGGCATGGATAAAAAGGTCTAAGTAAGACCTTAAGAGAGTAACTTACAAATGGATATATTCCTTAAAATGTGTGTGTGTGTGTGTTTTCTGAGATAGCTCATGGGTTTCACTGTGTATGTTCAGCTGGCCTGGTCTTGATATGGCGTCCAGATTGGCATCCATCTCAGTGCTAGGGTTAGAGACGTGTGCCAGCATGTTCCATTTTTTGCTTTGCTTTATTGACATTCTTTTTTTTTTTCTTTTTATTTCATGTGCATTGGTGTTTTGCCTGCATGTATGTCTGTGTGAGGGTGTTGGATGCTGTGGAACTGGACTTAGAGACTGTTGTGAGCTGCCATGTGGGTCCCGGGAATTGAACCCCAGTCCTCTGAAAGAGCAGCCAGTGCTCTTAACCACTGAGCCATCTCTCCAGCTTTTAGTGACAATCTTTAAAACATAAACTTATAAATAGAAAAAAGGTAAGATTTTTTTGATACATTTTTATTTGCCGTAAACACATAGAAAGGTTAATAGACAAATATTTCAAAGCTAATAATTGTATTCACTTATTCAAAATGTTAACCCAACTTTTTAGGATAATGTACAGATTTTTTGTTGTTGTTAGAAATGTTCAAAGTTTTAGAAATAATTTGTTGAATTATATTTATATGTTACCCATTAGAGGACAACTTGCTGGAATTGGTTCTCTCTTTTTACCATGTGGGTTCCAGGACTAGAACTCAAATTGTCAGACTTGGTAGCAAGGGCTTTTTATCAATTGAACAATCTTACTAGTCTCTTCTAACTTTTTTTTTTTTGGTTTTTCAAGACAGGGTTTCCCTGTGTAGCTTTGCGCCTTTCCTGGAACTCACTTGGTAGCCCAGGCTGGCCTTGAACTCACAGAGATCTGCCTGGCTCTGCCTCCCGAGTGCTGGGATTAAAGGCGCGCACCACCACTACCCAGCAAAACACAGGCTGTTGACTAACTTTTGATATACAAAATATCATCAGTTTTAGAACTGGATGTTGGAAAAGCAATTCAAAATGGTTAATGTGGAATTGATTATGGGCAAAGAATAAATTAATTGAATTGTAAAACCAATAAGACACTAGCATTGTGATACCTAGAAAGCAGATAGGTATTTGTGTGAATAATATTCTTCTTTCCTGAAAAAATATCCCAAAGCCCCCATCTTTTAGAGAGTGTGTATATTCATTAATTTTTGGTTTTTGAAAGACAAAGTCTCATGTAGTCTAGGGTGACCTTGAATTCACCATTGAACCAAGAATGACATTGAACCCTGATCCTGCTGCCTCAGTTTCTAGAGGGCGTGCTGGGGATAATGGTTCCCAGTCTTAATACTTTTATTTTCTCAAAGAATACAGCTATGGTTTTGTTTAAATAAAGAATAAGTTTGTATAAATGAATTTACAGCCACAGTAGGTTTTCTGGTCACAAAAGAGGAGGCTAAACTGTGCGGTGACCGCTCCTGTGTTTGAAAACACACATTCAAGCAGCCGTATAACTGAGATTGCCTTAAATGATTTGTACTTTTGATTCTTCCAGCTGATGGGAGTAGAATCTCTTGGAATGAATCCCACTCTTTCTCTCTGTCCTTCTCACACTCCTGAGTGTGTGTGTGTGTGTGTGTGTGTGTGTGTGTGTGTGTGTGTGTGTGTGTGTGTTGTGTGACAGGGTCTTACTATATAGCCCTGGCTGGCCTGGAACTCACTATATAGACCAGACTAGCCTGGAACTCAAAGAAGTTCTCTGTCTCTGCCTTCTAAGTGCTGGGATGTACCACTATGCCTGGTGTGTGTGTGTGTGTGTGTGTGTGTGTGTGTGTGTGTGTGTGTGTGTGTGTGTGTGTTTTGACAGGTTCTTACTGTGTAGTTCTAACTAGCTTGGAATTCATGTGAGTCCTCCTATTCAGTCTCTCGAGTGCTGGGATTGCAAATGTGAGCCATCCTGACCCCCTTGAGGCCCATTTTATAGTGTCAATAGATCATTGAACCTTAGTAGCTATATTTCTCTGTGTGTGTGTGTGTGTGTGTGTGTGTGTGTGTGTGTGTGTACAGTCACATGTGTGCGTGGGCCTTTAAAGGCCTTAGGCAGAATTGTTCTCCACTTTTTGAGACAAGGTTTCTCATTGAACCTGAGCTCACCAATCTGGCTAGATTAGCTGGCCAGCAAGCCCCAGAGATCTTTTTCCTCCCTTCTCATGCTGGGATTATAGGTAATGCTCCCGCCAACCCTGACTTTCTGTGTGTGGTCCAGCTCAGGCCCTCGTGCTTGTGCAACAAGCACGGTTACTTAAAGACAGCGCCATCTTCCCAGCCCCCATTTTCCTTATGTCATCCAGTTAGTGGTATAAAATCATTGCTGTTGAAGTATACCTTATTACATTTGTGTCCCAGCAGATATTGTTCAAATCCTTTAGTAGTCCTGACTCCATTTACAAGGACTGTTAGAGCATTGAGTAGCCAGGAGGGGAAGAAGAGACTCAGCAGAGAGGCTGTTTGGGACATTATTGCCAGAGTCAGGCTGGGTGAGCCGTGATGAGGGCTGAGGTGGGGGGGAAACACCACTGGAGCCGCTGTGTTCACGGAGCAGTTCCTGGGTGTCATCCCCTCACGTAGTATCTCATTTTAATCCTCATGGTGGCCTGAAGAGGTGGAAACTGTTACTCATCCCAGTGTTACTGATGGGTTTAGGAGCTTATCCAAAGGCATGAAACCAATGGAACTAGGCTCACAACCAGGGAAGTCTGACTTAGTATGCGCTTTTAATAGTTAAGATCTGTTTTACATGGGCCAAAGGAATGGAAAAGAAGCAAGTGACAGAATTGTTGCAGAAATGTCATCCTTAGTCTTTCTAAAGGACTGAATTTGGGACCCATGGGTGATTTTAAGAGTAGAAATGAGGGTAAGGCCACTTGAGGATTTAGAGGAATGAAACTTGGAGTCTTCGTGACTGGGAAGGTAAACTGTGACACCAGTTTACAGAGGAGCAGCAGGTCTATAAGTCCAAATATGTTGTCTGAGACATCCAGGAAAGTTGGTAGTTACAAATAAGGCTGAGTCTGGAGTTAATAATCTGATATTCTGTGACTAGTAACAGTTCACCTGAAGTTGTAAGTAGATGTGATTGTAGAGGACAGTTCAGAAGAGTGGGGATGTGAAGAAAAAGGAGGCAGAATCGGAGCAATCAGAGCTAAGAATTGCAGTGTAAGTGGGCCAGTGGGATGGCTCCGCTTGAGTCTGATCCCCGGGAAGTACGTGGTAAAGGAGATAGCTGACTGACCCTGACAAGCTCTTCCCTGACCTTTACACATACGCCACGACACAAGCCTCCCTCCCTCCCTCCCCCCAGACATAAAGAAATGAGTAAATGTTGATTTAGATTTTAGAAGAAAGGAGGATAGCCCTGGAGCCCTGGAGGAAAGGTGCTGGACAGACAGTGGTTTAAGCAGAGAGCAAAGTCTCTCTGCAGTGGGACAGTGACATTCCCAGGGAGGCTGGTCGGGATGGCAGAGCTGCTAGTCTGGAGAGCACACTTGCAGCTCAGCAGCTCAGCAGTTGGAAGCAAGGTCTGTGTAGTAAAGGAGGCTGTTTTCAACAAGAGCCTGGAAACAGGCGATGGAGATGGAGACAATGGTTTGTGTGCAGGTGGTGGAGGGAGGCTGGCCAGGGGGTGGTAGTGAGGCCACAGGGTTATCGAGGTTTATGTAATGAAGTCAGGAAAACTAGCTTGAAAGGTAAGTTAGTGCACAGTACTTACGACTGGGTTTTGTTGTTGTTGTTGTTGTTAGTAGATAAATTACCCTAAACACACTGAATTAAAATAAAAACTGTTATTATTTTATTATAACATGCACTTTGAGTCAGTTACTATTCAAAGCATTTTACATGAATTTTTCTTTTAGTTCTGAGAACAACTCTATTGAGCAGATATGTTATTTCTTCCCCTAAGTCTCTAAATCAGGGTTTCCCAACTGTAGATCTATTGATCAGGTAATTCTTCATTCTAGGGGCTGTCCTGTACATTATAGAATTTCATCAGCATCCTTAGTTCTTGTCCAAATGCCGATAGCATTCTCTATCCCTGCTGGAAGCTTGTAACACAGTGCCAGATTTAAAGGGTATTTGTATATCAGCATGGAAACAATATCCAGATTGAAAGCAAGAAGTTAGGAAATGTAGTTTTCCTTTTTAAATAAATGAAGAAACAGGCATAGAGGGGCTAATTAAATTATCTTTGACCATCCAGCTAAACATAATGAAATTTTTCCTTCTTGCCTGGGACCCTGACCTACTCAGTTTATATTCTGGGCAAGGTGGCATCCTCAGAAATCTTTTTCAGAAGCTTTCATGGAGTACACTTTAAAAAGGCTGAAAGGTTAAAAAAGAAAAAAATGGCTGAAAGGTATACTTCATGTTACATACATGTTACCATAAAGAAAACCCAAACCTGGAAATAGCATAGGGACTGGATTCGGGTAGGACTAAAAGTTATGATGGGGAATCCATCGGAAGTTAAAGGTGGTAAATGTAGACAACTGTGACAAGGTTGGAAGTGGGCAGGAGAGTTTCATTTGTAATTAATGGAAAACACAACTCAAATTGACTAACAGTAAAGAGGATTTATTGGTTTGAAAACTCCAAGAGTCCTGAGTTTCCGGGTGCTCTTTTTCCCGTGACCCCTTTAGCTGTGCCCGTCATCACGGGTGGGCTTCCTTCTCTAGTAGTCCTGGTACAGAATAGCAATAGGTGGTCCAGACACCAGCCAGAAACACGGTTCAGAGCCCTTTCCCGATTAGTACGTGTAAGTTCTGCAGTCTTTTCTTGCTGTTTTCTTTTTCTTAAACAAAACCTTTTGATGATACCTCTCATCCATGTATAGTAACAGGAAAGTTTTGTGGCCTCATTACCGCCGCAGTCGTGATCTTGTGGCCAGTCTTGATCCATCTGTAAATACTCCACTTCCACTCCCACCAATTATTTCAGGCAAATCTGAAACTGCTCTGTCTGTCCAAAGGCAAATTCAAATCTACCCATGTCACTGTCATCACCACAAGTCCCACCCAAGGCATAAGGGTTAGCATTTCTGATTGTTTCATACATTCATTTTCTTTTTCCAGTAGTTGACTTGTCCCTGTCAGGATCTGCAAAAGGGCCATTCGTTCTAAGTTTTCCGTCTTTGTTTTTCCAATAGGTAGACTCCCTCTCTGTCTCATTTTGTCTTTCTTGTGGCTTGCTTGTTGCAATTCAATGCTATTCAATACAACTTCTTGGGTTTCAGCTGTACCACTCCTGGAACAAACCCAAAGGCTCTCTCTCCTCCACAGAGACACTTGCACATCCATGTTATATTATCCATGTATATTAACATTGTGATAGCAGGGAAGTGGAACCACTCTAAGTGTTCATCAACAGGTGGGCGGATAAAGAAAATGTGGTGCATGGACACAATGGAATGTTATTCAGCTGTAAAGAAAAATGAATCACAAAATTGGTAAAGAAAAAACAATGGATGAATCTGGAAAGTATAATATTAAGTATGGTCACCTAGACTCAGAAAAGGAAGCCTGATGAATAGTCATGGATTTTGTGTTCCTTGGGTAGCAGACATAGGCCAAAATAGCGATCATTGTTGGGTGGCTGGATTAAGGACTCATGAATATTAATTTTTATAGATCCTTTGTCTCTATATTTACTGTATCATAAATATTTAGTACCATATATGTGTATATATTTGTAGCATGAATATTTAGTATCTAGGTGCTTCATGAATATTAGGATATCTTTATTTTTTCCATTCCCTATGTTTGCTATACATATACTACTAACACTTCAATACATCCTATTGAGTCTCTGCTTGCTAAACTTTTCCTTTCTTTAAATATCTCAACACAGTTATGCTTTATAAACTACAAACTCACTCATCTTTTATAATAGAATTGAATAGTCTTAAAAGTAAAGGCCATTGAGATATAGGGACAGCAGAATAAATGGTACATTCTTTCCTTTTGTTAAAGGGAAATTGGACCAAGCTGTGAATGACTGGCCCCTGGGAATCTAAGGGGTGTAAAGAATAGGAAGAAAGAGCATGGCAACACGGGTGACCAGAATGTGCACAGGCTCTGCAGTCGATGAGAACTTGGTTTCTGGAAGCTGAGTATGGCTGGCAGAGACAGGGTCACTTTTTTCTTACAGGCCAGAGGAAGGATTTTAATCCTCAGAGAAGGAAAAATAATTGAAAACCCTTGGGATGGATGGGCTCTGTGCCATGATTGAATTTGCTTATGCAAAATAAGCAGAGTTTGACTAGAGAGAATGACTTCATTTTAAATTTGATTTTAATTAATTAAAAATGTGTGTGTGCGTGTGTGTGTGTGTGTGTGTGTGTGTGTGTGTGTGTGTGTGTGTGTGTATTTGTGCATGCAGATGCACAGGTGCTTTCACAGAGGTCAGCATTAAGTGTCTTCCTCTATTGCTCTTTACCTTTTTTTTTTAAAGACAGGCTCTCTCAGAACCTGGAGCTCACCGCTTTGACTATGCTTGCTTGGCATCAAAAACCCCAAGATGCCCCTGTCTCCTTCCCAGCACTGGGGTTCTAGGTGTGTGCTGTCACACCCATCTCTTTACAGAGGTGCTGGGGATCTGAACTCAGGCTCCTTTGCTTGCACAGCAAACATTTTACCCACTGAGCTATTGTCTCAGCCCCAAGTAGGGTATGCTCTGGAGTGAGAACAAAAATGAATATGGGGAGATAAAATTAGCAATAAATGTAGTAATTGAGATGAAAAGTGCTAGTTATATGGACCAAAGAGATGTAAGTTGACATGGTAAGGGGAAGATTTGGACTGGGTTCTGAATATTTTTGAGGGCTAAGAGAGGGCAATAGTAGTAATGATCACTCCCTGGTTTCTGTCTTGTACAACTAGATGACCATTGTAGTTCATTGGTGTATGGAACTCTGGAAGATGTTCAGGTTTGGCAGGAAATATTGGTAGTCAGCATTTTGAGGTCTTAGACTTTTCCCTTTACCTAGATTTATCAACTTAACATACCGTCCAATTTATCATTCTAGTTTCCCTTCCCCTTCTTCTATGCAAATACATATATACATTATGTATGTGTGTGCACTTATATAAGTAAGTACAAATATATGTGATTTTTTTTATTTGACTATGCACTGGGGACATTGTACCCCCCTATACCCCAGTGTGTGGACCTTCAATGTTAGTTTTTTTTTTTTTTTTTTTAAATAAAATGCACTTTTATCTTAGAAGAAAAATGGGTCAGTTATTTACGGAATGTCTCTGAACTTGGCTTTGTCTAATATTATAGTGATTGAAATTAATACAAATCCGGCAAAACTGCCACAAAGGTCTGTATTCTCTGAGTCAGATCACAGGACACTTGGTGTTGGTTTCACTGCCAAAGTTTACTCCACTAGGAAATGAATTCTTTACATTTAAGAAAAGATTTATTTTTATTTTATATGCATGAATGTTTTGCCTGCATGTATGTCTGTACACCACGTGTGTGCCTGGTACCAGAAGAGGTCAGAAGAGTGTATTGGATCTCCGGGAAGTGGAATTACAGATGTTTGTGAGCTACTGTGTGAGTGCTGGGAATTCAGCTGAGGTCTTCTGCAGAAACAGCACCCCACCCCCCCACCCCCCGAGACAGGGTTTCTCTGTGTAGTTTTGGTGCCTGTCCTGTAGACCAGGCTGGCCTCAAACTCACAGAGATCCACCTGGCTCTACCTCCCGAGTGCTGGGATTAAAGGCGTGTGCCACCACCGCCTGGCAACAGCACATTCTTTTAACCACAGTCATTTCTTCAGCCCCATTTTTTAGTTAATAATTTATGGGGATTTGATTCTGTAAACTTGTACCTACTATTTTAGCATCCAGTAATGATTTTGCCTGAATCTGTTATAACTTAATTATTGCTATCGTTTCTCCTCATTTATTAGTTGGTACTCTACTATAAGGAAGAGCTTTTTCTTTCTTATGTATTTACTTATTGTGACAGAATCATTAGTTCCTCTTTTATTTAATGAATTACAATCCTTTATTGTTATGCGTTGGTATAATCAAATTGCCCAGGTTTGGCCAGGAGGATTCCTTTCCATCCGCATCCTACGTTCCCTTGACATAGTTGGATCGCTTCTTACAGCATTTCCTTCCTCTCTGGCGTTCACATGCACACATATGTATGCACGTGTGTGGGAAGAGAGATGTTCTATGCTATCCTGTACTTTATCCGTACCAGGTTTTGATGGGAAGAATGCTAGAACCAAGGTACAGGTTAACTCTAGGTTTATTGCTTGTGGAATGTTAATGTAGCAGATAGCTAGCACACAGAACAAAGCTACATGTATTCTTTTTTATTTTTCTCTGTGTATAATATGTTTTAAATACACTGTATACTGACATTTACCATTTCATACAACACCAGAATTCCTTCTAGTCCTCATTATATTGTAATCCCTTGGTCACTGAGAAACCCAACTCCATCTGTGAGTATAGGTTTCTGTGTGGCATTCAAGTGAATTAAGTAGGTGGGTGCTTCCATAATGATCTGGAACATAAAAGAACTGGCCTCAGGGTAATGGAAGGAGTGAGGTGGGAACTTCAGCTTGAGAATGCCATGCAGCACATGCACAGCACCCAGCACATTGCTTGGTAGTGAAGCTCAGAGAAGGAAGGACTTCTTAATTGATACCGTCTGTGTTTAGGGGCTGTGCTTTGTTTTAGTAACCAGTCAAGAGCCTGCTCCAGGTCATAGTTCTGTGCACCAGTGACACAGGACAGAGACAGAGTTAGGAAGGGCAGAAAGAAAGATGCGAAGTTAGGGAGTAATTACAATTGCTGAAACTCCAACTTTTGGGAGTCGGTTCTTAACAGCTACCTTGTTGATGCAGAATACGCTGTTGTTTCTGCTGTACTCGGCTAGCTGGCTTGTGAACTGACCTGCCTCTGCCTCCTGTCCTGTCTTAGAAGTACTGGAGTTACAGCTTTAAGAAATCTGTTCCACTTGCAGGAATATGGGTGAAAATGGCAGCTAACCCCCTTCTAGACTTGGACCTGAGCCATACTGTCGCAGCGGCTTCTATGTGTACCTCCAGCATTTCCAGTGCTTGTGAATTCAAAGCTGCAATCTAGTCAGGTTGATAGTAACACGATGGAGACAGGTCCTATTAAAGACCTGGCACACAAGAAAAACGTGTCTCAAATCCTTTGCAATCCTCACAGTGGTATTTCACTCAGCCATTCTGTAATTATGAAGTTTTTGCTTTTTGTTCTGGAGTTGAGAAAAGAATGAAACATTTTACCTGTTTTTGCCCGTTTGTTTCTTTTCTAATATGCCGTTTAAGCTCATTTTTCAAAAAACATACAGTTCCGAATAATCTTGAAAAATAATCTATAACCATTATAATCTGTTTGAAAGTCTCTTCTTGAGAATGTCCTTGAGGGTTTGTTTCAGGTGCTTGTGTTGGGTGTGGGGGCTCACACTTGTCACCCCAGCCTTGGACACTGGGACAGAAGAATGGCTGCTGCAGGGTGCTCAGGATGGAGTTTGTCTTTCTTTCTTTTTAAGATACCCCCTGTTAAATCTGTCCTCTGAAGGTTTCTACAAGTCTACAGTCACTCTGATATGTCACCTCCCGTGCTCTTTGAAACCCCAGCCCTTCCTACCTCCTCCCCCACCCTCCTTCCGGGGAGTCCCTTTGCTTCCATTCATCTTGTTTGGTGACTTGATGAGTCTGATCAGGACCATCTGTGTGGCCAGGGGTTTAGAGCTCTTTTTTGGCATCTAGTGGGCTAGCTCAGCGGTATACACGACTAGACAACGTCTGTTCTTCTCCCAGAATCTACGAGTAGCCAAGAGTTTAGCAGGGAGGGCAGGGCCATGAGATACATGATGTATTGATAACAGGCTCATTGCAGGCTGTTCCAGCCACTGTGAGGACATGATTATATTGGCTGTGCTGTGCCCAGAAGATAGCTTTCATACCAGCTCTTACACCTTTTCACCCCTTCTTCTGTAATGTTTCCCAACCCGTAAGCAGTGTTTCTCAGCCTGTGGGTCACAACCCCTTTGGGGGATCAAAGGGGTCACCTGAGACCATCAGAAAATAGATATTTACATTACAGTTCATAACAGCAGCAAAATTGCAGTTATGAAGTAGCAATGAAAATGATGTTATGGTTGGGGTCGCCACAACATGAGGAACTGTGTTAAAGCTTCGCAGCATTAGGAAGGCTGAGAACCGCTGCCTTAGGGGAGGGTATGAATGACTTCAGGGCTGAACCAATTCAACCAACCACTTGAGCAGCCACATGCTCTGGGTTTATTGCTGTTCATTGTAAAGAGAAGCTTCTCTGATTAAGGCTGAAGGCAGCCTGGGATGTAAAAAGATTGTTTATGAAGACTTGGTATCATGACAACTTTCTTATTCTTCAGGGGTTGAAAAATACTTTTTGGGGGGTTCAAGACAGGGTTTCTTTGTGTACCCCTGGCTGTCCTGGAACTCACTCTGTAGAACATGCTGGCCTTGAAATCAGAGATCCTCCTGCCTCTGCCTCCTGAATTTGGGATTAAAGGTGTGTGCCACTGTAGTAGAATAGTATTTTAAGGTGTGTTACTTTTGTTTATGTTGTTTAACTCTGCGAAGCTGTGTTACTGTGCCTGTGTAAAACTCCTGATGGTCTAATAAAGAGCTGAACGGCCAATGGGGAGGCAGGAGAAACGGTAGGTAGGGCTGGCAGGCAGAGCGTGTATGTAGAAGGAGAAATCTGGGAGGAGGAGGAGGAGGAGGAGGAGGAGGAGGAGGAGGAGGAGGAGGAGGAGGAGGAAGAGATGGAGGAGTGAAGAGATCTAGCAGTCAGAGAAGGAGGAGGACTCCAGGGGCCAGCCACACTCAGCTTCCCAGCACGCAATGGAGTAAGTGTAAGATTCACAGAAGTAAGAGAACGAGAAAAGCCTAGAGGCAAAAGGTAGTCGGGTAATTTAAAGTAAAAAGCTGACTAGAAACTAAGCCAGGTCTGGGCATTCATAATTAAGAATAAGCCTCCTGATTTATTTGGGAGCTGGGTGGCGGGCCCCCCAAAAGAACAGAAACAAACAATAAGCCACCACTGCCTGGCAAAAACATACTTTTTAAGCATATTTGAAGTAATCTTTTGTTTGTAGACAGGGCTTCTCTGTGTAGCCCTGATTGTCTTGGCTGTCCTGGAACTCACTTTGTTAGGCCAGGCTGGCCCTGAACTCAGACATGCCCCTGCCTCTGCCTCCCAAGTGCTGGGTTCAAAGGTGTGCACCACCACACCTGCCTGCCTAACTGCTTTCTCTTCTCCTTGTACCAGGGTTGTTTTCGGAGTAGACCTTTCATCTAAGGTTTACGGTATGCTTTCATAAAATGAAAATAGCCCCTAGGCCTTCCACCTTGTGATCTTGGAATATCAAAACTATGTTTTAGTCTATTACCTGCTTAGAGCTAGATTTTTGTATTTATAGCTGTGTGTCTTGGGGCAAGATAACTGTTCGTAAGGTTTTTATATCAAACACATATAAAAAGGTGGTTAGGATTCATGTTTAGAGCAATGCCTGACAGACAGTGTTCTAAGTATTTACTTCTCTTATTTATCTGTGTATTGCCTTACTTGTCTTTTTCACTAAGATACTGTAAAGCTGTGTGAATATGTATAAAGGGATGTGAAGTGTTTAAGTAAATGTTATGTGGATGTATCAATTTGTATGTGTGCTGGCTTGTTTTATGTCAGCTTGACCAAGCTAGAGTAATTTGGGAAGCAGGAACCTCAGCTGAGAAATGCCCCTGCCAGACTGGCCTGTGGGCAAGTCCGTGATGCATTGTCTTGATTGATAATTAATGTAGGAAGGCCCACTCACTGTGGTGCCCTAGGTGCTATAAGAACCACTGCTCGAGCCTTCAAGATCATTCGTGAGGCCTACAAGAAGTACATCACTGCCCATGGACTGCCGCCCACTGCCTCAGCCCTAGGCCCTGGTCCCCCAGCCCCTGAGCCACTCCCTGGCTCTGGGCCCCGAGCCTTGTGTCAGGAGATTGTCATCAAATAGATACTTACTTACTCTTTAGAAACGTCTTTCCTCTGCTGTCCCGGGCTCGGTTCTGCTCTTCCCTTTGTCCCAGCAGATCTTGGGTGTGTTTTTTCTTTCCAACTTTCCTCCCCTGTTCATGGTTTGGTTTTGTTGTCATTTTTTTATGCTAATAAAATGGTAAAATCCTTAAAAAAAAAAAAAAAGAATGCAAGCTGGAGCTGCTTGTGGTGGCGCACACTGGTAAGATTTGCTGAAGTAGGCGGAGGCAGGAGGATCACGAGTTCGAGGCCAGCCTGGGAAAAAAAAGAATGCAAACTGGAGAGATGACTCAGAGGTTAAGAGCACTGGCTGCTCATCCAGAGGACGTGAGTTTAATTACCAGCACCCACATGGTGGCTCACAACCATCTATAATGGGATCCAGTGCCGCCTTCTGGCATGCGGGCATACATGCAGGCAGAACACTGTATACATAATCAATAAATAAATCTTAAAAAAAAAAAAAGAATGCACACTAATACAAGCCAGCAATGAAGAACAGGGTAGTTAGTAAGCAGCACTCCTCTATGGTTGTGGCATCTAGGTTCCTGCATCTAGGTCCCTGCCCTGACCCCCTCGGTGATGGGCCATGATAGCCTATGATGTAGAACTATAGACTAAAATAAACCCTCTCCTTCCCAAGCTGCTTTTGGTCATGGTGTTCTATCACAGCAATGGAACCCCTAACTAAGACAGGAAGGTAGATAAGCTTAAAATCCTAGTAATGAGTACTCACTTTTTTTTTTTTGCACTGCTAGTGTTTAAATGTCAAGATTACCTATATTCATCATTTTTACTGCTATTACAGGAAATGAAATATCTACTGAGACATTTCACATTAATTATCTTTTCCTTTGTTTTGGTCTTTAGAGACAGGGTTTCTCTGTGTAGCCCTAGCTGTCCTAGAACTCACTCTGTAGACCAGACTGGCCTCGAACTCAGAGATCTGCTTGCCTCTGCCTCCCAAGTGCTGAGATTAAAGGCATGTGATACCACTGCCCAGCTAATAATTATTTTAATAAAATCTACTTCGACCTTTTATAATAATTATCTTAGTATGGTTTTTCTTTAATGAGTTTTCTGTTAATAGCTTCGGTTAGGTACTATGATACTAAAATATAGTACCAGCACTGAAGTCTGAAGTTAATGCTAAGCCCTATGCTAAATTTAAATTTGGCTCGCTTTTGGGCAGATTAGGCAACTAGGAAGGAAGGGAAGTGTTTTCAATTATTAAACATGGATGATATTTTTTTTTTTTTTTTTTTTGGTTTTTCGAGACAGGGTTTCTCTGTGTAGCTTTGCGCCTTTCCTGGAACTCGCTTTGGAGACCAGGCTGGCCTCGAACTCACAGAGATCCGCCTGGCTCTGCCTCCCGAGTGCTGGGATTAAAGGCGTGCGCCACCACCGCCCGGCCCAATATTTTTAGATGTCTTCAAAATCCCAAATTTATAGACTTGCTCTGACCTCTTTCTGAGTCCTATATTTCCTGCTGCTCACTGGGTATTTCTGTTTGGACATTTTTGCTATTGTTTCAAACTCAATATGTCTAAAACTGAGCTTACCAGGGTAACTCTTAATTCCAGAATTAGTGCAGCCCCTGCTTTTCGTTTTTCTCTAACACTAGCACCCTTCCTGTATTAGTTACTTTTCTGTTGCAGTGATAAACCCTGACCAAAAGCAACCTGTGGAAGGGTTTATCTTGGATTATGTTTCCATATGGGTAAGAATTGGTCATGGCAAGGAGCATGGCAGCCAGTGCCAGGCGTGACAGCAGGAACAGGGAGCTGAGAGCTCAAATCTTGAATCCCAAGGACAAAGCAGAGAGAGCAATCTGGAAGTAGCAGAGGCTTTTTCTCTCTCAAAGCCCATCCATCCCAGTGACATACTTCCTCCAGCTAAACTGGTCCTCCTAAACCTCCCAAAGGGTGTCACCAACTGGATCCAAGTGTTCAGATATCTTAGTTATGGAGGATATTCCCAATCAAACCACTACTCTACTTATAACTCAGGTTTGATCATCTTCGCTTTTTATCTTGACCTCTGCTCTATACCTGGGTACCTTCTGATTGTCTTTAGCAATCTCCTGTTTTTACTGGCTTCAAATTTTCCTTCCTTCCTTCCTTCCTTCCTTCCTTCCTTCCTTCCTTCCTTCCTTCCTTCCTTCCTTCTTTCTCTTTCTTATGTGCATTGGTGTTTTGTCATGGGTCCCTGGAACTAGAGTTACAGACAGTTTTGTTTGTTTGTTTGTTTTAACTCATCTTAAAATAATATTCTACAATATTTTCCCCTTTTTGTCTAAATAAAAATGAAAAGTTTTAACTTTAACAAAGCAAAACTACATACAACAAAAACAGTTATCAAGTAAGAATTACACTTATAATATTCAGTCCATTTGTGTTTAGCAAATTCAGAGAAAATACTCCATTATCTATCTTATCTTAGTGATTCCAAAGTTTTATACCTAATTTACTTTCTATCATAACTAAGGAAAACTAAAACTCTAATTATTTAGTCTTTAACTCCATCAAAGACTCAGAAGGATGTAATATTACCTATCAACAGAGACATCATGCTGCCTGCACAGTCACCCAAAGTTCCTCTGCAGTGTTGGGGTATTCATATTCAGCCTACAGGCCTAGAGTATCTGGCAAACTTTTCAGTGAAGCAGGAAACTTGAAGGACTGTTTTGCCTTGTGTTGACAAAGTTTGTCACTTTCCTCTGTTTTTTGCAGAATGACAGACAGTTGTGAACTGCCACATGGGTGCTGGGAATTGAACCAGGGTCTTCTAGAAGAGCAGTCAGTACTCTTAACCACTGAGCCATCTCTCCAGCCCTACAGTTGTTGGTTTTTTTGTTGTTGTTTGTTTTTTTTCCAAAGGGCGGTGGTGGTTTCGAAACAGGTTTCTCTGTATAGCCCTGGTTGCCCTGGAACTTGCTTTGTAGACCACGCTGGCCTCGAACTGAACAGAGATCTGCCTGCCTCTGCTTCTCATATGGTAGGACTAAAGTCATACACCACCACTGCCTGTCTCAAATTTTATTTTCTTACCCATGTGAAATAATATTTCATCTATATGATTTCTATAGTCATCACTATTGAATGAAAGATTTTAAACAGAAGGTCTTATCTAAATAGTTGGAACTTCCCTTCAGTAACTTTAGCAGCCTACGAGAAAGAGACAAAGCCTGGGGAGGGGCAGGGGGCTTAAGGAAGAGGGACCAAGTAAGTTAGGCAGTCTCAGTTCTCCCACTTGGTAGCTGTAAAACTTGGGGCATAGGATTTCTCCTGTTAGTGGCACAGACAGAAGTCTTCAACAGTGGGTGCATTTCCTGACTGACTGCATGTGACCTAGTCACTGACAGGGTTAGGAACCTACTTGAGACACTGCGTGTGGGCATGCCTTTATCGGTCACCGCACTCTGAAGGCTTGTCTCCTTGCTGGCATCTGCTGTGTATCTCAGAACCATGTCTTCCATAAAGGGAATTTGTATCTTCCCTTTTATGCCCAACTTCCCTCCTATCCCACCCCACCCCCAAAAGAAAAAGAATCTTGACAGTTCAAGGGTATTAATATTTTTAGAAATAATCTCAAGTTCTGTGATGTGAATGGTAATTATTAAATGACATGCTGCTGGGCAGTGGTGGCGCACGCCTTTAATCCCAGCACTCAGGAGGCAGAGGCAGGTGGATCTCTGTGAGTTCAAGGCCAGCCTGGTCTATAGAGCGAAATCCAGGAAAGGCTCAAAGCTACACAGAGAAACCCTGTCTCGAAAGACCAAAAAAAAAAAAAAAAAGAAGACATGCGTGTTTTTTAATAGACGTCTTATAAAAATATTTTCCCCCTTAATCTTTATAGAAAATGTGCCAGAGGAACTTCAAGAACCGTTTTACACAGATCAGTATGACCAGGAGCACATCAAACCACCTGTTGTTAATCTGCTTCTGTCAGCCGAGCTGTACTGTCGTGCTGGGAGTCTCATCCTCAAGAGCGACGCAGCGAAGCCTCTCCTGGGCCATGATGCTGTCATCCAGGCATTAGCACAGAAAGGTCTTTATGTCACTGACCAGGAAAAATTGGTAACTGAACGAGATCTCCACAAGAAACCCATACAGATGGTAAGTCTTTGTATATGTAAGATCATTTCAGGTTCCAAGTGCGCTGTTTGTGTGAAATAGAAGGAAAATGTTTGGAAATTTAATGACCTCTACACTTAGAGTTTAAAAGCCATCTTGTTCTTGTAAAATTTGTTTCTAAGTGAAGGAAGATTTTGACAAACTATTTTGGAATATTTGGAGCCTTCTAATGTCTGGAAGAAACAATTATGTAAATTCCAACTATTTTAAAGTAATTTTTCTTTGACTAAAATGTTCTTGTTTTAGACAGTAGCTATAAGAGATGGAAAATGGATCCTTGACTATTTTTATAAGACAAAAATTGGGATTTATGTATTTTCCTGTAAGGGTGGGGCCGTAGCTCAATTATAAGATTGGCACATGAAAGACCTTGCCTGGGTTTGATTCCCAGCACCACATAAAGATAATATAAGGGGATGAAGAAAATAACTCAACACATATGAATATTTAAGTGCTTTGTTCAAGCATGAGAACCAGAGTTTGGATCCCAGCAGCCATGTGAAAGGCCAGGCATAGTCCTCTGCAGGCCTGTGACTTTATCACTTAGGGGGCAGAGACAGGACGATTGATGGGCATGGCTGGGCTGCTAGCCTAGCCAAAACAATGGTAGAGACCCTGCCTCAAAGGTGGAGGGTGATCGAGATGGACAGTTGACACCCTTCTTTGGCTTCCGTGTATATACACCTATGCATACACAAAAATAATATTTGAAAATGTAATGGAAAAATGGGGGGAAAAAATCACAAATGTAAGCATTTATATGCTTCAGTCATGGTAAATTCTTATGCTTTAGATATTTTAGCTTACCTAATAGCCATTAACTCATTCTTGTAGAAAATACATGTGGAAGGATTCTAAGTGGATTTAATATGTAGGAACTCATAGTCCTATAGACATAAATCCAAATCTTTTTAAGCTCACTGTATGCTTTGGGAAAATATAGGTATCATCAAGAATATTACTAAAAAGCAAGTCTTTTGAGATGGCTCAGTGAGTAAGAGCACTTGTGAGGACCTGAGTTCAAATCCCCAACACTAACGTAAAACAAGTCAAGTGTAGTCATGTAACCCTGTAAGCTCAGCGCTGGAGGGTATAAATACAGAAAGGTCTCTGGTGTTTGCTGGTCACCAGCCTTCCTCCACAGTCAGTGGGGGACTTTGAAAGAAGGTGGAGAATGATAGAGCAGAATACCCAGCATATCCTTTGGCCTCTGTCTATGCACACCGATGTGCACATCCACACCCAGCATACACAAAGCATGCCAAAAATTAAAGAGTGGTTTGGCATGCTTAAATTATTTTTCTTGGGATAAAGGACTATTATGTAGAAGGGTGTATTATAAACCTCAAGTCTAGTACTAAAGTGGAAGTGATGGTATACTTTGTGTCCTGCTATCTTTCTTTAAAAAACTCACTTTAATACTTGTAAGGAATTGAGAATAATCTCTCAAGAGTAATTTAGTTAAAAATTTATAATAAATTATTAAGGATAACCTAGAATGTTGATCTTTTTCCACATATGAGATTTTTCAATTTTCATTGATAACTCCAGATTCACATATGGTTACCCTCTCTGACTTGTGTACACGTGTGCATATCATATGTAAACCATTCACTAGCTAGCGCTAGGGACAGACAGTTACATTCTGTTTCTGACTATGCCGCATTCAGCTCTTCAGGATTTACTCTTAGTTGGATTCAGATGGCAGCTACGTCCACTTCTAAGTAATTGGAGGTTTCAAGGCCAAGTAGATAGCTAGGCTGCAGCACACTGTTGACTCTGAAGCAGCATTTGCTTAGGAGCTGCTCTTTGAGACACAGGTAGGTGTGTGTAGGTAACCCAGATGTCCTTGACATACGTTATCTGTCTTCAATCTTCTTCCTAAGTTTCCTAGTGCAGTTAGTCTGTGTGCAGATACAGTGTGAAGGTACTTGGAGGACTGAGTTAGAAATAAAGAGTGTGCTAGACATCTAGTTACATTACTCAGGTTTCTTTCACCCTAAAGAGCTTGCTGACAAATTTGAATGTTTAATATTTAAAGACTAATTTAAATAACACATTGTGCCCTTTTTCTAGCTCTGACTTCTGATTGTTGGCTGTTAAAACTTCAGACTAGACTACATCAACTTAACCCTTTGTAGTGTCACATTTACTGACCTGTATTTTAATTGAATTGTACTTTGAATTTTTGTCAGAATTCAAAGTTTTTTAGTTGTAACTTTTTTATTGTTGCTCTTATTATATTACTCTTTTTTGTTTGTTTTTATTTATTTATTTATTCATTTTTCCCTATTATTAGCTTGATCCAGTACAAATTCTTATCCTAATAGTGAAATGTTTCATTGAGGCTTGCCCAGTAATTGAGTTAAACCAAAACTTATTATAAGCTACAGTCATCCTAGGGTCCCCCATGCTATATAGCCTCCCTGGTTCTGTGGGTTGCAGTCTGATTGTTCTTTGCTTTATATCTAGAATCCACTTGTGAGAGAGTACATACCATGTTTGTCCTTCTGGGTCTGGGTTACCTCACTCAGGATGATATTTTCTAGTTCCATCCATTTGCCTGCAAATCTCATGCTGTCATTGTTTTTCTCTGCTGTGTAGTACTCCATTGTGTAGATGTACCACATTCTCTTAATCCATTCTTCAGTTGAGGGGCATCTAGGTTGTTTCCAGGTTCTGGTTATTACAAATAGTGCTGCTATATACATAGTTGAGCATGTATCTTTGTGGTATGATTGAGCATTCCTTGGGTATATGCCCAAGAGTGGTATGGCTGGGTCTTAAGGTAGATCGATTCCCAGTTTTCTGAGAAACCGCCATACTGATTTCCACAGTGGTTGTACAAGTTTGCATTCCCACCAACAGTGGAGGAGTGTTCCCTTTGCTCTGCATCCTTTCCAACATTGACTGTCATTAGTGTTTTTGATCATAGCCATTCTGACAGGTGTAAGGTGGTATCTCAGAGTCGTTTTGATGTGCATTTCTCTGATGATTAAGGATGTTGAGCTATTTTTTTTTTTTAAAAGCCCATGTGAGGCCGGGCGGTGGTGGCGCACGCCTTTAATCCCAGCACTCGGGAGGCAGAGCCAGGCGGATCTCTGTGAGTTCGAGGCCAGCCTGGGCTACCACGTGAGTCCCAGGAAAGGCGCAAAGCTACACAGAGAAACCCTGTCTCGAAAAACCAAAAAAAAAAAAAAAAAAAAAAAAAAAGCCCATGTGAGAACATTTTACTAGTAATTTTTTTAAGAAACTTTTTGAATGTAAAATAAGAGTTATTTGAATTATCAGTTGCTTCTTTGTCTTGCTTTTTAAGAGGTATCATCTAAAATAATGTTATAAAGTGAATGTATTGATACTGCTTTGCAGTTCTGAATAAGCTTAGTGGTTTTAGTATATTTTATTTCTGTGTTCATGCCTCACAGTTTTGGAGTCAGAGTGAATATAATAGTAGCAGAAATATCATCTTGACTTTTTAAGACATAATACTCTTCCTGATTATTTTTTTTTCTTTTTTTCTTTTTTTAAAGACAGGGTTTCTCTGTGTAGCTTTGCGCCTTTCCTGGAACTCACTTGGTAGCCCAGGCTGGCCTCGAACTCACAGAGATCCGCTTGCCTCTGCCTCCCGAGTGCTGGGATTAAAGGCGTGCGCCACCACCGCCCGGCCCTGATTCTTTTTTTAAAATGTACTTTATTTTATGTATGTGAGTATTTTGTCCATGTGCATGTGTGTGCACCATATTCATGCCTGGTGCCTATAGAGGCCAGAAGAGGGCACTGGGTCTCCTGGAACTGGAGTTACAGGTGCCTTTAGCCTCCATGCAGGTTCTGGGAACCCTGGTCCTCTGGAAGAGTAGCAAGTGTTCTTAGCAGATGAGCTAGCTCTTCAGCCCCTTAGTCTTTTTGTATCAAAGTCTAAGACAGTGGAATATTTAATATTTAGAGAACTAATTTAAATGATACGTTTTCCCCTCTTTTGCCTCTGCCTTCTAATTGTTGGTTGTTAGAACTTCACACTAGACTATATCCATTTTCCCCTGCAATTGTATATTTTGTGAGAGTGGTTTTTTGACAAAATGTTTTTAGTTTCTTCTGGGAAATGGGGTTAAAATGGGGTGTGAGGGATGAATGGAACTTTCCTTGTTTTTTGATATATTTCTATATCAGTAACATTTGTATATAATTACATATACTATTTTAAAACTTAAAGAGAGGAAATTTAAGTTCAAGTAGAAGTGATCGTAGTCTGAAGTGGTTTCACAATCAGCCTTGATTCTGCATCAGTAGATTCAGCCAAGCTGGAATTGAAGCTACTTAAGGAAACAAAACAAAACAAAAACTGTCCATAGTGAACACCTTTTCCCTTGTTAGTCTCTCAACAATATGTTTTAACAGCTATGACATAGTGTTAACGCTATGTTGGGTAGTGTTGTTGGTTGTTTTTGCTCTTTTGGGGGGGCCTACCACCCAGCTCTCAAATGAATCATCACTCGGAGGCTTATTCTTAATTGTAAACGCCCAGCCCTAACTTAGCTTGTTTCTTGCCAGCTTTTCTTAACTTTAAATTATCCCATCTACCTTTTGCCTCTTTTTACTTTTACTCTTTTTTCTCTTACTTTTGTATATCTTACTTCTGTATATCTTACTTTCACTCTTACTCCGTGACTGGCTGTGTGGCTGTGTGGCTGGCCCCTAGCATCCTCCTCTCCTTGTTCTCTTGCTCCTTCTTCTCTCTGATCTCTCCTTCCATTTATTCTCTCTGCCTGCCAGCCCCGCCTATCCTTTCTCCTGCCTTGCTATTGACTGTTCAGCTCTTTATTAGACCATCAGGTGTTTTAGACAGGCACAGTAACGCAGCTCCACAGAGTTAAACAAATGCAGCATAAAAGAACGCAACACATCTTTGCATCATTAAACAAATATTCCACAGCACAAACAAATGTAACACATCTTAAACTAATATCCCACAACAGGGTAGTACAAGTGGTGTGGAGGGAGGACATTGTACATAAGTGCTCCGTAGATGAAACTTGAGCTTCCCCAGATTTTAGTGTCCCCAGGGGGTCCTGGAACAACTACCAGGACGTCAAGGAATGACTATAGTTCCCTGTTTAAAAGCAAACATTTCTGAGGATTGAAGAGAATAAATAGTTATTAATACCGAATTTTTGACTGGTGGTTAACCTGAGGAATAGTTGCATATATGAAAATCACAGATGAACATTTCTCAACTAGAAGTATATTCTAGGCAAAATCTTAATCAAAATTTCCGAATAAATACTGGTATCTAAGATGACATGAAAATGGACCAAAATGCTAAGTAAGATAGATTGAGAATACAGAAAGAGTTTTGATTGTTCTTTAGTAAAATACAATTTCATGCCGGGCGGTGGTGGCGCACGCCTTTAATCCCAGCACTCGGGAGGCAGAGGCAGGCGGATCTCTGTGAGTTCGAGGCCAGCCTGGGCTACCAAGTGAGTTCCAGGAAAGGCGCAAAGCTACACAGAGAAACCCTGTCTCGAAAAACCAAAAAAAAAAAAAAAAAAAAAAAAAAAATACAATTTCATGGGAATTGTATTAATATCATTTGGGCTGGAGTGCTGCTCAGTGTCATAAAATTTCAAATGCATGAAACTCATTGCCAGTTTAGAAATCAGAAAGCAGTAAAGTTAAAACATCCCAAAAGCTGTGTGGGAGCTCTGATTGTAGACTGTGTGGACCTCTAGTCAGAGCGTCGGCACCTTTAGGGAAAGAGGGCTGTGTGTTCATGCTTGTTCCCTTTTGGCCCAGAGTATGGCTGTGTGCCCTGCAGCTTTGAGCTTGTAGGGTTCTTCCTGCTCCCGCCTTCCAAGTGCAGTCACAGGGAGCACCACACCCAGTCCAGGGGCTTCTAGTTCTTCAAATGTGGTTTTTATGAGTGATTTCTGTGACCAAGAATGTACGGGAAAGGTTTATCTAATCCGGAGTTTTATGTTATGCATATGATCCCACAAAGGGCTCAGCAATGTGAAGGGATTTGCCTAAGAGAGCACTGCTCTGTAGGGAAGCCAGTTAGAACCTGGGCAGAGCTTGGCCTTTTAAAGCATGCCCTGGCTGTCCTAGAATTCTCTGTGTAGAACAGGCTGGCCTTGAACTCACAGAGATCCACCTGCCTCTGCTTCTGAGTGCTGGGATTAAAGATATGCTCTATCACACCTGACTAGTTTTTGGAATCATATTTACCCAGCTGTCATCTAGACTAGAGACTGAGAAATCAAACTCTAAGTTGCGAATTAATTTTACAGCCATATTTGTGCATATAGGAAAAAAAATTGACACCCATTAAACTCTAAAAAATACATATGTACTACATATACATTATATGTATATAATGAAATGAGATTGGTTTTTAGATATGGTTTACATGATAAGGTTTATTGTTTCATTATTATGTAAATCAAAGTACTTAATTTTTTTTTTCATTTTATTATGTTCTGAAGCCTGGGTCTCATCCTGGGCTGGCCTCTAACTCACTATGTAGTTCCCTTGAACTTTTGCTCCTCCTGCATATAGTTCCCAAGTGCTGGAATCACAGATGTAGATGGGTACCACCACCCACACCTGGGTTATCAGTGGTGGGCATCGAATCTTCCTGCATGTTAGGCAAGCATTCTCCCAACTGAGCTACATTCCCAGCCCCCAGATTTTATATTGAAATCCTTTATTCTAATGAATTAAAAAACCAGCTTATTCTGTTTACTTAATTGTAATTCAGGTGGAATGATATGTCACTGGGTAAGTAAGACATCAAATGTTCCCTTCTGAACTGCCAATATTATAATGGAAGCTTTATTTATTTACTTAGAATTTTTGGTGAGAGGGTGGGCAGAGTCTTGCTACATAGCCTAAACTGATCTTAAACTGGCCTGATTTTAAACTCGTAGCAATCCTCCTGCCTCAACCTTTTGAATTCTGGAATTACAGTTGTACATCACTGCCTGGCTATGGAAATATATGCACACATATATACAAATATATGTATATATGTATTCTATAATATATATAATTCATATAATATATATAATTAAAGCTCAATAGTTGTGGTCCATCTGTGCCACTGTACTACACTGCTTTATTATACCACCCAGGCAGGGTCAGTGAAGTTGTAGCTAAAACACAGACAGTGGAAATATTTTTTTACCCTCAAAAAAGGTATTTCTATATGTAAAGAAGTGTTATTTTTATCGTGTTTTGTGCTCTGCATTCACTGACCACCGAGAGGACATCTTCACCTGAATAATGAGCTTAAGAATTTAGTGAGGAAAACACTGGGGCAAGCCCCTCAGTCAGAAGGCAGGACATGTGTGCTCTGAACCGTCAGCTTGAGCAGTACATACTAACCACGAGGTAAGCAGGATGGCCTGTGTTTGGTCCTGGGAAAAGCAGCGTAGGACAGGTTGACTAACAGGATGGGAAAGAGGATTCGGTGAACATGGTGACTGAACTGACAGAATTGTCTGACCCAAGTTTGTCATACTGTGAGGTATGTTGTGTACTACAAGTTAAAATGTGACTACATAAAAGTATAAATGTGGCTCAAGGTCAGATAGAAGAGGCAGAAGCTGAAACTAAGAATCTTTAGCTTTTTTTCTGAGTGACAAGATCATGGAATAAATGGTCATAGTATTCTCCGTATTCTGCCTGTTTCTCTTGTTTTGTTACTGTGTATGTACTTTCTCCTCTGTCTGTAGTAATGCTTTGTAAAGTACTCTGTGAGTGGCTTTAAGTCCAGTTAGAACATTATGGTCCTGTTCTTAGGTCTGCCTGGCTTTCCTACACGTGCTTCTCTGTGCTCAGACTACCTGGTAGCTCTTTGTGTTTGTATGTGTGTGTTTACTGTGTACCATGCAGTGTGCTTGTACTTCACACACCCGAGCTCATGGAACTTGGACTGTGTTCCTCTGATGAAGATACAGGCTTTGAGCAGGTAATGACAGAGATCACAGGCGAGGACAGGACTGTGGTGAAGGCAGGATTCTGACCACCTCTGCCTTAATGATAAATTCTTAATGACTAAGTTGTATTTTAATCTTTGCTGAGATAATAATAGGAAGTGGGGAGCTAGAAGGACTAGACGGGGAGCGCTCCTGGAACACTGTGTCCTTTGCTCTTTCTACTGTTTTGTCCTGCTCTTCTTTCCTGCTCTGCCTCTCCTCTTCTCCCACTTGGCAGCTATTCTGAAGATTTCCACGATGCCACCAACTTACCCATAGAGTTTGGGGGAAAAACTTCTCTGTGTTAAAAATTCCACTTTAGAGAAGGATTATGTAAATGAGTATTACAATAGTAGGTGAAGTGAGGAGACCTTACTGTCTTGTCAGGGTTTTATAAAAATGCTTTTCAAATGTGTGAGCAGATAGGTAGCTAGTCTTTCTCTGTCCTGCCATCCAGCTCCCAAATCACGACACAGAGACTTATTATTTATTATGAAAGCTTGGCTGATAGCTTAGTCTTGTTTTTAGCTAGCTCTTATCACTTAAATTAACACATTTCTATTAATGTGTGCTACCCCGAGGCTTGTTTACCTCATCGACATACTGTCCACTCTCCCTTCCTGCTTCCTCCAAGTCTCCTCCCATCTCCGCCCTTCTTCTTCCCAGCGTCCTCTGTGCCTGGAAATCCTGCCTAGCTATTGGTCGTTCAGCTTTGTATTAAACAAACCACAGTGACATATCTTTATACAGCATAATCAAATATCTCCCAACACAGACGTTTTCTTTTTAAACTTTTTTATATCTTTATGTTTTAATTTTTCTATGGATAGGTATGTGTTTGTGTGCATTTGTATGCACCGTGAGGTTACAGTAGCCCATGGAAGAAGAGGGCATTAGATTCCCTGAAACCAGAATTCCAGATGGTTGTGAGTGATCATGTGAGTGCTGGAAACCAAACTCAGGTCCTCTGCAACAGCCAAGTCGGTGCTCTTAGCCACTGAGTCATCTCTCCAGCCCCTCATAGCTGTTTGTAATCAGAGTCCTTCTCCTTGTAGGTAGTGCTTGATCTGAGTTGTCTGTTTCCCACTCCTTGTGTACCTAATTTGAACTCTTTTATTTCTAGGTAGCATATTGCATGTGCCTTTTTTTACATTATTGGGGCTGGAGAGATACTCCAATTGATAAAGTGCTTGCTATATATGTTTTAAGGATATAGAGATACTAAACCCAGTCACTCTTCGGTCAAGTTGTTTTTTGTTATTATTATTATTATTGTGTGTGTATGTATGTGTGTATAACAGAGGGAGGTGGGGGATATGAGAATGAATGCTTACGAAGGTCATAGGATAACTGGAGTTGCTTTTCCTACCTTTATGTAGGTTCTGGGAATCAAACTAGGTAGTCCAGTTTGTGTGGCAAGCACTTTACCTACTGAACCATCTTGCCAGTCCTTAAGCCAAGTTTTAAAAGGTGTGAAGGAATTTACTAGATAGGGAAATGAAGGGTGTGATGTTGATAATGTATATAGGGATATAAGGCGATGTTTAGTTGTAGCCTTAACATAAGATGCACATTGGGAGATGACAGGAAATGATGCCTAGGAATAGATGGAAACAGGGCCATCTTTGACAAATGTGGTCTTCTCCTACGAGGAAGGGAGAATTACACAGACTAGGGCTTAAATCCCACAGAGAGGGTCTAATCATATTTGTGGTTCAGAAAGTCACTTTGGTAGTGCTGTGCCACTCGGGAGATTCAAATTGCTGGGGCCTGAACTACAGAAGGGACCGGGGAGCTGGAGAGCTGTTCTGGGAGGGGGTAGTGGTTTCTTAAGGTCTGTGAGGTGGAGGTGAATTTTTGACTTCTCAGAGTTGAGAGATAAAGAAGTGAGATTACAAACAGTACTAGGGAAAAAAATCAGCCAGTACATCACACCTCTAACTAGTTAATTGGTAGTTAATAATTAGAAGTTAGGGGCAAAGAGCCCCTTAGTTTTACCCATTCTGGACCCTCTCAGGGTTGAGATATTCTTCATTCTTAGCTTCTGTTCTCCCTGCCCTGTGTGTCTGTGTGTCTGCCTGTATGTCTGTGTCCCCTTTGGCCTCATGTGGAGGCCAGAAGTCACCTTTCTATTTGAAGATGGGGGACACTGAACCTACACTAGCTGGCCAGCAGGTCCCCAGGACTTAGCCTGTCTCCACTCTCCTGGGGCTGAGATTACAGATCCTTGTTACGGTGCCCAACTTTTTACTTTTGAAAATCATTTTGTTATTTTATGTGAATGAGTGTTTTTCCTGCATGTGTATCTGTGCTTTTCCTACGTGTGTATCTGTGCACCACATGCATGTATGTTGCCAGAGAGGCCAGAAGAAGGAGTTGCATCCCCTCTTTTTTTTGGTTTTTGGAGACAGGGTTTCTCTGTGTAGCTTTGTTACCTTTCCTGGATCTCACTCTGTAGGTCAGGCTGGCCTCAAACTCACAGAGATCCGCCTGGCTCTGCCTCCCGAGTGCTGGGATTAAAGGCGTGCGCCACCACCGCCCAGCCCCCTCTTTTTTTAACTTAAAAAAAAATTATTAGAGAAGGTAAGATGCCTAGTAGATTTCAGCTTATTCCTGTAGAATGAAGCCAAAGTGAAGTTCCTCAAGAAAAAAATGATATTCTGCACTTGTTCCACCTAGCCAAGGTCAACTCCAAATTGCTTTTACATAGATTCACTTTTGTGAAGACAGGGTCTGTGGATCATGATTATCGCCATGTTCTCAGTGCCTGGCCAAGGAGATACAAAATCAATGAACATTTGATATACTAGTGAGTTTTTAAGAATTAAATGCATTTTGCAAGATCACATCTTTTAAAAAAAATAATAAAGAGGATGCAGTATTGCTGTACTTTGCTAGACTTGGACTCAGAGCTCAAAGGTTCCTCTTCTTTGCTGAGTTCTAAGATTATAGTTCCTGCCTTAGGATTTCTGTTGCTGTGAAGAGATACCATCCATGACCAGAGCAACCTTTTGTTGTTGTTGTTTGGTTGGTTATTGTTTTGTTTTGTTTTGTTTTGTTTTTTTGACACAGTTTCTTTGTGTAGTTCTGGATGTCCTGGAACTAGCTCTGTAGACCAGGCTGGACTCTAGCCAGGCCAACTCTTATAAAGGAAAGCATTTAATTGGGCCTGGCTTACAAGTTCAGAGGTTTAGTCCATTATCGTCATGGCAGGAAGCATGGGGGTGCACAGGCAGACATGGTGCTGGAGAGGAGCTGAGAATTCTACATCTGGATCCACAGGCAGCAGGAAGAGACGGTGAGCCACTGGGCCTGGCTTGAGCTTCTGAAACCTCCAAGCCCACCCCTAGTGACACATTTCCTCCAACAAAGCTACGCCTAGTCAACCATGTCACTTGTCCTAATCCTTTCAAATAATGCCTTTTCTTTCAGCCCACCACAGCTCCCTATTGTTATTACACTGCTCATTGTCTCTGTGGTTTATGAAATCCAGATATGGCTAGTGCTAGAGGGATATCATGACTTTTTTTGTCCTCTTTTTCACACAAAGCTCTTGGAAGACAACCTGACTGTACATGAGACAATTAGGGGACAGCCACGATGGCATCGCAGTGTCATTATCAGTATTTATCAGAAGCTGGCTTCTCTTCTGGTAAAGCAAATGCTGGCAGCCACATTTCCATGCATAGCCAGCTGGAAGAAGCTAGCTGACAAACTTCCTTTCAGGGTTTTTTGAGGGTTCACTGAAGCCTTTGCCGGTGGTTATTTTTATATAATAAAATATATTTCGGTGTCCTTTGGTAACTTGTTTTAGCTTTTGAGGTTTGAGGCACAATTTTTGGCGTAGAAGCAAGTATTCTTGGAAAACTTTCAAATTTGGAAAACTATAAAACACAAACATGTAGAAATACAGCATGTGTGACTGCTTAAACTCCATTAGGCACGTCGTCATCTTGACAGGGAGGGAGAGAACACGGCCATCATTTTACATGTGGGCATCAGTTCGCTGAGCAGTGCTGGACAAGCCGCTGTATGTAAGCCGTCATAAAATAGACTTGCCCAGCTCACTGTGGGTAGGACACTGAAACACACGCTCTCCACTTAAGCCCTGACTTGTAGAATGTAATCTACTTTCATGAGCTCTTAATAAAGCCCCTGTTTCATGGTCTTGATGATTAATTTTTCCTGTTTACATGTCCGATTGGCTCACTGGAAACTCCATTAATTCCTTAAAGCATTAATTGATAACATTTGCTAGGGAAACTTATTACATGATTAAAATTAAGTCTAAAGAGTATCATTATATTTGTATTTATTATGTAATAAGCTTCTGTCATAACCGCAAACATACAACCAAACAGTGATTGTAAACCTATAAAAATCTAAAAAAAACCTAGAGAAATTTTTAGATTACTTTGAGGTATACATTTCACTTGACCCTTTATGGTAAGAAATGAAGTGTTCAAATTTGAAAAATTGTTCTAAATTGACACTAGTACCTGTACATATTTATGGGACAAGTGTGCCATTTCAATATATAAATGTGACGCACAGTGACAGGCTCAGGACAATTGCATACCTGTTGCTGCAGACATTCATCCTCCCTTTGTATTAGGAAGTTAACACCCCCCTTACTAGCTTTTTCCCCATTTTTTTTTTTTTTTTTTGTGGTGTATGTGTTCATATCTGTGTGTGGGTAGGTGTGTACAAGAGGATACATGCGCACATGGAGGCCTGAAGTGGCTGTTGAGAATTGATACTCTTGCACTCTCTTCAGTAAAGCAGATCTCAGCTAAACCTGGAGCTCCCGGATATGGCCGGTCTTGCTAGACTGCTTACTGTGGGGATCCCTTGCCCCCACTTCCCAAGGCTGGAATTACAGGCATGACTCTACACTATTCTGTCATTTTTGTGGGTTCTTGTTATCCATATTCCATGAAGAATTTAACCATCCCCAGCCCTCTACTAGCTGTTTTGAAATATTTCGTTAATTGTCAGTCAGTTATCCTAACCATGCTATAAAACATGAGAAGTTTTTCTTGTCTTCCACATGAGCACTATACCCAATAGACCTCTTCTCGCCATCTCCCCATCCCCACATTCCTCCTAGTCTCTGGTAGTCATTCTTATGTGCTACACTGTCTTTATTTTTGTTTTTCAGAGAGACAAGGTCTCTGGCCCAGGCTAGTACTAACCTGTATCATTTTATCCCGAGTCTTGCAATCTGTAATGCAAAGTGTTCAACTTTGTCTGTCATAGTTATATTCCGGTTTCTTTACATTTCCATATCTACTTCAGAATCAGTTTTTCACATGGGACATACATAGCTAGTCCTCCGCCTTTATACTAAAGAAAAACCAACAAAGAATAATGAGATCTGTAGGATTTTTGAAGATGTTCTTTCTTTTTGTAGTTTGTCAAGAAGTTCATTTATGCTGAATTGTAAATAGGTGTTGTTTCTTTCAAGTATTTTTCTTGTTAAGATAATCACATGACTTCCTCATTTATCTTGTTAATATGTGAATAAGTGTTTTTCAAATATTAAGAACCTTAGAAGTTACCTCCGATGGTCCTGATGTATTATTAGCCCTGCCTCCATACACATGTATTGCGTGCACACATACATATATGAATGATTTCATTCCTCTCAGTCATTCATTTAGTATGAACGTGTCTGTATGAGAGAGAGGTTTGAGTGTCCCTCTGTGGGTCTGCAGTGACAGTTGTAGTTAGCATATGTGTATGAGCTCTCTCAGCCTCATCCCTTTCTTCCTCCCTCCTTCATTTCCGTCTCTCGTTTTCTTTCATTAAGGCTTGACAGAACTGGCTCCATTATGATTCTAACAACTCTCACCTTTCCTTCTGTTGGTGAAGATTTTCTCTGAAAGCATCACGGCTCAATTATCCTATAGTTAGTTAAGTTTTGATTGAGCATTGGTGCTGAAATGGTCTAGTATGGCCCCACATTCAGTGGAAGCGATTGGTGAGTAGACACCAGGGTCAAAGCTCCCTTTAATCATGTTAAGAAGCAAGAGGGTTTAAAAGTTGTAGTTTTCGCTGGGCGGCGTTGGCTCACGCCTTTAATTCTAGCACTTGGGAGGCAGAGCCAGGTGGATCTCTGTGAGTTTGAGGCCAGCCTGGTCTACAGAGCGAGATCCAGGACAGGCACCAAAGCTTCAAAGAGAAACCATGTCTCAGAAGAAAAAAAAAAGAAGAAGAAGGTTGTAGTTTTCAGACTAGGTTTGCCTGGAGTTCACTGTCAAGGGCAATGGTTTTCCTTTTCCATAGACATTCACTATCACCCGCAAGGGCTGGGCCAGCATTGTTTTGTTAGGAGTTTTACTTCTGCAAAACTTTGACAGGGAGCCGGGCGGTGGTGGCGCACGCCTTTAATCCCAGCACTCGGGAGGCAGAGCCAGGCGGATCTCTGTGAGTTCGAGGCCAGCCTGGGCTACCGAGTGAGTTCCAGGACAGGCGCAAAGCTACACAGAGAAACCCTGTCTCGAAAAACCAAAAAAAAAAAAAAAAAAAAAAAAAAAAAAAAAAACTTTGACAGGGAACAAGGACAAACTTTTAAAAGAAACTAATGTTTGGGGGGAAAAAAAGGCTAGTAAGAGCATAAGAAAGTAACTTGCATAATGGCTTTTGGGTCATGAATTTGGGCATAAGGACAATTAGGTGAGCCCTGGTCCTTCTGTTTAGCCTGTCTTATTTTTATGCAGCTGGACTTCAATTCCCTAGAGAAATTTATTCAGATGTAGTATGTAGCCAGAAGTTTTCTCCGGTCCTGTGGAATCTTTCCTACACGCGTCCCACAGCCGCTTGGTCCCAGATAAACACACATAGGCTTGTATTATTTTTAAACTATGGCCATGGCAGGCTTCTTGCTAGCTAGCTCTTATATCTTAAATTAACCCATTTTTATAAATCTATACTTTGCCACGTGACTTGTGGCTTACAGGTACTTTACATCTTGCTTCTCCTGGCGGTGGCTAGCAGCGTCTCCTGCTCTGTTTTTCTCCTCCTCTCTTTCTAGTTATAATGTCCTGGGGTTGGGGATTTAGCTCAGTGGGGTTGGGGATTTAGCTCAGTGGTAGAGCGCTTGCCTAGCAAGTGCAAGGCCCTGGGTTCGGTCCTCAGCTCTGACAAAAAAAAAAAAAAAAAAAAAGTATGTCCTGCCTAACCTTATTCTGCCTCACCATTGGCCAAACAGCTTTATTTATCAGCCAATCAGAGCAACACATACTCACATCATATAGAACCATGTCACCCATCAGTAGTATGCAGTATTAATTGGGATACAGATATTTTCTAATTTAACCAATATGTAGTCTAGAACAATTTTATCTTCTAGTACACATGCCTGTGTGGAATTTGGAATGTTTTAAATGGAGAGTGAGCGACCATCTGTACAGTTTAAACAAATGATTACATTAAGGATGTTGCTAAAGTTACCTGGTGGACTAAAAGATTCCTTGAGTTGAGTTCTGGATAGCGGCTCACAGTAGCTCCTGAATGTGAAGCAGGTCTTCATGAGTGTCTTACATTATCCTTTCCATGAATTTGATTGTAAAAATACATTCAGCCAGGAAAACCGTGGATGACCAATGGAGTGGTTTTGATGAAATTCTGATAAGAGCCTGATAATGGACAAAACTATTGTTATTTTCATAGCATACACTTTGAGATACCAGTCGTGATTGATTGCCTCACACCAGGACACTTTCATGTAGTCTGTCACACATCCACATTAATGAAAAGTCTTCAGGAATGGTTTGAGAGCATGTTATCACATGTGTTTCCATAGATAAGATGGGGTTTTCACCTGCAAACTGTCCAAGGTAGTTCTAGGTCAGAAAAGCCTTTGAACCAAATTAGATTCTTCCTTTGTACCAGTATAGTAATGCTCAGTGTTTGGAAAAAAGCTCTAGTAATTTCCTCTAACTGTACCTGTGATCCTATTCTGAAAATGGGCTGGAGCATTGGCAGGACCAAGGGCACAGAGCTCTCTATGCTGAGAAGAGGCTGCCTGTCAGGAACAGTGACAGTGGAGACCCCCAAAGCCTACTCACCTTCTCCCAAGAGAGGACCCGTAAGTCTCACAGCTGAATCTCCTGGCCTTCATCCCGTGGTTTTCTGTAAAGTTTAAGACCCCTAGTTTGGCCCCACTCTGAATGTATCCTCTCCTTTGTGGTCTCAGGTCCTGATCTCGTGAGAAGGAAGGAAGGAAGCTAAGGTGGTGGGTTGTGGGCCTGAGTGTCTGGTAACATTCTTGTGGCCAGCCTGGTACAAACCTGTTGCAGCCTTCTCTGACCTCCTGACCTCCTGAGACAGGGGCTTGCTGTGTAGTGCAAGATGGCCTGGAACTAACTCACAGTGGAGCCTCAGGCTGGCCTTCAGGTGACCTCCTCCTGCCTCAGCCTCCCAAGGACTGGTTTTAAGTGTGTGCCCTCTGTGCAGCTTAAACCTTTGTTTTGCTCTGTATCTCCTCTTTCCTATTCTGGAACAATGGAGTCATCCCCTAAGGGACAGCATTTTCTCCCGTGTAAAATTTCTCTTTAATGGTTGCTTTTTAAAACTTTCTTAATCAAAATACACTCACAACTTTGGGTCACTCTTTTCTTTTTAAAAGTACTTTGGTATATGACAGAATTTCTTTAAAATATCTTACACCCTTAGGATTCCCATTAGAAACTCTTCTTAATTTACTTGTTTACATTATAATTACATATATTAGTTAGAATTTAAGTCGGAAACCTCACTTTCTACTGAAGAAAACAATATTGAATTGCTTCCTGAGTAATTGAGCACGTATTTTATAGCTCACATAAGCCTGCACTTCCTCGGAGAGCAGTTTTCAGTGTCGGTCAGGACACCTTATTTGTAGACCTCAAACTTGTCTTCTCTGCGGTCTTAGAAGCCGAGCACACTTGGCACGTGTACTCCTAAGTACACTTTGCCACTGAGCTGTCAGTGTTTTACTTATTTAGAGGTGATTCAAACGTCTTATGAGTCACCCTAAATAACATACCATGAGAAAGACTTAATTTTTAAAGGGTACATTTATTTGGGAGTGACTGCTCTTGTAATCAGGCCTGAGATCCTCTCTCCTTCACAATCTACTGGCATCCATCCATCCATCCATCCATCCATCCATCCATCCATCCATCCATCCTGTCAAAGGAAAACAATGGTGTCATCTCAAATAATGGGTGTTTATTCTGAGCCAAATGTGAATGACTTAAGACCTAAGAACAGGGGCTGGAGAGATGGCTCAATGGTTAAGAACACTGGCTGTTCTTTCAGAGGACCTGGGTTCAATTCTCAGCACCCACATGGCAGCTCACAACTGTCTGTAACTCCAGTTCCTGGGGATCTGACACCTTCACACCAATGCACATAAAATAAAGTTGGTTTTTTTGTTTTTTTTTTTTTTTTAAAAAAAAAAAGGCCTACGCCGGGCGGTGGTGGCGCACGCCTTTAATCCCAGCACTCGGGAGGCAGAGCCAGGCGGATCTCTGTGAGTTCGAGGCCAGCCTGGGCTACCAAGTGAGTTCCAGGACAGGCGCAAAGCTACACAGAGAAACCCTGTCTCGAAAAACCAAAAAAAAAAAAAAAAGGCCTAAGAACATAGATTCAGGTTGCCATAAGTACCTGTTTCTATTATGGAAACAGTTTCATGAAATTTATTGCTATAAAACAAAAAAGTCATAGATCATAGCTTCTACATTGTATAGTAATTAGACAGGTTATAGCATCTTGTATAATATTAGAGGGACCAGCCTTAATATTATACATCCCAGGTGCTCAGGAGAGAGAAACGGCCAGGACTATTTTCAGGAAATAGAATCTCAGCACACCGAGCTCTATAGTCCACTTGCTTTAATTCCTCTGGCATAACATCCTATTTACACAGCTTCAGTTCTGTTCTCATGCCTAGATCCTTTCTTGCCTATTTTCTCTCTACACTTATCTAAGTTGTATCTTAATTCTCTCATCTTAATTCTGCCTCATCTAGGTCCTTTTCAGTTTGTTCTTACCCAGCTAGTGCTTCCCCATCTGGCTCTTCCTTATCTTCCATCTCATTCCTCTAGTACTCTCTTCTAGCCCTTCAATCTAGTTCTTCCCCATCTCAGTTTGTTCCTCTTACCTATCTAGTTCTTCCATACTCTTTTCTCTTCTCTGTCCTCTACGTGCCCT
The DNA here is from genome assembly GCF_007827085.1 of Peromyscus californicus insignis. Taxonomy (NCBI): domain Eukaryota; kingdom Metazoa; phylum Chordata; class Mammalia; order Rodentia; family Cricetidae; genus Peromyscus; species Peromyscus californicus. Next base: position 23,070,097 of record NW_026294436.1, on the reverse strand, counting down.
GGAAGTCCCAGTATAAAAAGGGAGGGTCCGAGCTAAATTGTGTAAAGCTATTTACTTAAAGTGCACCTCACCTAGGTGGTGTCTCCTTGTGGAATTTACCTTAAGTCAGGAGACTTACATGTGGGCTGCTATCACTGTTAGTCCTCGGAAGTTGGGCGCCCACCTGGGTGGTGTCTCCTGTTAGTCCTTGAAAGTGGCTAAGGGAGATATCTGATTCCAGAGAAAGCCTTTCCTGAGGCTGTTCTCCAAATACCTGGAATGTGTATGTCCAGAGAGTGATCAGTCCACACTGTTAGCCCTTCTAAGGGAAAAGTCAATTGGGAAAACTATGAAGGCACACATGATTTTCATAACAGAAGACAGCTGATATATAACAAGCCAAGTAACACCAAAAACTCCTTGGAATTTGGCTTCCTCTGGAGGAATTCCCTGATCCACCAGGTAGTGACTTTGCCATAACCGGCTGAGTTCTTATGATATATTCCTGCAGCCTGCAGCAATAGCAAAATGGGGAAACTCTTATTAAAGGTTCTAGATGTTATCTAAGTACATTCTTAGCTTTTGAGTTGGTAGAAGCTAGTAAGTAGTCTGTTAGAATACATCCCAAAAGGTGCCATGTATAGCTAGCTACAAGGTTGTTTTGTCCAACAAAGAGATGGGCAGCAAATGGTTAGAAAAGGAACAGTGATAGTCCAAAATAGTTTGAGTCCAGATATGCGACATTCCAACTCTTCACAATTATGATTTCTTATCACAGTCAGCCTTGTAGAATCTTCAACAGGACTGTGGCTTTTTTCCCCTGAGAACTTCAGTTTGCTATTCATTTCTTATCCTGACACCTTTTGTAACTTCTAACTCTTTTAAAAAGTTAGCATAGATTAATTGTACAGAGTAATGGGTTTCATTATGACATTCTCATCCATGCATGTAATGAACTTTGATCATCTTCCACCACTCATTTTCCCCCTTCTATATCCTTTTATCCCATGTTCCACATGTAGGGGAAACATGTGACACTTGTCTTCGATGCTGGCTTATGCCCTTAACACGATGATCTCCAGTTCCATGCTTCTTTTTTTTTTTTGGTTTTTCGAGACAGGGTTTCTCTGTGTAGCTTTGCGCCTTTCCTGGAACTCACTTGGTAGTCCAGGCTGGCCTCGAACTCAAAGAGATCCGCCTGGCTCTGCCTACCGAGTGCTGGGATTAAAGGCGTGCGCCACCACCGCCCGGCTTTCTTTTTTTTTTTTTATGACAGTTTTATTCTTTATGCCTGAATAAGGTGTGTGTGTGTGTGTGTGTGTGTGTGTGTGTGTGTGTGTGCGCGCGCGCGCGCGCGCGCGCGCGCTCACATACGTGCACATGTGCAAGCACGCACATTTTTCGTTATCCATTGGTAGACCCCCAGGCCAATTCTGTAATATGACTGTTGTGAGTAGGACCACAGTAATCATAGATAAGAAAGTACCTTCACAGGAAGTTGACTTTGATTCTTTTTGGTATGCCCAAAAGTGGCGTGGGATTTAGTTTTCATTTGCTGAGGACACTTATGTGGTGGTTCAGAAGAGAATGACCCCCATAAGCTCATGTTTAGATGCTTAGTCCCCGGTTACTGGAACTCTTGGGGAAGAATTTGGAAATGTGTCCTTGTTGGTGGAGGTATATCACTGGGGGTAGGCTTTGCAGTTTCAAAAGCCCACTCCAGCCCCAGTCTCGCTCTCCTTTTCCCTACCTGTTGGTCAGGATGTAAACTCTCAGCTACTGCTCCAGTGCCATGCCTGCCTGTCTCCTACCACACTCCCCTCCATGATGGTCATGGACTCATCCTCTGAAAGCAAGCCCCCATTTAAATGCTTTCTGTTAGAAGTTGCCTTGGACCTCCATACCAAATTTTTATAGTGGCTGGACTAGTTTACATTCCTTCCAACATGGTATCAAGAGCACCCTCCCTTCCATACACACCTCTGCAGTCTTGCTGGTGTGTGTTGTGTTTTGATGTTAGTTATTCTGACTGGAGTGAGGTGGACTCTCACTGCACCTTTGATTTGCATTTCCCTAATGGCTAAAGATGTTGGACACATTATCATGTAGTTATGTGCCTTTCATACTTACGAATTTTAAAAGTGTTCAGTTCATTAGCCTATTTGTTGGTTGTTTTTGCCTTTTTTTTTTTTTTGGTTTTTCGAGACAGGGTTTCTCTGTGTAGCTTTGCGCCTTTCCTGGGACTCACTTGGTAGTCCAGGCTGGCCTCGAACTCACAGAGATCCGCCTGGCTCTGCCTCCCGAGTGCTGGGATTAGAGGCGTGCGCCACCACCACCCGGCTGTTTTTGCTTTTTTACTCATTTGGGGAACCTGCCACCCACCTCCCAAGGAGGCTTATGCTTAATTATAAATGCCTGGCCTTAGTTTGGCTTGTTTCTAGCCAGCTTTCCTTAACTTTAAATTATCCCATCTACTGCTTTTGCCTCTGGGCTTTTCCCGTTCTCTTACTTCTGTAAATCTTATTCTTACTCTGTGGCTTGCTGTGTAGCTGGATGGCTGGCCCCTGAAGTCCTCCTCCTCTGGCTACTTCTTCCCTTCCTTCTAGATTTCTCCCTCTATGTATTCTCTCTGCCTGCCAGCCCCACCTATCCTTTCTCCTGCCTCCCTATTGGCCATTCAGCTCTTTATTAGACCATCAGGTGTTTTAGACAGGCACAATAGCACAGCTTCACAGAGTTAAACAAATGCAACATAAACAAAAGTAACACACCTTAAAATAATATTCTACAACAGTTGAGTGGATTATTGCTCCTTTGGTGTTTAATTTTTTGAGATTCTTGCTTTATTCTGGCTGTTGATTTGTCTGTCTCCTGACTCTCTTCAAAGACGTCCCATTTCATGTGCTCTCTTCACTCTGGTAATTGTTTCTGTTGTTATACAGAAGCTTTTTAATTGGATACACCCCTGTCTATGACCTGCTTTTATTTTGTGAGCTTTTGGAGTGATATTCTGAAAGCCATTGCTTATGTCTGGATCTTGAAGTGTTCCAGTGTTTCAGGTCAACACTGGGGTCTTTGTATTTTCAGTTGATCTGGTTTCAGTCTTCTACAGGTGGACATCTAATTTTGCCAGCAGCAGCACTTGTTTAAAAGGCTTTTTTTTCACCTTTCGGCATCATTATCAAGAATCAGGTGCTGTACGTGTGTGAGCTTGCTTCTGGTCTTTCTGTGGTACTCTGCCGGTAAATGACTGTTTTTGTGTTATTACCAAGGCTCTGTAGTGTCATCTGGTCAGGTATTGTGATCTTGTAGTATTGCTTTCTATTGCTCATGATTGCTTTGATTATTCTGGGTCTTTTGTATTTTTGCTGTGAGTTTTAGAATTTTTTCTATTTTTGTGAAGCGTGCCATTTGAAGAGAATTACATTGCCTGTGAAGATTGCTTTTGCTATTCTCAGTATTAATTCTGCCAGTGAGCACATGGTCTTCTGCCTTCTAGTGTCTTCCATACTCTTTCTTCATAGGTTTTGGTGTTGGTTCTGTTGTAGGGATGTTTGATACCTTTGGTTATTGGGGGGGGGGGGGCTGTTTTTGAGGTTATTGTGAATTGGGTTGTTCTTCTGACTTCTGTTTCACTGACTTCATTTTTGTAGAGAGGAAAGCTACCTGTGCTTGTATGGTGTTTCTTTATGTGCTGTTCATTGCTGACTGTGTTTATCAGATCTGAGAACCGCCTGATGGAGTCCTTAGCATAGGATCATACACCATCTGCATACAGAGATATTTGACTTCTTCCTTTCCTAAGTACCCTCTTATTATTATTATTTTTTTGACACACTGCTTTAACTAAACTTTCAATAACTGTTTTGCAGAAGAATTCTAGAATGGCATATGATCTTTTAAATATGTGTTCTAACACTGTCTTAGTAGGGTTTCTATTGCTGTAAAGAGACTCCAGGACCGCAGCAACTCTTATAAAGGAAAACATTTAATTGAGGCTGGCTTACAGTTCAGAGGTTTAGTCCATTATCATGATGGGAAGCATGATGGCTGGCGAACAGGCAGACATGGTGCTGGAGAGGTAGCTGAGAGTTCTACATCTGGATTTGCAGGCAGCAGGAAGAGAAAGTGACACTGGACTTGACTTGAGCATCTGAAACCTCAAAGCCCACCCCCAGTGGCATACTTCCTCCAACTTGGCCACACCTACTCCAACAAGGCCACACCTCCTAATAATGCCACACCCTATTGGCCTATGGCAGCCATTTTCATTCATACCACCAAACTATTTTTTTTTTCTTTTTTAGAGACAGGGTTTCTCTGTGTAATTTTGGTACCTGTCCTGGATCTTGCTCTGTAGACCAGGCTGGCCTTGAACTCACAGAGATCTGCCTGGCTCTGCCTCCCGAGTGCTGTGATTAAAGGCTTGCACCACCACCACCCGGCCAGACTATTCTTGATATGCATTGTTATTTGTTTTTCAGTCCTGGAGATTGAATCCAGGGCCTCACTTACACTAAGCAAGTAAGTGTTCTACTACTGAACTGCATACAGTCCCTTGGCTTTTTGAGACAAGATTCCATGTAGCTCAGTTTAGCTTTGAACTTGCATTGCTCTTGACATCTGTGTGTTGATTTACAGGTGTGTGCCACTCTGCGCAGCACGTCATCTTATTTTTGGTGTACAGACTGTCACACTGCTGCCACTACCTGATTTTGTAGTTTAGGTTATTGATGCCCAACAGCGTGAGGAATTTGCCGGAGGTCACTTAATTAATCTAAGGTTTAAGACCAGAAATTTTATGATCTTTTGATGATATTTAGAAATGATGCTTTAAACTATTTCTTCTTTAGCAATATACTATATTAATTTGGCTACTGATATGCAGTTTCTTTATATGTCTATTCAGAATGGCCACATTAAACATTTTTCACTTACTATTTGAGGTTAAATATATTCCAAATGGCAAACCTATATGACATGTGAAGTATTAATTACTAATTTGGGATTAATTCTTTAAAAAACATTCTGATGTGTCTATGCTGGTATGTGCCATTTCAGTAGAATGACTCAAGTACTTCCTGTTTACAATCTAAGTCTTTTTCCTCCTCTGTCCCTATGGCAGACTTCTGTATGGGGCTGAGACCGGTGTTCGTGTTAGGAATTTTTCTCTTAGTTATGTATCTGACTCTGTTGCAAGAATTATAAAAGCCATATAGCCATTGAGTTTCTTTTGTTGAGGCTAATATACTTCTTCCAACACTTAGAAACTTTTATTTCTGCTTTTCAAAAGGTATGTGTTGTGTATGTATATGGTGAAAGCGAGTGTGAGGGTGTATGTACCCACGAGTGCATGTCTGGAATCCAGAGCACGACGCACTCTACCTTATTCCCCAGAAACATGGTCTTTCACTGAACTGGAAGCTAGCTGTTCCAGACAGGACCTGCCTGTCTCCAGCCTCCCAATGGTGGGGTTCTGGGTGTGCAGTCATGTCTAGCTTTTGGTGTGGGTGCTGTGGTTTCAAGTCCAGGCCCCTCTGCTTGCACAGCAAGCGCTCTTGCCCACTGAACTGTCTCCCAGTCCCAAAGCTCATTTCTTTCGTATTTCTAGCCTTCATTTCTCACATATAATTAAAGGTGTACCTTATTTTTGCCTAGACTCTACTATTAGAGATAACAAAAATACACTCCTGGTAATACAGATATAGGGCCTCCTGTTGGATGATAGTTTGGATGATACTTCAGATTTCACCAAAGTCCTTGGAGCCCAACATCCAATCCTTTTTATTAAACTGTGTGTGGAGCTCTCCTGGGTTTTTCCCCCCATAACCAGTATTTTTGCTCTTGCTCCTAAATACCATATTTCACTCTGCCACCTAGTGGCCTCAATAGGCACTGTTGCTTCTACTGTAGTACAGGGAGTCAAGAGTGTAGGTTGGCATTAAGTCTGCAAGAATGACGTGATTGTTTGTGTTCTGCCTACTTTTCCTGGTTGCTATGTAACCATGAATCAGTTATAATTTTTCTTCTGTGAAATAGATATAATAGTGCTTAACTCAAAGCTTGTATATTAAACGAGTTCTCTCCTGATCCTGAAAACATTACGTCCTGAAGACTTGGCAGAGTGGGAGTACTAGGTGCAGTTAACAGCAAGAAACTGAACAGCACCTGGCATCAGACAGGGCTAAATGTTATTAACAATTTGATATGAATGTGTTTAGATAGGAAATTACATTCGTTTTACTTGGGACTATGGAAGTTCTGCCTTTGGCCTTGAGTTTTTTTAATGTTGACCTTTTCTAGGTCTGTTATGTATATACTTTGCGTTATATATGATTCTTACCTTACCTCTATCTCCTAAAGTGAAAGCATGAAAAAATATCGAAACATAAGAATTCTTACAAGTGAGTACCACATAAGAGTAGCTGTATAAGCATAATAATTGAGTCTTCTTAGTTTCTTCTGTCGGGAATTGAGCTGTTTAAAAACTACTTTAGTAATTATACATACTGTTTACTACCCCAGCTCTTGAAGTAAACTGTAGGTTTAATGTTTGTCTCTGCATGTTACATAGAACAAGGCACTTTCAAGTTTAACTTGTATTCATTGCTTTTTATTTCCTGTTTCATATATGTGACATATTAATATAGAGGACATTGTTGTATTTTTTTACTAGGTTTCTTGTTTTGTTTTTTTGTTTTTCGAGACAAGGTTTCTTTGTTTAGCTTTGGAGCCTGTCCTGGAACTTGCTCTGTAGACCAGGCTGGCCTCAAACTCACAGAGATCCGCCTGGCCCTGCCTCCCAAGTGCTGGGATTAAAGGTGCACCACCACTGCCTGGCTACTAGTTTTATTATATACATTTCACATACTGTAAAGTAGCCAAATCTATCCTAAATTACTCATTTATATTTCCCTTTTAATGTAAAATACTAAAATGATTTCTTTTTCAAAGAGTGTGTGTGTGTCCCCCACCCCATGGGAGGCAGAAGAGGGTGTTGGATCCTTTGGAGCTGGAGTTACAGACAGTTGTGAGCCACCTGACATGGGTGCTGGGACTCGAACTCAGATCTTCTGCAATAGCAGTAAGAGCTCTTAATGACTGAGCCATCTCTTTAGGCCCAGTCATTTTAATGTCTATAACCCTTTCCTGTTGTATCTGTAGGACAAAAAAACCAAGAGAAATCTTAGGATATATGAATTGTCCAGTGGTTCCTGAAATGTTTCCCACATTGTTGTCCATACGGGTTATGGTTTTAATGTTCAACTAAGAAATTTCATCCATGATACCTTGTCTGGGGACAAGAAAAAGGGTGGGTCCTATGCCTTCTGGAGCAGGATTTCTTAAACTCTTTTGACTTGAGATCCTTTTCACCTGAGAAATTTTTTATGAGCCTAAGTTTATGAAATAGGTATGCAAATCAAATATTTACCAATAACAAATCACAAATTTATTTTAAAGCTATTCTTACATATAAATGTTTACCATTTACGAAGAGGAAGGTGAGTTTGCACACTAAGAAGATGGATGTTTATTTATTTCTAAATAAAGACTAATCTTGGTTGAACATTTGATACTACAGGACTAGAGCATCCTCAGTTTTTCAGAGTTGATTAATATTTGAGCAGGAGTGTGTGTATTTCATGCATGCATGCATGCATGTGTGTGCACATGTGCATGTGGTCCAGAGGTCAGCATTATGTGTCTTCCTCTGTTGCTGTCCACTTTTTTTTTTTTCCCTTGATACAGGGTCTCACTGAGCCTGGAGCTTGCTGATTAAGTAGAGACTGTCATGCTTCACAGCAAGTGACTTTCTTAAAAAGACAGAGGTCTCATTGTTGCACAGAATGGTTTTAAATTCCTAGGCTCAAGCAGTCCTCCTGTCTTAGCCTCAAATAACTGGAATTATAGACATGTGCCACTGTGACCAGTAAAATGTAAATAAATAAAATAGTTGGCAGCCTCAAGCACAAAGCCTGCTCTTCAGTTTATAGTAGCCCGTAGCTAGCTTATTCTATTTCTGTATCCCTCCTCCCAATGATGTAGTATGTAAGAAGGTAACAGTTTTGCCCTCAATAAACAGAGGTTTGTATGCAGATGACTGTTTAGGAGTAAGAGAAGTCAGTAGTTTTCATCCTTGATTGCTCTTTAGCATTATCTTTGAAGCTGTTAAGAGATACCTGTGCCCATTCTGACTCAATGAAGTCAGAACATAATACAGGCATAACTACAGTCTGTAAGAATCTGTGCTCAGTTTAGAGGATGAATGAGGCATCTGATTGGAAAGGGCAAAGGAAAAGCTTTACAATGAGAGTCCCATTCAAACAGGTGTCAGTCAGCATTAAAGGAGAACTTGAGAACTCAAGGCGGGAAGCTTGAAAAGGAATGGCAGATTTGAGGAATAGCAGGCAGTTTTGTGTTGCTGTTTTGGGGATGAGGAAGGGAGTAGTGAGGCTGGAGTGAGAGGTACAAGTCAGATAATAAGAAAGCTTTGTCTCCGTGAGGAGTTTCTGTGTGGAAGCGTTCCTGAAGATACTTAAATATCTACTCACTCCAGATAGTGAACCAACACCAGACCAAAGTAAGGACACCACCAAAGTCCAACCTAGTAAACCGATGTGTTTTATTGGGGTTACTTACAGGAGCAGAAATGACTGTGAAATGGTTGCATTACCAAAGTGCACCCTGGCATGGGTAACAGTTCACAAAGGGGACACCTGGAACACACTGCACAGCCCACAGGCAGCTCACCGGGTTGGAGGGGGTCCTTCCAGGCAGCTCAGCTGGTCTGAGTCTCTTCTAGGCAGCTCAGCTTATCTAAAAGTGTCTGCGGCAATCCTTGCAGCTTAATATGGCCTGGGGAATGGAGCAGCTTAGTAAATCTGGCTAGTTTCAGGGACTTCCTGAAGCTGTTGAGTTGTTTACTTCCCCAAGCTTCACCTCTCCTTAGAACATCCTGTTGCTTTATCCTCCTTTTAACATCCCCTGTCTTAAGGAACTTCCCTCCAAGATGGAAGGTTTTAGTCTCCAAGGAAACAACAGAAGTGCAGGTTTTATTATGTAAAAAAATATGATAGACTTTTTTTGGAGGCATGATAAGATGCAGTCTCTGATTTGGAAAAATCATCGAGTCTCTAGTTTATAACATCTTCAAACTTCAAATGGATTTAATGGAGAAAATAAAGAAGACAGTATTTCTGTATTAGGTTGGAGAAGACCATAGTAGACATGGTGTAAACTCCAGAGCCATATGGGAGAGCACCAAGACTGGCAGATTTTACCAAGAAAAGCTAGGAAAAAGTGTTTGCTATCTAGACAACAGAGAACTAAGAATGTACCCAGTATATAATGAGCTCTTTATACAAGTCAATGAGAAAGATAATGTCCCAGTGAAGAAATAGGCAAAAGGTATTAGTGGGCAGTTTCTGAAGAAATGCAAGTAGTTGGTAACCATGTAAAAGCATGCCTAGCAATAATCAGATAATTGCAGAGTCAGACAAATGTGAAAATTTTAACCTTTCATATAGATGAAAAAAGTAAGTATAAAAAATGTAGAAATTGGCATACTGATAACATTCTTGGTGGGATGTAAGATTGGCGTAACTTTCCTGGTTATCAAAGCTTAAACTGTAGTTACTTTTTGGACCCAGTAGCCCCATAGGAAGTAATTATCCCCTGGAGGACAGTGTTACAGCATTATTTGTAATGCCAAAGATGGTAGACAATGTGAACATTATACTTAACCAGTGTATGTTGATTTTTTTTGTAAGAATACAACTGAAGCAGAAGTGGAAGGGGGCCCATTAATACACTTTTATAATATTTTGTATTTTTTAACTACCATGTAAGACATTCATATATTACCAAAAAACAATACAAAACAAAACAAAAAACCCTGAGGAAATACTGGAAGTCCTGTGCCATAGGAGTTAGATGAAGAAGAATTTGGAGGCAAGAAAAATCAGTTACAGATTCTTTTGTTGTTTATTCAGAAGTGAAACTTTGTAATCTCAATTGAAGGTGTGCCAGTCTTAATGAAGAACACAGAGGGATATTTTTAAAGTTGGAACTATAAAGTTATACTGTGGGTTTGAAAAATGAGGGAAGATCATCAACGGTGAATCTGTCAACTGCATTGCAAATGCTACATGAGTGATTATAATGTTAAAAGGAGGGGGAGGAAAAGAGGCTTTGACTAGATAAAGAGCATCTTAACATACGTCTTCAGTAGTATTTGAATAATAAAATTAGTCTGGTATCAGCTCAGCTTAGCATGCTTTGTTCTTTCTTAACACCAGTCTATATTCTGGCTTTACTACTGTTTTTAAGAAAATGCTAATGTTTTACAATAAGGCAATTTCTAAGTATAATTTTGAAACTGTTTGTGCTTTTCTATTTTCAGAGTGCACATTTGGCCATGATTGATACTCTAATGATGGCTTATACCGTAGAGATGGTCAGCATAGAAAAAGTCATTGCATGTGCTCAACAGTATTCAGCTTTTTTTCAAGCTACAGATCTGCCCTATGATATTGAGGATGCTGTCATGTACTGGATAAATAAGGTAGGCTTCTGCTCATTTGGAAATGTGTCTACTAGCAGAAAAAACTAAAGTCTCTAATTACTCATTGCTCCTGTATGACTTTTTGTTTTAAATCAAAGTGCAAGCTAAAGTTGTGCAATTTACTTGAAACATTTTATTTTATTTTATTTTATTTATTTTTTTTTTTGGTTTTTCGAGACAGGTTTCTCTATAGTTTTGCGCCTTTCCTGGAACTCACTTTGTAGACCAGGCTGGCCTCGAACTCACAGAGATCCGCCTGGCTCTGCCTCCCGAGTGCTGGGATTAAAGGCGTGCGCCACCACCGCCCGGCGAAACATTTTATTTTAAAAAGTTAAGCTGAGCACAGGGGCTCAGATCTGTAATCTCAGTATCTGTGAGGCTGAAGCTGGAAGATTTGCGTTCAAGGCCAGACTGGGCTATAGTGAGACCTAGTCTTGTAAGTGTTGAAATGATGGAACATTTTTATATATTTGACAGTGTCTACAATTGTACTTATACTTAATGATTACTTGTGGTTACTCCAGCGCGTACCAGATGATTACAAAACCGAGAGCGCTCAGAATAAGGAACCACATAACGAGCAGTGAAATATTTTCACATGATGTAGTTCTCTCACATTTCTGATTGCGTCTTAGGTTTGTTTAACCAGATTGTACAAAATCATCTTGATTATGGATTCATTTTCTTGGAGATTTTTTGTTTGTGCTTTGAACATGATTAAATTCTTGATTTATTATTCTCCTTGTCATTTGAGTAGTTAATTCTTCTTGACCCACATTCATGCATTCAGTTTGGAGACAAGGTCTCACTTACGGGCCTGACTGACCTGAAGCTTGTAGAGATCCTCTTGCCTCTGTCTCTGGGATTACAGGCTTGTGCCACCACATCCAGATGGACCAACTTTCATTTGCAGTTGTCATTACAGAGAAAATTAAACCAGGTTTGTGGGGCAGGCAATGAACAATGCTTGCATGAAGCTGGTCATAAGCTAAATTGGCCTGGAGAAATGGCTCAGTAAGGAAAGCACTTGCTGTATAAGCATCAAGTCCAGAGTTCGGATCTCTTGATCATACAGAAAGCTGGCACCCCACAGGTAACTTCAGTGCTTGGAAAGCAGAGATGGAGATGTTATAAGGTCATGAGTGCAATGGCTGTGTCATGTCCAGAAGACAGCATATCACAGCACTCCTCTCCGTCCTCCAGCTCTTACTTCCATGGTGTTCCCTGAGCCTTTGCGGGCAGGGGACTACATAGATGTCCCATTTAGGGATGAGCACTCAGCAGTCACTTACTAACTCTTTGACCAATTATGAGTCTCTGCTTCAACTGCTACCCACTGCAAAAAGAAGCATCTCTGGCCAAGGCTGAATCTCTGGCCAAGATCTGTGGGAGTAAACACAAGTATTTAGAAGGCAGTTTGATATGTGATGGTCTTGCCCCCTGCTAGACTGTGTGTGCCATAGTATGATCTGCCAGGCCAGTATGCCCACCAGTACAGTGGTGGCATGACACTTATGGGGCTAACAAAACCACTCTCAGGTTGGATTTGAGCCCTGCTCACAGGAGGGATTTGTGCCTGATACTGTAAACCTAGTCAAACACTTATGCCTGGGGTGGCTAGGGGCCTAAGGGAAGCAACTGTTATTTTAGTAAATGCTCATGTAGAAGGAGAGATAACTCCAGCAAGTTGTCCTCTGACCACCACATGGAAGCCATAGCATGTACATGGCTAACGATACTGAACACCTTTGAAAATGTTTACTAGCCATTTGTATGTTTTCTTTGGAGAACTCTGTTCCGTTCATAGCCATCTCTCTCCAGCCTGCTCTGTATGACTTAGTGTGAACGGATGTTGGGTTTCCTCAGAAGTTTTTTTCTGTGCCAGTGGAGATAACCATGTAATTCTGTCCTTGAGTCCATACATGTAATTTATAACATTTCTTAATTTACCTGTATTGAGCCATCCATCTGGAATAAAGCCAACTTGATCGTGGTTAATGATCTGTGTGTTGTGTTCATGAGCCTGGTTTACAAATATTTTGTTGGGAATTTTTGCAGCTATATTCATCAGGGAGTTTGGTCTGTAATTTTCTTTCTTTCTTTCTTTTTTTTTTTTTTTTAAAGATTTATTTATTTATTATGTACACAGAAGAGGGCGTCAGATCTCATTACAGATGGTTGTGAGCCACCATGTGGTTGCTGGGAATTGAACTCAGGACCTCTGGAAGAAGAGTCGGTGCTCTTAACCTCTAAGCCATCTCTCCAGTCCTGTAATTTTCTTTTTGTTGTTGCATCTTTTATCTGTTTTGAGTATCAGAGAGTAATAACAGCTTTGTAAAAAGAATTTAGCCATGTTTCGTCCTTTCTGTTTTATGGAGTAGTTTGAGGAATGTTGGGTTTGGTTCTTCCTTGAGGGTCTGCTAAATATCACCAGTGAATCCATCTGGACCCGGACTTTTTAAAAATTTAAATCTGGGATATTTTTAATTACTTCTTCAATCTCACTGCTGTTAGATCTTTTAAAATTGCTTATCGCATCTTGATTTAATTTTGGTAGGTCATATGCACCTAGAAATTCAACCCTTCACTTTAGTTTTCCAGTTTGATACAATATGGTTTTTTTTAGGTGAGACCTAAAGATTTTCTGACTTCCATTGGCATCTGTTATAATGGCTTCCTTTTCATCCTTAATTTTATTAATTTGTGTCTTCTCTTTCTCTTGGTTAGTTTGACTGAGTTCATCTTATCTTTCCAAAGAGCCAACTCTGCATTTCATTGATTCTTCGTTCTTTTTGTTGTTTTCTTTTCATTAATTTCTGCCCTGATCTTACTGGTTTCTTTCTAGCTACTGATTTAGAATTTGGCTTGTTTTTCTTTTTCCAGAGAATTAAGGTACATCATTAAGTCGTTTATTTGTGATCTCTCTGACTTCCTAACATAGGCACTTGGAGCTAATAAATCATCATCTCCCCCCACTCCTTAGGACAGCTTTCATTGTTTTCTGAAGATTTGGGTATGTTTTGATTTCATTTTTATTTGATTTGAGGCATATTTTTTCCCTTCTTGATTTCTTCAAGATCTCCTTCCTTAATCAGTTCTATTTGGCTTCATCTCTCTGAGTTCTAGGTTCTGTGGGATTTGTAGCCTCAGTCTATTGTAATAAAATAGAATACAAGAAATTATTTCAGGTTTCATATATTTGTTGACTTGTTCTGTATCCTGATGTATGATTCATTTTAAAAGAAAATCCCATGTACTGCTAGAAAAAAAATTGTATGCTTTGCAGAGTACGGATGTATATACCTCTTAAGTCCATTTAATCTAAGATGTCATTCAGATGTTTTTCTGTTGATTTCTTTTTTGCCAAGATGACCTGTCCATTGGTCAAAGTACGTGCTGAAGTCACCCCACTATTGTGCTGGGGTAATTTGTGACTTCATATCCATCTAGTAATATTTGTTTTATGAAATTGGGTTCACCTCTGTTGCGGACATACATGTTTAGACTGTTCCTTTAACCAGTATGAAGTAGTGATTCTTACCTTTTTTTTTTTTTTTTGACCAGTTTTGGTTTGAATTCTGTTTTGTCAGAAACAGCAGCACATACTTGTTTCTTAGGTCTGTTGACTTGGAATACCAGGTTACATTCTCTCATTCTAAGGTAATGCCTGCTTTTTACAGTGAGGTGTGTTTCTTGGAGGCGACAAATAAATACTTCCACTTTTTGATATACTCTACTGGTCTTTTGATTGGGAAATTGAGACTTTTTTGTTCTTGTTTTTTGGTTTTTAAAGACAGGGTTTCTCTGTGTAGCTTTGGTGCCTTTCCTGGATCTCGCTCTGTAGCCCAGGCTGGCCTCGAACTCACAGAGATCCACCTGCCTTTGCCTCCCGAGTGCTGGGATTAAAGGCGTGTGCCACCACCGCCCGGCTGGGGAAATTGAGACTTAATATTCAGAATTATTATTGAAAATTATATATTGATTTCTACCATTTTTTTTCAATTTACAGAATTTTTTCTCTTCCTCTATTGCTTAGTATTATTCTAGAATTGTTTCTTTTTCCTGTGTCCTTGTGGATGGATTTGCTTTTCCTTTTAGTCTAAGATTTCTTCAGGTGTCTTCTGTAGATCTGCCTTGGTGGTCATAAATTTTTTCGGTCTTTATTATGGAAAGCTTTTCTCTTCCCTTCAGTTAGGACAAGTAGCTTTGCTTTATAGTGTTCTGGATTGCCGTAGTTCTCCTTCAGAACTTGAAATACATCCCCTCAAGCCCTGCTGGCTTCCAAAGTTTCAGGTGAATGATCTGGTGTTACTGCAGTGGGCCTGCCTGTCATGGGACCGTGTTTCTCTTGCCTCTTTCACTGTGCTTTCTTCGTTCTGGGTATTTAGTGTTTTAATTAGAATGTGACAAAGGGAGTGTTTCTATTTGGTGTCTGTACTGGACAGTTTTATGTCACCTTGACACACGCTAGAGTCACCTGAGAGCAGGGAGCCTCAATTGAGAAAATGCCTCCCGAAGATCAGGCTGCAGGCAGGTCTTAATTAGTGATTGATGGGGGAGTCCATGTGGGTGGTGTCACCCCTGGGCTGGTGGTCTATAAAAAAAGCAGGCTGAGCAAGCCAGTAAGCAGCACCCCTCCATGGCCTCTGCATCAGCTCCTACCTCCAGGTTCCTGTCCTGTTTGAGCTCCTGTCCTGTTTGAGCTCCTGTCCTGACTTCTTCAGTGATGAACAGCGGAAGCCAAATAAACACTTTCCTCCCAAGTTGCTTCAGTCATGGTGTTTTGTCACAGCAGTGTAACCCTTTGACAGTGTCCTAAATGTCTCCTGATCTGGGTAGCTGCTCCTTGCCAGCTCTGGGAGATTACTTTTTATGATTCTTTTGAAAATGTCTATGCCTTTAGAATGCAATGATTTCCTTCTATGCCTTAACCCAAAAATTTAGTTTCAGAGTGTCACGTGTGTCTTGAAATTCTCATATACCTTCTTGTCCTCTTTGGGTTGTTCCAGTTCCACTACTGTGCCTTCAAGCTCATGTACTGTGCTCTCCCTGATCCATTATTCTGTTGCTGGGATTTGCCACAGT
The DNA here is from genome assembly GCF_007827085.1 of Peromyscus californicus insignis. Taxonomy (NCBI): domain Eukaryota; kingdom Metazoa; phylum Chordata; class Mammalia; order Rodentia; family Cricetidae; genus Peromyscus; species Peromyscus californicus. The sequence continues at coordinate 23,054,469 of NW_026294436.1, read as the reverse complement.
TTTCTTATTTGACTTACTATGTTAACATTTTTTAAGATCTACTTATTTTTATTTTGTGTACTACATGTATGTCTGGTGCCCAAAGGGTCCAGAAGAAAATGTGGGATCCCCTGGAACTGGAATTTCAGAGGGTTGTGAGCCAGCGTGTGGTTGCTGGGAACCGAACCCAGGTCCTCTGCAGGGGCAGCAAGTAGTCTTAGCTGCTGCCAAGCCATCTCTGCAGCCCCTGACCAAGAGGCAGATAGTTGAACTTCGTTAACATTTGATCTCTGCCTGGGCTTAGAAAAGCAAATGTTATGAGAGGGACTTGACACAGGAAAGCTGATACTATTTTAAATTCATAACACATAGTTGAGATAAACACCAGCCACTCAGTTGCCTGTCCAAGATGGGCCCTTAGAAGTCTGCTTCTCCACACTTTGAGACTGTTTCATCTTTTCTAGCATTCATACTTTTGGAAGTTTTTCTCTGTTAATTTGAGCTGCTGCTAAGTTGGCTGGCCTCATCTGTTAGGGGAAATCCATTAGGTTAGAATTATTTCCTCTTCTCACTGCTGATCTGTTTGCCTTTCTGCCTTCTCACTGTCTTCTTTCCCTAGTGTAGAATGGAGAACTTACTCCTCCTTGTCAGAGAGAGTACTCCAAAACTTGTTGCTCTAGAACAGTGGTTCTCAATGTAAATATCTGCAGTGCGACCCCACAGGTTGAGAACTGCTCTCCAGAACTTTTTCACCCTTTTTCATGGTCTTGGTTCCTCTGCTTAGTTCTGGAATTTCATCTGGGAGCTTGTTAAACTGCAGGGTAGGTCTGTGTGGAGCAAGAGATGCTGATGGTGCCGATCTGTGATCTTCCTGGTGTTCCTTCCTCACTCCACTGCTTCCTTCTCCTTCTCAGCTGAGTCCTTCTCACTATGAGCTTGTACTCATGTTTCTCCTTCCAATACAGCCTCATTTATTTCTTTGAACGCTCCCAAAAGTGTTACTTTCCTAAGTGGTTAGCCTTCTGTTTACTCTCTCGTCTTCATCCATCCTCTGAAATTGTTCCTCTTGGTCAGTTAAGGTTTCCATGCTGACAGATCCAGCACATCCTTTTCTGTCCTCAAATTAAACTCCGCCATCTTTTTTGAAGTGCTAGCTATCGTGCTAAAATGTCTCTGAAAAACCGGAGGTATTTATTTACTAAGCCCTCCTTTATGTGACGACATTTGAAAAGCAAACTGCCCTCTAGTGGCAGCTTCTTTGGCCTCCCCCAGGTGTTTTATCCCTTGGGTCCGTGGGTTCTTTTTAAAGCATATATAGTCCAAGGTATAGCCAAAATTTTGAGGCTAAATTATAGGTGGACCAGTAGTTCTCAACTCTTTGGGGGTTGCATACCAGATATTTACATATGACTCATAACAGTAGCAAAATTACAGTTTTGAGGTGGCAACAAAGCAGTGTTATGGCTGGGGGTCACCACGACCTGGAGAACTGTACTGCTGTGATAAAATACCCTGACTTTGTGGGGTCATTTTGTGGTGAAGTCAAAACAGGGACTTCACATAGTTAGTCACATCATACTCAAGAGCACAGAGAAATGAATACATGCTGCTTGCTTACTTGTGTGCAGTTCAGTGTCTCCACTCTTACACATTTCATCACACACACACACACACACACACACACACACACACACACACACACACACACACACACACACCAGTACCAACTACTTTCCCATCATCCCACCTCCTTGCTCCTGCCAGTGGTCCACCAACAAGTAGGCTATATCTTCCCATATCAGTTAGCTTAAAACAATCTCCCATCGACATGTCCACAGGCCAACCCAGTGTCACTCATTGAGACCCTTCCCAGGTGACTATAGACTGTGTCAAGTTGTCATTTAAAATGAACACCATATCAACACAAATACAGTCCATTGTGTTCATTTTCTTCCTGAGTCCTGTCCTTCCACTTGCCTTTGCTTATCTTTAGCAGGTTTTTTACGTGTATACACATGCATGCATAAATGTTTGTATTTGACGCTGTGGGTTGAACACAGGGCCTCACACATGCTGCCTCATCCACTGTTATTGAGCTGTACATGTACTCCAGCCTTGCTTTTTATGTTTCGTACAGAATTTATAATTGTTATCTCAGATGGGCTCTGTGTGTTGAATGCCTAGAAGTACAATACATGTTACAAGTATAATAAGCTCTTACTAGAACTTTCCAGTTTCTGGCATACAGTAGGTGCTCAACACATACTGTGTTACTTTATGGAACTGATGTTAGAGTTTCAAATAAAGTTCCTTGGACATACTATTTTCTAGTTTTAAAAATGACATCTTATTTGTATGTTACTTGTATTTGATATTGGGGATCTAACCATGTCATTTTGTTGCTGTATTTTAATGCAAATTCACATTGATTTTTCTATTTTAAGGTCAATGAACACTTGAAAGACATAATGGAACAAGAACAAAAATCTAAAGAGCATCACACAGCTGAAGCTCCCGGAGGTCAAAAGGTACACACTGCAGTGTGAAGTGTGCTTATGGTGGTCTAGTCGTGTGCTTTAGAGATGCCAGCATTACTCTCGGAAATGCAAAATAAATAATCACTAAAAATTGATTTATATTGAGATTAGAAACTTACTGAATTTAGGTTTTAAAGAATAAAAAATGATAATCTGTAGGACACCTTTAGATAGCAAAATTATTAACCCTTTGATTCCCAGTCACTTCAGCTACATTGCTATTTGCCTTATGCTTCTGTTTATTGGAGAGACTTTTTTTTCCCTTCAGAAAGACTTTTCCTTTCTACAGTTGGTCTACTAATATCTAAGAATCAAACCTTACAATCTTTTTACTTTAATAATATGGATTTATTTTTAAGTACAATATGTGATTCTGAATCTGTGAAATAAAATTATTTGTTGCTAAAATAGCCTTAGTATCCTAAAATGTGATTCTGTATGGGGAGAGCTAAGAAGAGGAGATGGCACTGGTCTTGGCTGTTAGGAATTTCTGTAGCTTTAACTGAAGTGTTGATTATCATAGAACACATGAGAACTGTAAATGGAGAGCCGCACTCCCAGAAGCCCACTGTAACTTGCTAATTGGATGATTCTGATAGACTTTTCCTTCACCTCCTGCTTTATCTTTTCTCCCTCCGCTGCTTCCTCTGAAGTCTCCTTCCAAATGGTTTTGGAAACTGGTTCCAGTAAGTTCTCCTCATTCCTTCAGTTTTCTCTCCAGAATTGTGGTGGTATTGGTGGTATTGTTTATAGCTTGCTGGTGTCACTATTTCATGCAGATATGTTTGTGATTGAGTAGAGAGGTTAGGTTTTAATATACTTTCATCATGTAAAATAGTGGGTCCAGCCAGTCTTAAGGGCATTTTAAAGAGTAGACACCTTTGCTCTTCTCAACATTCATAGACCATTATTACTAATTACTAATGCCAGTGGGTAAAACAACCCACGGTACAAAATCTTGCTAGTATTAAGAGTTTTCATAAAAGGGAATTTGAATAATCCCATGTGTAAGTTGTCTGCCTGTTTGAATTAGTTTTGGCACAATTGTTTTCTTTTGACCCTAACTGAAGTTAACCCGTCACTATCTGGTGAAAGAGCAAAAGCTTATCTGTGTCCTCACCAGTGTTGCACCTAAACTGTGAGACTCTGATTTCACCTGATGATTGATGTTTCAGGATTAAGTATGGGCGGTTAAAACAGAAAACAAACAAACCAAAGACTCCCTGTAGCTCATGGACTGTAGATAACTTATCTGGGAATTGTACAAACCTCATGTTAAAGTTGATTTGCTCAGTGGATTTTATAGGATATAGCCTTTAGGAAAATGCTTTGGCCTGCCACTCATTGTCTGAACCACAGACATTCATTGTTAGTGGGAGTGCGCGCACGCATGCATGCATGCACGCGCGCGCGCGCGTACACACACACACACACACACACACACACTCCTTATTCACGGATGCTAATTGACAGAGGGAATAGAATAAGTGAAACCAGTTTTGCTGGTGATGCTAAGTTGGTTCAGTCCAGCCCTCCTGCCAGATAGTTGGAAACAAGAAGGCGGGTATGCATCAGTGCTCACTGCCTGGAAAGCAAGCTCACCACTGGGTGGTTTTCTTTCTTCTTCTTCTTCTTCTTCTTCTCCTCCTCTCCTCCCTCTCTCTTCTAAATTATCTCCCAGCAACAAAATGAAATTTGCTTAGGGATGAGATAAAAGTCAGTGATCAGGGGGCTGGAGAGATGGCTCAGAGGTTAAGAGCCCTGGCTGTTCTTCCAGAAGACCTGAGTTCAATTCCCAGCAACCACATGGTGGCTCACAACCATCTATAATGAGATCTGGTGCCCTCTTCTGGTGTGCAGACATACATACAAACAGAACACTTTATACTTTAAAAGTCAGTGATCAAACAGTCCTGGGTAGGCTGTGCAAGATGTCTCACAGCTGTAACACCAGCATTCAGAAGCTGAGGCCGGAGGATTGAGATGTCAAAGCCATCTCCCCCAAAAAAAGGAAAGGAAAGGAAAAGTAGAATCTGTGTGAAAGATTTGTACATGTAAATAATTATTTTCTAAATACAGGTAATGTGTGAGTTAGGGATATAATGCCTGTCTTGCACTCCTCCAAATTTTTTTTTTCAAGAGAAAAACATGTTCCATGATTCTTGTCAACCGGTACCCAGGGAGAGAGAAGCAGAAATAAATATTCTTTTCTTCATTGGTGCATATGTTTTCTGGAGGTTGTCTTTAAAAGAATCTAATTGCACCTTCATGTGTTAAGTGTTTTGTTCAATAAATTTGAAATTTTCTGTTTTTAGTCTCACAAGCATTTTTCTTCACAATTGTATTTTAACTTATAAATTGCAGAGGTAACAGTTTAGATAGAATTGGAAGAAAAACATTTAAATTGCTCTTTTATAAAAATGATACCGCCAGGCAGTGGTGGCACATGCCTTTAATCCCAGCACTCGGGAGGCAGAGGCAAGAGGATCTCTGAGTTCGAGGCCAGTCTGGGCTACAGAGTGAGTTCCAAGAAAGGTGCCCAGCTACACAGAGAAACCCTGTCTCAAACAAACAAACAAACAAACAAACAAACAAAAGATACCTACAGCTGGAGAGATGGCTCAATAGTTAAGAGCACTTGCTACTTTTGCAGAGGAACCATGTTCAGTTCCCTGAACCCACATGGTGGCTCACAACCCTCTGTAACTCAAGTTCCAGGGAATCTGACCCTCTTCTGGTTTCCACAGATACCAGGCACACATATAGTCTGCATATTTACATGCAGGCAAAACACTCATATGCACAAAATAAATCTTTTTAAAAGTGACTACTAAATATCAATAGCCTATGTAATCATACAGTTTGCCAATAAAAGGCTTTCTGCACCATCAGTAAGTCATAAGCGTTATTTTTCTTGCCTGTAGGGGAGCTACTAGCTAATAACAACTAGCCTGCACTGATTGCTTCTTTGTGCCCAGTAGTGAACATAGCACTGTGTGTCTGTCATCTTTTTAAATCCTCCAGTTATATTCGTTTATGATTTGAAAGTAGTATTGTTGCTGTCAGTTTAACCTTGGTGAGTAGTTGGTATTTCTTGTTTCTCCTGATTCATATTTTCTTAATATTATTAAGAACCAGAGTCTACAGTTTGGTGGGGTTTTGTTTGTTTGTTCTCTCTGCATTGTTTAGTATTTATTCAGATCTCTTTGTGTTGTAGGCTCGTTACAGGAAAGAACAAACGTTACTTAAGCAACTGCCGTGCATTCCATTGGTAGAAAATTTGCTGAAGGATGGTACAGACGGCTGTGCATTAGCTGCCCTTATTCATTTTTACTGCCCTGGTGTTGTCCGATTGGAGGGTAGGTGTTCCGGGGATCTGTTTCTGAACTGTGCATAGATGGCAAAGAAAGTGGAGAACTTTCTGTCTAGTGGCTCTCACAAACACGTTTGCTAAGCAGATTTTCCGTAACTGTGTATTTGTACTGTCGGTAGTTATGAAGTGTTCCTAATTAACCCAAAGTCATCCCCTTTTCTATTTGAAGATATTTGTTTGAAAGAAACTATGTCTTTGGCCGATAGCCTGTATAATCTACAGCTGATTCAGGAATTTTGCCAAGAATACTTAAACCATTGCTGCCATTTCAGCTTGGAAGATATGCTTTATGCTGCTTCATCCATAAAGGTAAATTAAATCATTCTCTTTTTGCCTTTTGATAAAGTTTAAAAACCATGGCAACAAGCTGGGGTGTATCTCAGTGGTGCAGTAGTACCCATCATGCACAAGGGCCCAGGTTGAGTCTCCTCAAGTCTAGCAATAGAAAAGGTGGGAGCAGGAAAATCAGGAGTTCAAGGCCAGGTTAAGCTTTGTAATGAGTCTGAGGCCAGCAGAGATAGAGCCTTTCTCCAAAAATAAATGTATGTAAATAAAAGCTTACAAATTCACTTTATCAGTAAAGAACTTGTGGGGGGGGTTGATTTTTTTTTCTTCTTATTTAAGCATCCATTGCTAACTATAAGTCTTTTACATTGTAAAGGCAAACACAAACTCATGTATAAAATTGACCTGTTGTCTTGGTGTGGGCAGAGTAGATTATGAACCATTAAATGGTTTTTGATCATAGGTTAAAAATGATGAGATTCTTCCTTTCAAAGCTGAGTGTGAGTGTATGCCAGTGATCCTAGTATGCTGAAAATTGATGGGGAAGCATGAGTTAGATTCATGCCCGGGGACATAATGAGACACCTGTCAAAGAAACAGCAAACAAAAACAGTAATGAAAAATTCTTTTTCGTGAAGAATTTTTAGAGAACCAAATGAAACACTTTGGTCTGTGTCTGTGTCTGTGTATTTGTGTTGGGATGTGTGTGTATGTGGAGTTAAGATAAGGGCTGCTGCACCTAGCTTTTCTGTAGATGCTGGGGATCCAGCCTTGGGTCCACATTGCTCCACTGAGCCATCTTTAGCCTCTGGTAGATTTTTAAATCAGATGTCAAATGCTCTTTTTGCTCAGGGTTACTCTGGCTCTTCAGGGTTTGGGGGCTCCCACATGAATTTCAGGATTGTTTTTTTCTAGTTCTGTAGCGTGTCATTGGAACTTTGATGAGGATTACATTGACTCTGTAGATCCCTTCAGGAAGTTGGCCATTGTAACAATATTAATTTTGTCACTCCATGTGCTTCTTTAGTTTCCAAGCTTTAGGAATAAGTGACTTTATAATACATTTAGTTTAATTAGAAGTTTGGCTTAGAGGTAACCATTTTCTGTTGGGCCTGATCAGAGTTCCAGTGCTAATCCTGCTTGGAAGTACTAAAGAGCTCCTCTCTGAATATGCTAGCACCTTACACTTGGAATTCTTATTCTCTAGTCTCTCCTCTTTTTCCTTTGTCCATTTCAGGATCTCCAAAGGGCAGAAGATAGAGCCAATGATAAAAAGCATTTCCAAATGAGGCACTAGTCCCAGTGACTCAAATGGTACCCACTCCCTACTCTGACACATCAAAAGAGAAACCTTGATTAATCAATTTTGAAGGTTTACCTACACCATTATTTGCTTTATATCTTACTAATGATTTTGCTAGCAGTTTCTATAAAATATAAGTGCTACTTCTATAATATGAAATGAAAATTTGTCATATGCCTAAGATGTATATTTGTTTAAAAATTGCTATAGATTAAGTTTGATAGCGTTCCTTCCTGTCCTTTTGGAGAATAGAATAGAATGTAGACTTTCAATAAACCATGTAATCCTGATATTTAGATCATTTTGAGCATGATCCAAATATAAAAACATTTCCTTAAGTCAAGCTTATTTAAATAAGTAATTGCCAACAAAAAGTCTTTGTTCACGTTATGCATTCTTTGCTTAATTATCACAACTACAAGTTTGAATTTAGCCTACTATCTTAAGGCTCTAAACTCTAGGGAAATTGCTTGGTCCATATTGCTCGGCACCTCATTTCCACTTTAACTTTAATAGTGGGTGTTGAGGAATGTATGGGAAATGAATTTTTGTTGTAGAAGTATAAATTGGCTGCTTTGGAGGATTATTGGACATTGCCCGGGCAAGTTCCTGTACTATATCCTGAGCACACCCAAAAAGCATTGAAGGGTCAGGCTGTGCCTAGTTGGAGCCTAGCTCCCTTGCAGTGTACTTGATAGCCTATTTTTTAAAGGGATAGTGGCCGATGAAAGGCACATAAAGGACTGCCTCTGATGTTGAAAAGTTAGGAATGATGCATTTTAGTAGAGGCATAAATTTAAATGTTTTTTTTTTTTTTTTTTTTTTTGGTTTTTCGAGACAGGGTTTCTCTGTGTAGCTTTGCGCCTTTCCTGAAACTCGCTTTGGAGACCAGGCTGGCCTCGAACTCACAGAGATCCGCCTGGCTCTGCCTCCCGAGTGCTGGGATTAAAGGCGTGCGCCACCACCGCCCGGCTAATTTAAATGTTTTATAATATAGTTGGTCTATGTAAAGGAAGGTAGTTGAGAGTTTTGTTGTTTTTGTTGAAACAGAAAGCTCCCTAAGACATTGTTAAGTGAGAGTAAAGTCAACAAAAAGACTATAACTGTGTGCGTGAGTGTGTGTGTGTGCCTGTGCATGCATATTTTAAACCTTTCTCCTCTTTTTCCGTCAGGGCTAGGGATCAAACTCAGGACCACTGACCCATTATTCCCTAAACAATTCAGTGTAATAACTATTTACATATTGTATTAAGTACTAGTAAGTAATGTAGAGGTGATTTTAGCTATCCTGTGGGGCTAGAGAGATGACTCAGCTGGTAAAGGTTCATACTACAGCCTGACACCTTGAGTTTGATCCCCAGGACTCACATTGTGGAGGGAGAAAGCCAACCCCCCCCCCATGGAAGGGTGCACATAGATTCTATGTAAATACTACACAATCATATGGAAGGGTCTTAAACATCCATAAGTCTTTGGTGTCTATATGGGGTCCTAGAACCAATTGCAGATAGGTGCTAAGGCACACTTTTATATATTTAAGGTAACTATAAAACATAAGTAATTTCTTCTGAGTGTGGTACTGGATATGGGAGAAGGTGTTAAGGTTTACTAGCCTTCTCCATTCTGTATATTCTGTGTTGTTTACACTGTTTAAATATGTAGCTGTGTCGACCTTCTTGACTAACGGAAGTGGGGGTTGGAAGATACAGCTCAGGGGTTTTAAAAGCATGTACTGCTTGCTCTTCCAGAGGGCCTGAGTTCAGTTCCTAGTACCCATGTTAAGTGACTCACAGCAGCCTGTAACTTCTCCATCACCATCTTCTGCTTTCCACAGGCATCTGTGCTCACATGCATGACCCCACATGCAGACACATGCTACATATATTTAAGAAGTAGGTCAGGGCCGGGCGGTGGTGGCGCACGCCTTTAACCCCAGCACTCGGGAGGCAGAGGCAGGCAGATCTCTGTGAGTTCGAGGCCAGTCTGGTCTCCAAAGCGAGTTCCAGGAAAGGCGCAAAGCTACACAGAGAAACCCTGTCTCGAAAAACCAAAAAAAAAAAAAAAAAAAAAAAAAAAAAGAAGTAGGTCAGGTGTGGTGATGTACATCTTTAACCCCAGCACTCAGGAAGTAAAGACAGGCTGATCTCAGTGAGTTACAGGCCAGCCAGGGCTACAGAGTGAGATTCTGTCTCAAAGTAAATTGGGGAAAGATGATTTTAAATTAATGTTGTACCATTTCTGGAATATGACCAATTATCATTTAATTATAATTTTATAATGAAATAATCTCATTTAGTTACCAGGGAAATTATTTCTTCCTGTTCTGCCATCTTGTGGCCAATTTTTGCCATTATCTTATCAGGACAACTCTTAATCAGGTCCTTAAAATAAATATCCTTTTCTGTCGACAGATAACTACTGCACATTTTAGGGGTGTTTTTTCAAAAGATGAAGTCAGCTCTAGTTAACTGTACTAGTAGGCTAGACCCTAGCAGCAGTACTTACAAAGTTTACCCTTTGGCTTTAGAAGGTCTACCGTAAAGACTAATGCAGAGTGTGGGTCACAGTGATCTCAATGTGCCAGTCGGCCTGCTGCTGCTGTAACGGGTGTCTGAGTAAAGCATTGAGGAAGGAGTTCCTTGTACTCAGTTTCAGAGACTTGGGTCCATGGGCAGCTGGTTCTGTTGTTTCTTGGCCTTTGGTGAGGCAGGCCACTGTGGTGGAGAAGGCCTCATGGAGCAGAGCCTTCTTCACTGGGAACAGGAAGCAGAGAGAATACCTACTCGAGCTGGTTCCTCTTCCTCCCTTATTCCTGCTGGGCTGCCAGCCCCTCGGATGGTGCTGTCCACATTCTAGACTGTTCTTCTCCACTAGGTTAGTTGTCCTTGGAGATGGGCTCCCGGACTTAACCAGCAGTGTGCTTTCCTCCTGCTCCTCTCCTAGGCACTTGTGAGTTCAGTCCGGTGACAGTGACGATTACCATCAGGCCAGAGATGCCTTTGTCAGTGTTGGCTGTGTGCTGACTTCCGTTTGTTGTTGTTGTTATGGGTCAGTTTATACATTTCTTCAATAAGTATTTATTCTGTGCTGGGAACTCTTTTAGACTGTAAACATAGAGTGAAGACCATAGGCCTTGCCTTTCTAGGCCTTGTAGTCTGACATATGGGATTACAAACCTTGGAGAATGTGATGTTTGATAAAGCTGGTTAAATTTTTTTAAATGGTCAATCTTTTGTTTTCCTTTTATTGAAAATAGATTTTTTTCCAGACAATCTATCCTGATTACAGTTCCTCTCCCTCTACTCCTCCTAGCTCATCCCCACCTCCCCCACATCTCCCCTCCCATCCAGAGCCACCCTCTTTCTGTCGCTCATTAGAAAGCAAACAGGCTTCTATGGAATGATAACAAAATAAAATAAAACACATTGGAATTGGACAAAACTATCAAACAGAAGGAAAAGAGCCTAAGAGAAAGCATAAGAAACAGAGACCCACTCATTCACACACTCAGGAATTCCATAAAAATTCTAAACATAATACACACATAGAGGACCTATAGGTTAAAAAAAGGAAGGATGGAAAAAAATTATACACACACACAGTTTTAAAAAGGAAGAGCCCAGCTGGGCGGTGGTGGCGCACGCCTTTAATCCCAGCACTCGGGAGGCAGAGCCAGGCGGATCTCTGTGAGTTCGAGGCCAGCCTGGACTACCAAGTGAGTTCCAGGAAAGGCGCAAAGCTACACAGAGAAACCCTGTCTCGAAAAAAAAAAAAAAAAAAAAAAAAAGGAAGAGCCCTGACACAACATTATGAGACAGGGAACTTCCAAAGGTGCCGTTGAGTTCATTTTCTGTTGGTCATCTACTGCTGGGCATGTAGCCTACCCTTAAGAGTAGTTTGTTTTCCCAATGAGACTCCCTTGGAGGAAACTACATTTTCATCTGCAAGTGGTTATCATACAAGATAGAACTTCTGGGTTAGGGATGGGAGAATGTGCCCACTTCTCCTCTGAACTCTAGGACCCCAGCTGGTACAGACCAGTGCAGGCCCTGTGCATCCTACCTCAGTCTGTGTGAGCTTGTGTGTGTGTCGATCATACTGATGTGGAGGGCTTTGTTTTGGTGTCCTCTATCCCCTCTGGCTCTTATGCTCTCTCCACCTCGTCTTCTATGGGGTTCTCTGAGGGAGGGGTTTGATGGAGACACCCCCTTTAGGGCTGAGTGTTCGAAGGTTTCTTGCTCTCTCCTTAATGCCTGACTGTGGGTCTCTGGAATAGAAATGCCACCAGTAAGAGTAAACTGGAATAGGATCACTTTATAGAGATGAGCACTGTTTCAGTTTTGGCCTTTGAGATTTATAAAGGCAAATGCTCTGTAGGCCATTATATATGTAAGTATAGTCAGTGTACTTAGGATTCATTCAGTAGTGGGTGGTCATAGATATTAGCAGTATTTCAGAGGAGAAAGATCATGAACACTGTAGTTCTGAGAAGTCAAGTAAAGTGAAGTCTGTGGTGACCTGAACCAGTGAGTTCTGGAGGAGTGGTAGTTCATGAGACTAGAGTGGTTCAGGCACTAGGAAGCAAAGAAATACAGGATTGATCTGAGCCTGGTTTTTGTTTTGTTTTGATTTGGTTTTGGTTTTTCAAGACAGGGTTTCTTTGTGTAACAGCCCTGGCTGTTCTGGAACTCACTTTGTAGACTAGGCTGGCCTCAAACTCACAGAGATCCCCCTGTCTCTGCTTCCCAAGTGCTCGGTTTAAAGGCATGCACCACCACCGCCTGGCCTGATCATGTTCTTAAGGAATATTTCATTAGATAGTGCGGAGAAATAGGACATGATGATTAGTGAGAGAAGGTCTTGTCTTTCAGTGGAAGAGAGTTGAGAAGAAAGATAAGTAATAGATATAATTAAAAGTACAAAGCTGTAAGAAGGCAAGGTGCGGTCCAAGCCACAATGTAAGGGATTGAATCTTTCTCATTTTTACAAGAAAGTTCAGATTTTAATAGCTTCAAGTGATAGCTATTTGTGTATAAGCATTTGGATAGCCTGGAAAATTACAGTGAAAACAAATACTGAGAGCAAAGTAGAAAAACTAGCAAATTTGTCTTCTGCTCTGGGTCAACCCTCCACAAGGCCTCACATCTCACACTTCTCCAGTCCACTGAGATGTTCGGGGAAAGGGTCAGAGACTTCTTTCATCACCTGTTTCTCCCAGGCGTCTTCATTTTATTAAGCGGCAGTAACAGTTGCTCAAAACAGAGACCTTGGAGGCATCCTTGATTCTTTGGCTTTCTGGAGCTATAAGGTGGTAGGTGACTATGTGAACATTACCAACTTAAATATGACAAAATCCAGGTGACGAAATCCGAGGAAGTATGTTTATGTTTGGATCGAAAGAAGTATGTTTAGTGCCTTGAGGATCGTTCAAAATTAGCAGATAAGCAGAAGGCAAGACATCAGAAAACACCCCATATTTCCATAATGAGGAAAACAGGTTTTGTATAGTGCTACTTTTAGAAATATATTAAATACCTAAAATTGAAATTATTTTTCATATGTATTTTAACATAGAAGCCTTACCCTAGTATAATGGGACACATCTGTAATCCCTCTGCTCAGGTTTCGAGACTGTCTCAAAAAAACAAAGACAAAATGAAAACCCAAACCATACATATGAATGTATATAAGTAGTTACATATTATGTGTATAATCCTATAGAAGTATGCTTTTGAGAACTCCTTTAAGCCATTTAAAGAATTATTTGTGTTTTCAAGTATAAATAAGAAAAGATTGCTAGCCTTAATGTTTTCAAAATTAGAAGGCTGTATTAAATGATTTTTAAAAATGTTTTTATATATTTCTAGATTAGTTTAGTCATAATCTATAGAGTTTGATATTACGTAGCATGTGGATTACTATTGAATTTAGCATTATCAAATGTGCATACAATATTTATTATATATTTAATTACTTTTCAAATTGTTTTCTTACTTTTTTTTTTTTTTTTTTTTTTTTTTTTTTTTGGTTTTTCGAGACAGGGTTTCTCTGTGTAGTTTTTGATGCCTGTCCTAGATCTCGCTCTGTAGACCAGGCTGGCCTTGAACTCACAGAGATCCGCTTGGCTCTGCCTCCCGAGTGCTGGGATTAAAGGCGTGAGCCACTGCTGCCCAGCATACTTTTTTTTTTAATGGTCAATACTCTTTATGCTATTTGTTTGTATTTCCACTGGAAGAAAAGGACATTTATTACCTCAGAGTTCTACATAGCTAGAGATAGTGATGCCTGGGAGATTCTTTCTGACCTATGAAACAAAAGATCAGAGATCTGACTGTGCATTTACAGGCGCTAAACTTTTTACTCCAGGTTTAATAAAGTATAGTGAGTATTTTGAATAGTGAATGGGTAGAATTCAGATCTGCATTTGAGAGGATAAAGGATAGCTGTTGGTGGCTGTGGCCGGTTTTACCTAGGGCTTCTTTTAATTTTCTTAACTCTCTTGTATAGAGTAATTATTTGGTGTTCATGGCAGAACTCTTCTGGTGGTTTGAAGTTGTGAAGCCGTCATTTGTACAGCCACGTGTTGTCCGTCCACAAGGAGGTAATCAATCTTTGTCATTTTAATGTAGAAAAATGAGAAGTTTATGCACCTCATCTGGTTATTCGTTTAGATAGAAGCTTGTTACCATTTTAGATTTCAGCTATTATCCTTGATAAGAGTCTAAGTGTTTTAATATTTAAGGCACCAAATTATCTGCAAGAAACAGAAAAAATAGTTCCTGTATTTGACATCTTATGTATGGAACATTTAGTGTTCGCTGGTGCTGTATGCTTCTTAAATCTTTTTTTCCTGTCTGTAGTTTTTACTGCCTGTTAGAGTCCTCATTTTTAACTTTATGTTACCCAAACTCCACTCACATTAGGACCTTAACCTACAACTTGATTTTTGTTAAACCATGAAACACTTTGTGGATATAGTTTTTAAACTAGTAGCCTTTGTTATTACAGTGTAATTATGATTAAAAATTAATAAGAAATAAGAGGGCTGTTGTAAAGGTCCTTAGGAATAACGACTATGAATTGCTGGCAAAGGCTGGGAGCACAGCTTAGTGGTGGGGTACTTGCCTAGCTTGCATACAGCCCCGGATTTAAACTTCTTTATCGCCAGAAAGCAAAAAAAAATAAAGAATTCCTCCTAGATTTTTTTTTTTTCTATAGCAGTGCCGTATTTAGCACAGTAAAACTGGCTTTCGTTTTAAAATCAAACACATATTCCTACAAGGGAAAAATGATGGTAAGTTTAGCATTTCTTCTAAGCTTAGAACTTTCTAACAGCAAAAATTAGGGGGCCAGTTTTTCCTGATAACAGTGCTACTGTACCCAGTACAAAATGTGATTTTTCTGTTTCCCAGCTACTTAGCAGCTTTCCTTGACTCAAATTTCTTTTTTCTGATCACTGAAGTTAACCTCTACCTTCCCAGAGACACAAAGGAGGGAAAAAAAGATTAGGAACCAAGAGGGGTGTGGGGTATACTACCAAAAGAGCTGCGGTGTGTCATTCTGGTGGATATATTCTCACTTTATAAAAGTGCTGCCCTCAGGCCACTCTGTGCACCAGGAGATCGTTGCATTTGATCTCTCCCGGTATCTCAAAACCACTTCAAGCAGATTCTGAACACTGAGCAGTAGATGATAAATAGTACCTTGAAAGAAGTTGAGATCCTTAAGGCTCTTCATGAAGGTCACTTCTCTTTAATAATTGCCATAACCAGTATTTATATAGTATTTTGCAATCAGTGTGGCTTTTTACTTGCATTTTTTTGTGATTTCTTCTGAGAAGCCCAGTACTCAATACTAACAAAGCTTTTGCTTACACATCCATCAAAACCAAGTTGTTTCCCTAGAATTACTTGTAAGCTAGATATAGTGGGGTTTTAATCCAGTAAAAAAATCTGACCATCTTTAATTAACTACCAAATTACTAGCTAGTTCATAAAAAACAAAACTGAAACTGACCTGGTGTGTCCAAAGTTTTATGAAAATTTCACAAGATTAAACGCTCAGGTTTATCCTTATTTTGAATACCTGTATTTGTTTTATGGTACCTCACCCCATGAACCTTTTGTGAATTTTTAAAAGTCAGATTATATCAAGAAATTCTTTTGATTTAGAAATTATTTAAGGGTACATTTCTCTTAGAAGGAGTTTATGTCAAGAGAACCAGGACAGTTCTGGGGTCCTAAGCTTGATCCCCAGCACAGAAAGGGGATGATTACTGTATAAGTAATGATGGAAATAGAAAGTAAAATTTAAATGATTACTTAGGGCTCAGAGTGTCTGAAATAGTGTTAGAAATAAGTTGAACCTACAATTTTGAAGTTTTATCATTTATTCTAGCTGAACCTGCAAAAGATGTGCCATCAGCCCCTGTCTTGAATGCTGCCAAAAGAAACATCGTGGATAGTTCATCTAGTGCTGACTTCACCTCAAGGTAGAGTCCACAATGACTTCACCATTTCCTTGATAATTACTAAGGAAATCAAATAATATTTTGACATTAAAAGGGGTTTTTTAATTTTGTAGTTGGATTTATAAATTAAGTTACAATTAGCTTATACTACTAAAGCTTATTTTAATTTAAAAGTAATTGAAATTAGTGGATCTCTGTGAGTTCGAGGCCAGCCTGGGCTACCAAGTGAGTCCCAGGAAAGGCGCAAAGCTACACAGAGAAACCCTGTCTCGAAAAACCAAAAAAAAAAAAAAAAGGTAATTGAAATTTATATTGAAATGAGTATTTCATAAATAGGTTTTTAGTGAACCACACTGAAAAGTGGGAGACAATAGTCTAAGTTCCAAATAAGAAACCTAAAATTAAACTTTTGCTGCATTATTCCTATAATTGAGAATTATTTAATAGTATAAATGAAAAAATGATCTGATAGGTGACTCTTAGACCTCAGGGAACTTTTAAGATTATATCTAAATTTTATATTTTAGCTCCATTTATTATGTGTGTGAGCACATGTGGAGGTCAGGTGACAGTGTGTAGGCATCACTTCGCGCCTTCCTTCCGTGACTCCTCCTTCCTGGGAGCAAACTAGGTCATCAGCCTGGACACCAAACACCTTTACCCGATGAGCTCTCTTGCTAGCCCGGACTTTTTAATTTCCTACTATTAAAAAGAAAATCTTGGAAACAGGTCTCCCCCACTTATATAGTTAATTTTGTTGCTGTGATAAAACACCATGACCAAAAGCAATTTAAGGAAGAAAGAGTTTATTTTGGCTGTGGTTCTGGGAGGGGAGTCCAGAATTGGGGAGGCGTAGCAGCAGGCAGCCAGAGCAAGAAGCTAAAAGCTCTCATCTTCACCTGCATGCGAAGTAGAAAGAGTAAACCAGAGGTGGGGAAGGCGTCAAGCCCTCCAAGCCCACTCCAGTGATGCACTTCCTCCAACAAGGCTGCCCTCCTGAAAGTTGCATAGCCTCCCCAGACAGCAGCTGGGGCCAGTATTCAAATGTCTGGGTCAGCGGGGCCTTCTTTTCTTCATTCACATCACCTCCCCACACCACTGTTTTGCTTTCTAGTTATTGAGAGGTAGCAATTAAATAGCGCTAATATTGATCTTTATTGACTGCGTTAGTCTTTGACATAGGAGCTGAATTGAAAGTAAAGAGTATCCTAATTAATATCAGGATAGCCCTGACTACTGACCCAAGTATATGATAAAGTCATTCGTCAGTTTAAAACTTTTATTTATTTATTTGGCTTTTCAAGACAGTATTTCTCTATGTAACCCTCCCTGTAACCAGTCTGGTCTTGAACTTAAGGATCCTTCTGCCTCCGCCTCCTGAGTGCTGGGATTAAAAGTGTGCCCCACAGCCGGGCGGTGGTGGCGCATGCCTTTAATCCCAGCACTCGGGAGGCAGAGCCAGGCGGATCTCTGTGAGTTCGAGGCCAGCCTGGTCTCCAAAGCGAGTTCCAGGAAAGGCGCAAAGCTACACAGAGAAACCCTGTCTCAAAAAAACCAAAAAAAAAAAAAAAAAAAAAAAAGTGTGCCCCACCACTTCTAGCAGTTAAATTCCAGCTGTTAAAAAAAATTTAAGCAGAATCTATAAGTAGCCTCCCTCCCTCCCTCCCTCCCTCCTTCCTCCCTCCCTCCCCTTCCTTCCTTCTCCTGTCTTTTGTTTTTTTTTGGACAGGGTCTCATGATATAGCTGTGGCTGGCCTGGGACTCTGTAGACCAGGATGTCGTTAACTCTCAGAGGAGCACTACCCCTGACACTACCCTTGCCTCCTGTGTGCTGAGATTAGTGGGGTGACCACCGCACCCACCTTAGCTCTCCATTGTATTTATTGCAGCTTGAAATTTATGTTAACTTTAGACTCCCCAATCTATGTTTTCTTTTGTTTAAAGTTACTATGCTTTATGGGTTTTTGGAAAATCAAGGATATCTATTAAAACTACATTTTAAAAAGGTATGAGCAAAAACTTCAAAGTACTCTTTGTATTAATTCTTGGCCTAATTACATGAAAACATAAAATCTTATTCTGAAGCTGTCACTCACTCTCATGTACAAAGTTTTTGTCATGTATGTGTTCAGGAACAGTCAGAGTTTGACTGAACTTAAGTTCCCATTTCCTCTGTATTTCATGTGCTTCCTGGTATCTGTAATGCTAGGAACATTGCTCAATTATAGAATGCTTGCTGAGTGTGTACAAGGCCCCAGGTTTGATCTCCAGCACCTAAGGAAAGGAAGAAAGGGACGGGTGTGTGGGTAGGTGTGTGGGTGGGTGTGGGGTGGCTAATCTAGGAACTGCTGTTCATTTTTCCCTAAGGCTAGCTTTCTAAATATAATTTCCTTGGTGCTTTTCTGATTGACTACATTGGTTTCCTTGAAAATTTAGAAGATGCTCAGTATTCTAGGTCACCATTCCCATACTCCGTCTACTTCCATTCACAAGTCAATGGTGAAGTTTTAAGAGTTGATTATTCAGTCATAATTAGGACAAGGATCTGAATGAACAGTCTCTGACCCTAGGAAAATGTAGCTTGGGTTTTATGGAGGCTCCATTTTCTTTTTTCTAGTAGAACCCTAAGAACCCAGGTAGATTCTAAATCCTTTCCCTTGAGGAGTTACTGTCTCTAGGTTACTAGGCTCCTAGGCCCTCTGACTTCTGTAAGTCTCCACATGACCCTTCATGGAACCTTTATTTATTTATTTGTTTGTTTGTTTATTGTTTTTTGAGACAGGGTTTCTCTGTGTAGTTTTGGTGCCTGTCCTGGATCTCGCCTTGTAGACTAGGCTGGCCTTGAACTCATGGAAATCCACCTGGCTCTGCCTGCCTAGTGCTGGATTAAAGGCATGCACCACCGCCACCCAGCCCCTTCATAAAAGTTTTTAATGACTTATTTATTTTTACTTTATGTGATTTATGTGCGTTGGCATTTTGCCTACATGTGTGTCTGTGTGAAGTTTTTGGATCCTCTGGAATGGGAGTTACATACAGTTGTGAGCTGTCATGTGGGTGCTGGGAATTGAACCATGGTCCTCTGGAAGAACAGGCAGTGCTCTTAACCACTGAGCCATCTCTCCCAACTCCCCTTCATAGAACTTTTGAGGAAGGATTTGATCATTTTTCCTCTCCCTGGGAATAATGTGGTCACACCTACAGGTGTTACTACACCTAAAATAAAGGTCTTCTGAGTAAATGAAGGCGGTCACAGCAACAGACAGACCCAGCAGCTGCCCCACCTCCTTGACTCCTAGTTGATTCAGAAGTGCACACCACCAAACTCCTCTGTGTGCGTTTGAAAATGAGACAGTGAGCAAGCTTTTACATCTTGTAGCCATCCTTTGGGAAAGAAGAAAAGAACGAACAGATGTAATAACCAGTTTCCTAGTTTTCGGGATTACCCTCTCTGTGGTGGAGCTAAGAGACTGTCAGCTGGGGAACCTAGTTCCGAAGGAGGGAGTTCACAGACTTGCTTGGAACTGTCTATTTATTGACAGTCATAACAGATGATATAAAGAAGCAGAGGACACACTGCACACTAGGGAGAAAGACTCCGGGACCCCAGGTAGCACTTGGTTTGGACAGGCAGGTCTTCAGTACTGTTGCACTCCAGAGAGAGCTCATTGACTAAGCTTTCAGTAAGTCGTAAAAGCACAGCATTGATACTGACCCGAGTCTGTACCGGCTTGTTCGAGTCTCAGTTTATATGAGCTGAAAGATGGCGTGATTGAGTGAGCTGAAGCTTCTGCCTCTTATCCCTGATTCCCGTCCACTGGGGCTAGGATGTATATATAACTTCACTTGATGCCAGGGAACATGGCAGCTGAAAACTCAGAAGGAGGAGGACCAAGCGTGTATCGTGGTGGGGCCACTTATCACTCTCATGTGAGAAGAAAACGTGTCAGTTCCCTTGTTCTTAGTAAAACAGGGCAGAGTTGGGTAAGACTAACAGGAAAGCCTCATGTCTTCAGGTCATCTAGAGACAGGCTGTGCGGAGAGGCTCATCAGGGTCTTAGAAGGTTTTAGAGATTTACATTTCCCTAAAATACTGCAAATTAATGAATTTCATTTAACTTGGTTTTTTAAATTTTTTTTTTATAAAAGCACATGTGTGTAAAGAGAGAGAATTGATTATATATATTATGCAGTGCTTTGGGAAGGAGTTCTATTTACAGTTTCATCATTTGCCTTTTAGATATGCACGTCCCCAAGCTCGTTCTTCAGCCTCAGGTAATGTATTGGAAAAGGCCTATGAGGAAAATGCTATTTTAAGTAGGCTAACTGGAAAATAAGTGAGAATAATATAAACATCTAGTCTTTTTTTGAAAAGTGTCTGTTAGTACGTGACGGGTGGTCTCTGTAGCTCCATGCCCGCTTTTCCCTCCCTTTTTTTGTGGTGTTAGGGATTAGACCAAGGACCTCGGGTGTCATGTGCTAGGCAAGGGTAGTACCCATGAGCTACCTCCCTGGTCCCTCTCCTTGACTTTGTTTGGAGACAAGATCGCATATAGCTCTGACTGGCCTCAAACTCCTTATGTGGCCAAAGATGACCATGAACTTCTGATGCTCCTGCCTCAATCTGTGTGTGCTAGGGATACAGGTGTGCACCACTGTGCCCAATTAATAGAGGTGTGCCACCGTGCCCTGTTTTTATTTTTCTTGATGTGTCTTTGTGTTACCCAAACTAGTCTTGAACTACTAACCGTCCTGCCTTAAGCTCCCAAGTGCTAGTATTACTGCCGGGAGCCCCTTCCTGGGATATGTGTGTATGTGTTTGCGTGGTTTGTATCAAATTCAAATTCTTGACATGTATACAGTTACTTGGTCAGGGAGGTAGTTTACTGGGGATTAACCCCAGAGCCTCTCATGCTAGTCAGCTGTTGGCTGTAAACTATACACTCCTCCTCTAAACTTTTTTAAAACAATTGCTTTGCTGTGTTGATGCTGCCGAGGTCCCACTTTTTAGTACCTTGAATGAACTCTCAAATGTGTCAGATGTGTGCTTTCAATGGGTTTTCTGTTTTTGCATTTGAAGGAGGAATTAGAAGGTCTTCGTCTATGTCTTATGTTGACGGCTTCATAGGAACATGGCCTAAGGAGAAAAGGTAAGCCAAGTTACTAGTACAATCATGTTACCAGAAAATGTCAGCTTTACCTCCCTCCGCTTTGTCCTCGTTGTCTTTAGCCGTGTGGTCAAATCAAGATTTGAATTAGGACTTAACTTTGAAAAGGGCAGCATAGGCTATGATAGAGGTCCAAGAGGCTGAATTAAAAGGTGATGAAATAGTCCCTCTTAACCTTGAGGTCAATAAGATTGTGAAAAATGGAGGAAGGGTATATACTTTCAAATAATTGTTCTAAAATCATGTTTCCTGCAATTTCTTAAACATTTTGTCTTTACCTCCTTTTTAGAACATCAGTGCACGGTGTTTCATTTGATATTTCTTTCGATAAAGAAGACAATGCGCAGAGTTCCACTCCAAACCGAGGAATCATCCGCTCTGTCAGTAACGAAGGGCTGACTCTCAACAATAGCCGTGCATCCAAACACATCAGAAAAAATTTGTCCTTCAAGCCCGTGAATGGAGAAGAAGGAGAAGAAGGCATTGAAGAAGAACATCATGTAGATCCTTGTGGTGACCTCAAATCTTATATGCCACTAAACACAAATGAACTAAATTCTAACGAGAATACTCACTACAGGCTTCCCAACGGGGCTTTACAAAATAGAGTTCTTCTTGATGAGTTTGGCAATCAGATCGAGACCCCAAGCATTGAAGAAGCATTACAGATAATTCACGACACTGAGAAATCTCCTCATACACCTCGGCCAGATCAGATCGCTAATGGCTTCTTTCTTCATAGTCAGGATCTGAGTATTCTCAATTCAAATATCCAGCTGAATCAATCCAGTCCTGACAACGTGACGGATACAAAAGGTGCCTTGAGTCCCATTACAGACACTACGGAAGTGGACACTGGGATTCATGTCCCTTCAGAGGATATTCCGGAAACAATGGACGAA
The DNA here is from genome assembly GCF_007827085.1 of Peromyscus californicus insignis. Taxonomy (NCBI): domain Eukaryota; kingdom Metazoa; phylum Chordata; class Mammalia; order Rodentia; family Cricetidae; genus Peromyscus; species Peromyscus californicus. Next base: position 23,032,452 of record NW_026294436.1, on the reverse strand, counting down.
GACTCTTCCTTGAGGGATTACACTGTTAGCTTAGACTCCGACATGGACGATGCGTCTAAGTTTCTTCAGGACTATGACGTAAGAGCCAGCAACCCCAGGGAAGCCCTGAGTCCTTGCCCAAGTACCATCAGCACCAGGTCTCAGCCAGGGAGCAGTGCTTCCTCCAGCTCTGGAGTGAAAATGACCAGCTTTGCTGAGCAGAAGTTCCGGAAACTCAATCATACTGACGGGAAGAGTAGTGGGAGCAGCTCTCAGAAGACTACACCAGAGGGCTCAGAGCTTAACATTCCTCATGTGGTCTCTTGGGCACAGATTCCAGAAGAAACGGGCCTTGCCCAAGGGCGGGACACTACCCAGCTGTTGGCTTCTGAAATGGTCCACCTTAGGATGAAACTAGAAGAGAAGAGACGCGCCATAGAAGCCCAGAAAAAGAAAATGGAGGCTGCTTTTACTAAGCAGAGGCAGAAAATGGGAAGGACAGCCTTCCTAACTGTGGTGAAAAAGAAAGGGGACGGGATTTCCCCTCTTCGAGAGGAAGCTGCGGGTGCAGAAGATGAGAAAATATACACTGACCGAGCAAGAGAAAAGGAACCACAAAAAATTGACGGGCAGAGGAGCAAGTCTCTAGCAGACATAAAAGAGAGCACGGAGACTCCTCAGGGCAAATGGCTGAAGTCTCCAACCACGCCTGTTGATCCCGAGAGGCAGTGGAACCTGGCAAGCCCTTCAGAAGAGACTTTAAACGAAGGGGAAATTTTAGAGTATACAAAGTCCATTGAAAAGCTAAATTCATCCCTGCATTTTCTACAACAAGAAATGCAACGCCTGTCCCTTCAGCAGGAGATGTTAATGCAGATGAGAGAGCAGCAGTCGTGGGTGATTTCACCCCCACAGCCCTCTCCGCAGAAGCAGAGTCGCGATTTTAAACCTCGACAGGCAGGCCTGTCGTCAGCGGCTGCTCCGTTCTCATCTGACGCCCCACGCCCCACTCATCCATCGCCACAGTCTTCCAACAGGAAGAGCTCATCCTTTTCTGTTAAAAATCAAAGGACTCCAAGGCCAAATGAATTAAAAATAACTCCTTTGAACCGAACCCTGACACCTCCTCGGTCTGTGGATAGTCTTCCTCGATTAAGGAGATTTTCACCCAGTCAGGTTCCCATTCAGACACGGTCATTTGTATGTTTTGGTGATGATGGGGAGCCTCAATTAAAAGATCCCAAACCAAAAGAGGAGACTAAAAAGGAGTCGTCAGAGTGCAAAGGGACATTGGAACCTTGTGACCATAATCCTGGGGAAAAGGGGATTAAACCTCTTGAGTCAACAGTTTCTGAAGTCTTGTCCCAGCCCATCACAGAGACTGTGTGTATGACACCAAATGAGGACCAGTTGAGTCAACCCACAGATCCACCTCCTAAACCTGTTTTCCCACCCACTGCTCCTAAAAATGTCAATCTGATCGAAGTTTCTCTGTCAGATTTGAAACCCCCTGAAAAGGCAGATGTATCTGTTGAAAAATATGATGGAGAGAGTGATAAAGAGCAATTTGATGATGACCAGAAAGTATGCTGTGGATTCTTTTTTAAGGTAATACTAATCCACAGTTTTGAGCATCCTCTTAGGATGGGTGCCTATATGTTTTCTAAGTTGATATATGTACTTCTTTAGGAACAATCTCTTTCATTACAAGTCAGCCATTATTCCTGAAATGTGTCTAGGCAAACCCTGCCTTGTTTTATAAAAGTACTGAGGCACATTGTGCAACCATATTCCAGTGTGGACTCAAGAGCTGCAGTCCTCTACCACAGTCATGGCATGCATGCTTTTCAGTTATAGTATATGGTTCCCTACCTCCCCTTTCCACTTTTATCAAAGCCCTGAATTTATCAAAGAATTCAGCTATTCCCAATTGGTAAAAATACTCATATTGCATCGTATATAAATGTATGTTAAGGTTTTAACTTTTTTTTATCATAATATTTTTTGAGTTTTACAAACTTATAAGATATGGACCATACAAAGTGAAACATTTTTGAAAACATGTAGTAGTTTGATATTATCATTAAGGTATAGGTCTCTTTTTCTGGGAACCAAAGCCAAGGCCTTGCATGCTGGACAGAGCTTTGCCTCTGCCTATAATGTCCACCTCTGAAAAAACTCTTTAAAGACAGTTTGAAGAAAGATGTGTACATGATCTGTTGGCCATGATGTTACCTACTTACAGTCTGCATTGTAGACCATAGTTTATTTTTCTATAACTGGAAATGTATGTTTCAGATTTGTTGTTAAGGCGCTAAAACAGGTGATCTCTAATGTTGTATCTGTACAGATTAGGAATATAAATCTTAATCTTACTATTGCTGTTTGATAACAATAGTTAAATAGTACTTCAGCCAAATAAATGACAGCCTAGACAGTATTACTTCTTGATAGTAAAGATCCTAGAATTTATAGATGAAACCTTAATCATATTAAAGCTTTTTCTCCTCGATTATCCATTTTCTTCACCTTTATATTTTTCTAAATTACCACATGGAAGAATGTGTTTTTCACAGTCAGAAATGTGTGCTGTTCATACGTCTTTCCTGTAATTCAGGGACTGTTACCTTTGACCCTCCAAAGCTGTACAGGGTAGATGTAGTTAGAAAAGCGTACCCAGCAGCACGGCTTAAGAATTGAAGATTGAGAGGAAGTGCGCAGTAGCAGTGGGAAGAAATGGCAAATTGAAGCCGTTGAGGTGGCGATGATTGCTAGTCTCATTGCTGACCATTAGTGCTGTGATTATTTTAAATTTGATCTCAGGATGCTTGTCCCTTAGGCCTCTCAGCATTTAGAAATTTGGATACAAGCCACGTTTTGTCTCTTCATCATGTAAAACTACCTTTTTTGTTTGTTTTTTCGTAGATTGCTACTGTAGATAGGAACACAGCCGAGTTTAATGTGCAGGGTTAGAGACTTTTGCACAGAAAGGAAAATGGGCAGGGGATCTTCAGTGTAAACTAGGCATCCATCCGTACCTTCATTTCATGTCTTCCCTGCCCAAGAGGTCATCTCTTTGACATGGTTATCATTTCTTACCTGGGTCCCTAGTCTCTACTCATGCCGTCCTGTTCTTCGTGCTCCTGTCTCCAAGAGCCAGGCTCCACCAGAAACTCCTTATTTATATCTAAATGTGGTACTGGAGAGTGAGTCCTCAGGCATTCTGGGAAAACGTTTATAAAGGTCAAACCTCAGTACAGCTCAGGGACAGGGCAGTATAACCCATACCTACTTGTCTAGACTCTTCCTCATAGTTCCTAAACCAGAGGTTCTCAACCTGTGGGTCATGACCCTCCACAGGGGTCACATATCAGATATCCTGTCTATCAGATATTTACATTATGATTCATAACAGTAGCAAAATTGCAGTTGTGAAGTAGCAGTGAAATAATGTCATAGTTGGGGTCACCCCAACGTGGAGAACTGTATTAAAGGGTCGCAGCATTGGGAGGGTTGCGGCCCCACCGCTCTAGACTGTCCTTTAACTCTGTTTCCTCCTAAGACTTTGCGTGCCTCACTGATGCGTTAGCTGTGTCCACCTGTGTCTCTGGCAGTCTGCATTCACTGATAATGCACTTGAAATCCAGTTTTCAGCTATCTTGTTTTTCTTTTCTTTTCCACTTAGACTGTAAGAACCCAGGGGGACTGGTTCTTTTTATTCAGAGCATAGTGTAGTGTGTATGGTTTGTTAGATACAGAAAGGCATAGTTGAACTGATGGCTTCAGTGCTATCTTCTGGCTTTGTCCATTCATCATGAAATCTGTCTCTGGACTCCCAAACAAAGCAAGAGGCAAAGTGCCTCTTCCCTGTGTGATTTAATACCCGTCATGCCCAGCACCGTGATGCAAATGTGTTAGCCACGAAAGACATAAGTATCCTCAAGGAATCATTAAGACAGTGGACCAGTACTGCAACTTGTTACTTGCTGATTGTAAAGCACTGCACCGTAGAAGCCCTCTGAGAACTGAGAGTGCCCTTGTGGATCAGGAAGTCCAGGAGGGTTACAGATCGTGACCGATTCTCAGAATGGCAGAACTGCAGAACTGCAGAGCAGGAATTCTGTCCATCTCTTCTTCCAAGTGAACCCGCCAGTCAGACTGTCAGCACCTCAGCTGAAAAACAAACCAAACTAGAAACAAGTCCCTCCAACACTTACGTGACATGACATTTGGTGGCTAGTTTTGGATTGCTTTTTATCTGATTTTTATTATACTTTAAATGTGATTTTTAAAATGGGGGCCAAACTCTCCTATGTTAGGTTATTAGAATCAAAGCCAGTTGTTTGGGGGCCAGTGAAGTGATTCAGTGGGGAAAGACACTTGTTGTCAAGGCTGACAATCTGAGTTGGATCCCGGGACCTAAATTATGGAGCAAGAGAACCATCTTTTGCAAGTTGTCCTCTGACTTCCATGTGTGTGCCACGGCGTGAATATGGCATTACACAGATGCACATAAATGTAGGTTTTTAAACAGTTGTTTTCAGGCCACGAGATGGTCCATCAGGTAAAGGAAAAGGTGTTAACACCAGGCCTGACAACCTGAGTTCAGTCCCTGGGACCTCCACATGTGCAGTGTGGTATGCATGTCCGCACTCACACACACTGAAACATAATAAAAAAAACTTGTTTTCCTTTTTTTTCCTTTTGATGGCCATTAAGTGTAAGGAATTTTTACATTTTCTGTATCATGTCCACATTTGGTAAAGTTGTAATTAGTTCAGATTTTCAGGTACGAGTAACCACAAGAGTGGCTATGTTAGAAAATGGAAATATTGGAATCTAAAGTGTTTACTCTTTTTCAATAACATTCGTTCTTAGGATGATCAAAAGGCAGAAAATGATATGGCAATGAAACGGGCAGCTCTGCTGGAGAAACGGCTGAGGAGGGAGAAAGAAACTCAGCTTCGGAAGCAGCAGCTGGAAGCGGAAATGGAGCATAAGAAAGAGGAGACAAGGCAAGGCTGCTGCTGCTGCAGGTTCTGAGTCTCGGTGTCCACACGGGGCTCTTAGCTCTGCAGGGGTGCCCAGCGGGTAGTTTCACAGCTATGTGTTATAACAGGATTCTTCAGATTGCTGTGAGGAATCTAAGGGGTGGTTTTTAGAAGTTCAGAGTATTCATTTGCTTGTCAGAGTAAAGTCCTCCACGAACATTAACTTTGAAAATCGATATGAATGTTTAAAAAACATTAAAATAACTTCACTGAGAAATACACGCTCACGCACCACACACCCACAAAGAAAAAGGACCAAAATTTACAATTTTCTCAAGTACATTTTAAGCCAACTATGGTTTTCCCAAGGTTCTGAACTGTAGTCATTTCCTTTTTCTCCATCAAACGTGTAACTCTCTCCAGTGTCGTTTGTATTTGGTCTACAAAGTAATCAGTTCAGCCGTTTGGTTTCCTAGGCGTAAAACTGAGGAAGAACGTCAGAAGAAAGAAGATGAGCGCGCACGCCGAGAGTTCATTAGGCAGGAGTACATGAGGCGAAAACAGCTGAAGCTAATGGAGGACATGGATACCGTCATCAAGCCTCGTCCTCAGGTGGCCAAACCGAAGAAACAGCGGCCCAAATCCATTCACAGAGATCACATTGAATCCCCCAAAACACCAGTCAGAGGCCCTCCAGGTACCACCCGTTACTGTGAGGAGGTCTGTTCATAAGCACCAGCTTGGCTTGTTGTGCTAACCTGACAAGCCTTGGTCACACTAAATTGGATACACAGTTTGAGGTGATGCATGGTCTTGTTTGGAAAACCCAAATAAGCAAAGGAAATATTTATTTAATCTAGGTGCTTATATGTGCATGCATATATTTAGTAGATCACATGTGAATGCTGACAATGTAATTTAAATACTAACTTATTAGAGAATTCTGTCTACAGGTGTGGCATCCTTGAATTATCAGTTACCATTTCTGTGTCTTTCTTTGCACTCTTGTGACAAGGTCTCCTATAGCTCACGCTAACCTCGAACTCACTATATAGCCAAGGATGACCTTGAACTTCTGATCCTCCTACCTCTGCCTCCTAAGTGCTAGGATTACAGGCATTACCAGCACCCCTCTAATGCAGTGTTGGGGGTTGAATTCAGGGCTTTGTTCTTGATGGGCAAGCACTCTACCAACTACACCACATCCCCTAATGCATTAACTACTGTTTAAAAACTTAGGAATTTAGAATAAATGTTATGTGCGTAAGATGTATAAGAAACGTAGCTGTATTTTTTAATCACTGTTCTGGAGTTTAGGGTGTAGGATTGAATCCAGGACATCGCACATGAGATCCAAGAACTCTCTCATTGACTGTAGCCTTAGTCATTGTTATCTGGACAATAATAACGTCAGGTCAAGATTTCAAAACCACCCCCCCCTTAAAACAGAAATAGTCAGAAGTCCAAAATTCTAATTTCTTGGAGTTGAGAAAATATATCTTTTAAATTCAACATGCATAGATTTTAAACCATTTTATTTAAAGTAGCACCATGGAAAATTTCAGACAGGTCCTACAGTTGGAGCTGAGGATAAAGGTAGAGGCCTTACCTAATATGCTTGAGGCTCTAGGTTTTCTCCTGAGCACTCAGAACTAAACAGGACCTCCTGTAGTTAGTTCTGAGGGAAATAACCAAAATGGACCATGCTAGGCAGTGAGGCTTGCTTTTTAGCCCAAGCTGGCCTCCAACTAGCAGTTGGAGTATTCCCAATTCTGAGGCTACAGGAATGAGCCTGATTTGGTAAAATTCTTTGACATATAATATTGGCTGATGTGGCTGAAGAGATGACTGGGACTCTCCAGATAGCTCAGTGGTTAAGAGCACTTGCTGCTCTTGCAGAGGATTAGGGTTCAGTTCCCAGCACCCACGTAATGATTCACGACCATCCATAACTCCAGCTCCAGGGAATCCAGCACCCTCTTCTAGCATCAGTGGCACTAGGTGTACAGGCAGGACACACACATACGTACAGGCAAAAATTCATATACATGAAAATAAAAATAAGTCCAAACTAAAACACATTGGGAAAAATTTTAACTTAATTTTCACATAGAAATTAGATATTGCAAAATACATGTTTCTTTCTTGAAAAAACCTAGTCACAGTATCAGGTCTCCTGTTACCACTTTATTTTTGGAACAGCAAGTTAGTTTTATTATAGCCTAAAACTTAACTCTTAGTTTAACTTGTGAATATATGCATGCACCATATTATGTGCTTAGATTCAGAGTACAAAGAAAAGAAGTTAGAAAAGCCCGTTCTCGTTGCTGGTGTTATCTAATGAACAGACTCTTTTCTAGTTTCTTCTTTTACATTTACAATTTTGTTTTTGTTCAGGATCACGAATTTACCGTGTTTTTTCAGTCTCTAGCCTCTCTTTGGCATCGCTGAACACAGGTGATAACGAGAGCGTTCACTCAGGCAAGAGGACGCCAAGGTAAGCCCTGAATGTTTTTCACAAAAAAAGAAGGTGATACTTGCAACTATATAAAAATTTAAATAAAAATTAGAGTTATTTTATATTTTGTAGTGGTTGAAACATCACAAATTTTTAGTTTTGCTGTGGTGCATACACCTTTAATCTCAGCACTCGGGAGGCAGAGACAGATTTCTGTGAGTTCAAGGCCAGCCTGGTCTATAGAGTTAGTTCTAGGACAGCCAAGGCTACACAGAGAGACCCTGTTTTGGGGGTGGGGGAGACTTTGTATTATAATGATATGAAATGTAGCCACTAAGATGGCTCAGTGAGTAAAGGAACTTGCTGCCACACCTGATAACCTGAGTTCAGTCTCTGAGACCCACCTAACGGCAGGAGAGAACTGACTCCAGCAAGTTGTCCTCTGACCTGCATGACATGGCATGAGTACACGCCCGTACATGAGCACACACAATAAGTAAATAACTAAATACAGTGATTATAAAAAATGATCGATTTACTTTGCAGTCTCTTAGAATTTGAATTAACATTAATACTTTTATAAGCTGTAAATACTAATAGTAATTTAATATGACTATCATTAAATAATAGAAAGAGAAAAATAAAATCTGTCTTCCCATTGAAGACAGTGACATTAGAATAATCCCAAAAGCAGCTTGCTTACTTGAATTTCACATTTTGGAGCCTTTGTATCTAACACACTGATATAAAGTCTCTTATACTCTTTCTCTGTCATACAGACTAGATAGAATCAGTATCACCTTGAGCTAGAAGACCCACATCTTCTGTGGGACAATCATTGTACACTGTAAATATGTATTGCTCTCGTTGTTAATAAAAGCTGATTGGCCGATAGCTGGGCAGGAAGAGATTGGGCAAGACAGCCTGACACAGGGAGAATGCTAGGTAGCGAAAGGGTGGAGTCAGAGGAGTTGCCAGCCAAACGCAGAACGGGTCAGACACACAAAATGGAATAGAGGTAAAAGTCACGAGCCTCGGGGCAGCACATAGATTAATAGAAATGGGTTAAGTTGTAAGAGCTAGTTTGTAATAAGCCTGAGCTATCAGCCGAGCATTTATAATTAATGTTATAACTATAAATTTGTGCCTCTTTGTGGTTATTTTGGAACCAGTGGACAGGAAAATTCCGCCTACACAGATTGACAAAGCATGCTTCTCTGGCTCTCAGACTCTCAGACTTGTCATTGGCTTGCCATTCTATTGTGCAGGTTGCCAGTTTTCATATGGAAAAGTTCATTCCAACAGTAGAATGTGCCATAAAGAAGACACAGTATTAGCACTATCTCATTTTTAAAGCTCTATGTTGTTGTGCTTGATACTATCAAATTCATTCTCAGAAACCTAAGCGTTCTTTCTCTGAGACATAAAACATGAGTTATTCGTTGTTTAGGTCAGAATCTGTAGAAGGCTTCTTATCTCCAAGTCGCTGTGGCAGTAGAAATGGTGAGAAAGACTGGGAAAATGCATCAACAACTTCTTCAGTGGCTTCTGGAACAGAATACACAGGTCAGTGTGGACACTTCAGGGGAGTATTTTGATTTAACACACTAATGAGAGCAGGTGTAGGGTGCAGTAAGGAAGGAGTTGCTGGTTCACCTGGTGGTATAAACACAGTGTCTGTCACAGTAAGGAAAGTGGTCACTCTGAGGTGCCAACCTTTCAGTGATACAGCCCGCTGAAGGAGGCAGTGTTCACCCCTGGAGAATAAGGTAGGTTTCTAAGCAAAACTAAAGAAGCCACTTAGACACCATCGGCCTTAATATTACTGGCCATTTCTCGGTGGTAATTTAGGTTCAAAGAAACCTTAGAGAAGTTTTACCAACAAAATATTGTTCCTCATAAATATTTGAAGGAGTTGCTATCCCTGAGGACTCCCCAACTCCCCCTAACATTGGGGCTTCAGTTATAACCAGGCTAGGTAACTTAATGAGACGGTCTCAAAATAAAAAATACAGGTTGGGGATACATCTAACTGGTGAAGTGTTTGCCTGACTTGTATGAGGGCCTGAGTTCAATCCCTAGCACCACCAAAATAGTAGTGATAAGAATAGTGTTCGGGGGCTGGAGAGATGGCTCAGAGGTTAAGAGCACTGGCTGCTCTTCCAGAGGTCCTGAGTTCAATTCCCAACAACTGCATGGTGGCTCACAGCCATCTGTAATGAGATCTGATGCCCTCTTCTGGACTGCAGGGATACATGCAGGCAGATCACTGTATACATAATAAATAAAATAAATCCTTAAAAAAAAGAATAGTGTTCAGGAAGCTAGAGGTCAGAAGAATGCAGTAGATCTGGGAGGGTGTCTGTCCTCAGCACCCTGTTCCCTCGGGTTCTCTTCCAGCCTCTGTGGGTGGCATGATCGAGTCGAATCAAATCAAAGAATAGGAAGTGAGGATACATCTAAAGACATGGAGCAGTAGAGAGAATGAGGAAAAGGTGGCACACGTTGAGAGAGACCATGGGACAACAAGGAAGGAAACGGTGTGTGTGCAGGAGCGGGAGAAGATGGTCCCCGTGTGCTTGCGAGGTCGCAGGACTGGAAGCCTTACCGTACCTAAGTAGCCAGGAACCGGCTAGAGACTTTCTGGCTCCCCCTTCTCCTCTTTATTCTGTAGCTTTGGTACAACCTCCTATTTATGTATGTGAGTGTCTTGCCTGCATGTGTCTGTTCCCCTCTTGCATACATGGGGTCTGCATCAGGAAGCCATCAGGTCCTCTGGGACTAGAGTTAGAGATGGTTGTGTAGACGCTGTGTGGGTGCTAGGAATCAAACCCAGATACTCTGGATAAGCAAGCAGCCCGTGCGTGTTCTTGACCACTGAGCCATCTCTCCAGCCCGTCGGACAGCCTCTAGTGTGAGATTGGAGAGTATTTCCCTGTTACTCTGTCTGCCTCTGTTTGTAAAGTTGAGCAGTCTGAACACCCTGAAAAAGTTGATTTTCTTCGTTTTTGTTTGTGTGTATATGCAGAGTCAGAAGACTCTGTGTGTGTGTGTATGTGTGTGTGTGTGTGTGTGTGTGTGTGTGTGTGTGTGTGTGTGTGTTGTGTGTGTGGCTTTTGGATTTTTAAACAGTCTTAATGAGTACCTCAGGTTGGCCTTGAACTCAGATATCCACCCACCCTGTTTCCTGAGAGCTGGGATTAAAGACATATGCTACCACCCCCAGCTGTGTGTGTTTTGACATGGGGTTTCTTTAATTTGCCTGTGTCCACCTCACTAGCACTTTTTTTTAATGTGGATTCTGGGGCACTGAACTCACATCAAGCCTTGTTCTTGCAAGACAAGCACTTACTGCCTGAGCTATTGCCCAAGAGTATCTTTTCTTGCCTTCTTGCAAACTAAAGCTAAATATGGTAGCTTATACCAGTAACCCCAGCACTTGTGAGGCTGAGGGAAGAGGATGGCCTTGAGTTTGAGGCCATCCTGGACTGCATAGTTTTTTCCAGGCCAGCCTGGGCTTACAAAGTGAGAGACTGTCTCAAGAGAACAAAACTAAACTAAAAATGACTCTTGAACCCTTTAAGCTCAACAGTCAGTAATCTATCCAGCCTGGAAAGATGGAGGAGACTGTAACATTACAGGCAATATCTTACTCCCAACAGTGCCTTCATGGGACAGCAGCATAAAGCCACAACCCCCAAATGTATCCTGGTGTGAATAAAACCATGTTGTGGCTGGAGTGTAGCCCCTAAAAAGACCATAAGAGCTGGACATGGTGGCACACACCTTTAATTCCAGCACTTGGAAGGAGAGGCAGGCAGATCTCACTGAGTTCGAGGCCAGCCTGGTCTACAGAGGGAGTTCCAGGACAGCCAAGGCTCCGTAGTGAGACCCTGTCTCAAGAAAAGAAAGAAAAGTCCTTCAAGTCCAGGATTTGGTTTTCTCTTGCAGTGGCATAAGTACGGGGGCCTTCACATCATAGAAAACGTAGTGTTGGAAATGTCATTTCTGTAATTGTAAATGTTTACCACAGGACCAAAGCTCTACAAGGAACCCAGTGCAAAATCCAATAAGCACATCATCCAGAACGCATTAGCTCACTGCTGTTTGGCTGGAAAAGTAAATGAAGGTCAGAAGAAAAAAATATTAGAGGTAAGCATGTTTTCATCAAATTAAGTTTAGTAGTATTCAGGACTTCTGGATCAATGCAAGGGAAGGTCCTCTGGCGGGCTCCTGGCATTTCAGCAGCGTGAGAAGGGTCTGTAGAGATGTGTTAGTGTTAGCTGGAGCTACTCCACTCTCAGAGGTTTAGTTAAAGAGTAAGCAGACTTGAACATTTTTGGTAGAATACAGTGGTAAAGTGCCTGCTTAGCACGTGTAAATGATCCCTAGGACTGCCAAAAATACTAACGTAAATTTTGATTTTCAAGTATATCATAACTTTTAACCAAGAAATATTAACTGTTATATAAACATTCAATAAAATGTTATGGCTTTATTGTTATCTTGTTTTTGTTTTCTATTCTAAAGGAAATGGAGAAGTCAGATGCCAACAATTTCCTAATCTTGTTCCGGGATTCAGGCTGCCAGTTCAGGTCTTTGTATACTTACTGCCCAGAAACTGAAGAAATCAATAAACTGACTGGGATAGGCCCTAAATCTATCACTAAAAAGATGATTGAGGGGCTTTACAAGTACAATTCTGACAGGAAACAGTTTAGCCACATACCTGCTAAAACTTTGTCTGCTAGTGTGGATGCGATTACCATTCATAGTCACTTGTGGCAAACCAAAAGACCAGTTACACCCAAAAAACTCTTACCTACTAAAGCATAGGAGGCGGGAAGTGCTTGCTTCAGAACCTTTGTGGTAAATTTGTACTTCATCTTTCCTGCCTATAGAAAATCTTTCTAATTGCCAACAAGATTTTTATCAATTAAAACTGGACCTTACCTCTGTTGTTGTGAACAACTGGAATATAAACAGTGTTTTGGAGTGCAGAAGATTCTTCTAGGTGATAAGGGCAAGTGATGAAGGCAATGTTTGAAGTCACAAACAGAGGTTTGTATGTTACCAGGATCACCTGCCTGGTGTTAGAGACCTTGAAGCACTGAATTCTCATGGACACAGTGGGACATAGGCTTGAAATGTGGCTAGAAGACAAATTATGTGTTGTTATTTTTTTTTTTTAACCCTATACAATGCGTGCACATCTTCAGATGGTTTTGTTGTTGTTGTTACTTTTCTCTCTCCTGGGGGTTTATTCTAAGCTGCCTTTGTGTTTTGTTTCATGTGGAGATCATGAAAATAGAAAGTTCACATTGAGAAGAAACTTGCACCTTTCTTATGATGTTATGAGAAACACTAGTGTTAGGTTTTACAATAGCCCTCATGTTTTAATGGTGTTACAGCATTTGCAAGAATCCTTCTAAGTATTTACATTCTGTACTTATTATTCACACAAGTATTAACATTTCTCTGTTAAGTAAGGAGGTGTAAAAAGCTGCTGCTGGGTTCCCTGCAGACCACACAAGCTTACCCAGAGTATCTTGTAAGAAGCTGCTGATTAAATCAGTGCCGTTTTTACACCACTTCTGGCCAACTCAGAATCATTTAGAGTGTGCTTTTAACAACAACAACAAAAACACTTTGTTTCTTTTAAAGTCACTTTATAAGCTGGCCGAAGTGAGGAGTAACACTTGAGTGTCTGTCGCCTTTCAGTATGGAAATGTAAGGCCTCTGGGCAGTTCTCAGGAGGCCTTTCTATTTATAACCAATAGAGAACTGACATTTAGAGTTTTTAAACATGTACAAAGGGCTACATTTTGATTTGAAAGTAGCTTCATGTTATTTTAGTTATACTGGGTTTTCCTTCTTTTTAACCCCTTTCCAGTGGAACAGCTTAGGTTAAGGACACACTTGAAATCTCCTCTGTACTATCTTTGTTCTTCAGCAAGTATCCCAGAGGGTTAGTTGGGGAAAAACTTCATTCTCAGGAAAAGACTTGAATGATTGATTATGTGACCCTGTTATGTTTCAGTGTTGTGACAACTGTGTACACTGGGGGGTGGGGGGAGAGACGTACTGTTTATAAATGAGAGAGTAGTTTGTTTTCCTTCATGGGATGTAGAGATGAAAATATGTACATTTCTCTATTGAGTTGTTTAGAGAGAGAACTCATGTCTCATGTGATGTATTTACTTATTTAAAAAGCAGAATGGAGTGAGATGTCCCTGAGCTGTACTTTACTATTATTATAAGGCCTTTAGGTATCAGTGCATCTGGGTTTGCAACATTTTCTCAAATGCTGTCAATATTTTACTGTAATTTATGTTCTTATATTTATGTATATTTGTTAAAACTGTAAAAAAAATTTCATGGATTTTTTTTTCCAAAACCTGTGCAAAATGTATGTGTAGCTCAAATTATTTGTGATCTACCACTCGCATGTAAGAGACCAGGATATGTAACTCTTATATTTTAAATGTATACATATTATGTATATATGATATTAAAAATGGGGGATTTCACATTTGACCTTTCAGACACCAATTTTTATCACAATTAGAAGGAAGTGGTCAAACAGATATATCCTTAGAATAAGACTAGTTTAAAAATTATGAACAAACCTAATCAAAACAAGGTGAATAATAGACAAAGGAATTTAATAAGCATTTTATATTACTAAACACAGTCTTTCCCCTATGAAAGCAGTCTTCTTGCTGTCATCTGAGTATTGAATAAAGGAAAGTTAGATGCAAGACAGTGGAAGAGCTAATGAACACTAACCACACCTGTCTCCGTGTATCCAGCAGCTGAACTGAATGTCTAGTGTCTAAAGGTAGGGTGTGAATATTGCCACGAAGCTCATTGCTCTCAGTATATTTTACTTTATTAATGCAAGAGGAATACAGATATATTTCTTTAGACTGCAGATTTTTTTATTATGGTGCAGCTTTTTAAATTATGTTTTAAAATTATACAAATGAAAATATGCCATTCCATAAAGTTTGGAGATTTCCGTCAACTTTACTGAAACACCACAAGCGTTGTCGTCGTTGGAGGTCAGATCATCATGATAATTAGTCAGTTTAAATTGCCAAATCCTTGTCATGGTAAGCAGTGTGGCCTGTCAGCTTCTGCTACTTTACACAACTTCTGAAGTTTTTAATTCCTCTGTTTCTCAGTTTGATTTTTGGAGGACTGTTGCTGTTTTTATTTGGCTGTTTAAAGCCAAAGTCCCCTTCCTCGCCGTGACTTCATGGACACTGTTGGGCAATGTGCAGCGTGTGGTGTGCTTCCTGTCCACTCCTGAGCACTGCAGAGGACGCGTGCCGTCAGTGCTGTTGGACTTGCTAGTTCCTGGTGCAGTGTAGTGCCCCTTTCATTTGAATAAAAGCATGGCACCAAATGACTCGGACTCTTCAGTCAGCTGTGTGAGTGGTCTGGTCTGTGAGAGAATGATTTGGACTCAGGAGACTGCACTATGGAGTTTTCCTGTCTCAGCTTATGTTTAAATTTAACAATTTGAATATTTACTTATAAGACGTAATTTTTAATATATTAAACATTGTTTGAATACCTTTCTAGGTGATGTTAGGAAGTTTTTAAGTTTCTATACTTTGCCCAGATAGGATGTGTGGTTCATGTGTGTTTATGTCCCTCGTACATTACTTCACGCCCTCTCCAGTGAGGTGGTTCAATATGCAGCATGAATACTCGAGTCTGTAGGGTGACTGGTGAGCCGGACACAGGAGCCGCTTCTTGACCCTTCTCTAGCTTTCGCTTGGATTGTGCTCATTTTACTTACTCAGATGAGGGCAGGAAAAAATCGGATAACCAAAAAAAAACCCTCCATGCACAGTTAGTTATGTGCCTGAAGAATGCTCAGGCATTGGCATGAACTCCACCTCTTTGTAAGATACTCATTCCTCAGAATATAACTACACTTCCACAATATTCTCCAATAGTTTAATTTTCCAGAATAAAAATATTTGATCCTAAAGGTTGAGTGTATCAGAGAAATATTAAACCATGGTGCTTTCCCCTCACCTGGCTAATAAGTGGGTGAACTATGCTGGGAAAAAGGAAAATACTCCATAGTGAACAGGAACACACTTTCTTTATTATTATGTGTACAGTGTTCTGCCTTCGTGGTTGTGAGCCACCATGTAGTTACTGGAATTGAACTCAAGACCTCTGGAAAAGCAGTCAGTGATCTTAACCTCTGAGCCATCTCTCCAGCCCCAGGAACACACATCTTTATTTCTAGCCTCTACACAGAGATAATGAAGAATAAAATCTACTGAATCAAACAGCTGCAAACCTATGACTTAGGAACCAGGAATTGGGAAGAAAAGACTCTGAAATGAGTGAGGTTCCATCATCCCATAGCAACAGTGATACTTCAAAACCTGTGCCTTCAGAATGACAGGTTTTCTTGTAGAAATCGGATGTGTGGGGTTTGTATCATTTCATGGAGGATGGGGAAATACACATGTCAGAGTTGTTTCTCAACTAGAAAAATCTAGACTGAATCACCTCCTGTTTGCACCTTGGGGCATGTAGGCTTCCTAAAAGCACCTCAGTGTCCCAGTGTCGGATGCTAAGTCGCCAAAACTTAGTGTCACTGTAGGACATAAGCTACCTTCATCTACAGGTGCCTTATATTTGCACTGTAAAAATATAGGAGGGGCTGGAGAAACGGCTGCTCTTCCAGAGGCCCCAGAATTCAGTTCCCGGCACCCACGTGGCAGCTCACCACTGTATGTGATCCCAGTTACAGGGGGTCTGATGTTTCCTAGTCTCGACACCAAAAGCACCTGCCAGTTGATAAAGGGGCTAATGAACTGAAGAGATGGTTCTCAAAGGAGAGTGGTGAGTAAGTGTGCCTAGTTTAACATCCTTATCCAGGAAACTGCACATCAAAACAGATTCCATCTCCTGCTAATCAGAATGTCTGTCGTTGGAAGGCAAATTGCAACAAGTGCTAGGCTAACACCTTCCAAGTCCCTTACTCCTTCCTTCCCTGCTAACAGAAGAACCTTCATCTCGGGCAGCCACCAAAACCTAGTATGTTCCTCGTCCTCCCTGCCACCGACTGGTGGCCGGGCCCTTACGGCTCATGCTTAGCCCTGTCGAACCTTCAAAAGGTCTCCCTCCATGCTGTTTTCCTAAATGCCAGTTTCATCACGTCCTCACTGGTCAAAACCTTGTCTTTGTAAACAACGGGCTCACCCAGCTCCCCTTTCAGCATGACCGAACCATAGGGAAGTATTTGTAGTCATACCAAAACAGAAAACTAAGACATTCCAAGCTATCACAAGACTGGGATGTGGGGGTCGAATCTTAAGGACTTCTCTGTTCATTTTATTGTTCAGCATTGTATATTGGACCACATGAGAACTGGAGAACTGAGGTAATCATCTCAAGTGCTTGGAACCCCTGAGAATTTTCATTTGTCCACACACATCTTCAGAAACCCTTAAGTTTGCTTTGGCCTTGACACATGGCAGGATGTCACAGTCTACTTTATATCGGTCGAGGTTACTGGTACAGGATGGCTTATCTTCTCTAATACATGTTCCCTGCTCGAGAGGAAGCCTTTGGAGTCCCACTCTGTGTGTCTGTTAACTTCCCTGATACAGCCTTGCCCAGAAGCAGGAAGGGGCTGTTCACAAAGTCAGCCCAAATTCAAAGTGACTTTAGAATTGGTTTCTCTGAATGGCAGAATCAGCACTGGGGAGGGAGCGGTGCCCTCCCACTAATGTTAAGGAGGCTTTCCTGCAAGTAGCCAGAAATCTGCACTAACTGGGAAGTGATGGCAGGTGGGTAGAAGTAGCCCAGAAGCTTCTGAGGGTAATTACCATCAATAAGGAAATGTTATTTCCTTCCCAAACAAATTCTGGGGGGCATTTTTATATAGAGGGACTTCCCCGCTGCTTTTCTTTAAATTTTCTGGTGAGTTTCTTTAAAAAAAAAAAAAAAACAAAAAAACCTTACATTGCAGGAAGACAGTGTCACTTTCCTTGAAAGCTACCTTCCTCCCAAGTCTCCAGTTCTGCCCCTGCTCTTCTCCCCCATGTCCTCCAAGGGCCACCAAAGAGATTTGGGGTAGATCTAGCCCTGGGACAGTCACAGAGCTGCAGGGCCACAAGGCTCTCACTTTGACTCATCCTCTAGGCCAAAGCCCAGTGCTCATGTCTGACTCAGTGTCCGTTCCCAGCTACCCCACATTTAGTACCTGAAAGTTTCTAAGATCATTGAACGTCTGAGATGTTTAGTGTGAGGGTGGGTCCCTTGCCTGTGTGTGCCAGTCATCTCAGGCGGTAAGGCATCGGGGCAGGACCAGAATGGCCATCATCTATCCCCTGTGCCCCTTGATGACACACTCACACCTACAAAGGACCTACCCTACTAGTAGTGAGTAAAGGATTCCTCACTCCCAGTTCAAGATGCATCAATGGTTTTTACTCACCCTTGAGATTCAAATTCTAACTTCCTTGTCAACTGCCCAACTTGGTGGAGTGCAAGCTGTGGCTTTTTTTTTAATGATTTATTTTTTATATGCATTAGCGTTTTGCCTGCCTGCATGTCTGTGTGAGGGCATCAGATCCCCTGGAACTGGAACTACAGACTATTGTGAGCTGCCATGTGGGTGCTGGGAATTGAACGCTGGTTGGAAGAGCAGCCAGTGCTCTTAACCACTGAGTCATCTCTCCAGCCCTGAAAGCTGTGTTTCAAGTCTTCTGCCAGTTTATCATCCAGTGTTTGGCCCTGAGGGATTCATCAGAGTGACACCAGGTACCATGAACTGTGGTGGTCAAGTCTTGAAGATTCCTAGATGAGGTGTCTTGTAGATTCTTAGTACATTTAAACAGCTGCTGTGTACAAGAAGAATACTCTCCTGGACAGCAGGACAGCTGGAGATGAGTACGCCTGGTGAGGATACCACCAAGCAGTATAGCAGACCCTATGGCTCACCATCACCTGTAACTCCAGTTCCAGGGAATCCAATGCTTCCTGGCCTCCATGGGCGCCAGGCACACGTCATGTGATGCACATACATAAGAGTACTCCCACATACCCATAGTAAGTCTTTAACAATAATGGCCATAGAGCTCAATGTTCACACGTCATGTATTAACTTTTATTGTTGCTCTGACAAACTGACAGCAACTTAGAGGAGAAAGGATTTGTTTCAGGCTTGCTGTTCAAGAGGGTGCAGCCCAGCACAGCCCAAGGGAGTGTGATGGAATCTGCAGAGGTAGGAGTAGGGGTGGCCTGTATGCCTCAAAGTCCTCCGCTACAGCCCTACATCCACCAGCTAAATTCTAGGTCCAGAAGGTTCCACAGCTTTCCAAGACAATGCCACTAGCTGGAGACCCAAGTATACTGTGCCTGTGAGAGATATTTCACATTCAAACCGTAACACATAAAGAGGAAGTAACCTTCTAAACTGAAAATGGTAACAGCAACAAATCTGACTGAAACTATAAGATTAAAAACTTTTTTAAATAGCTGGGAAAATATCTGAATCAAATGATCATGATTTATCCTAAAAATAAATAGTTTATGGAAATTGGTAGTAAATAATAATGGTTATACTACATAAGGACATGATTATCTGAATATCACAAACCATAGCAAAAGCACCAAAACCGCCAAAATGTCTGGATTTAAGTGCTTAAAAAATTGAGCACTGGGCAATGATGGCACAAGCCTTTAACCTCAGTACTCAGGAGGTAGAGGCAGGTGGATCTCTGAGTTCAAGACCAGCCTGTTATGTGGAGTGAGTTCCAAGACAGCCAGGGCTACACAGAGGAATCCAGTCTTGAAAAGCAAAATAATTAAATGAAAAAATAAGCAACATAAAAAAATGTGGGCTTTTGTGACCCAGAGAACAGCAAACAATAAACCAGGTACATTTTATTGGCAAATATGGCTGAACAGTTTTAAGTACGTGGAGAATATATAACATACAATGTTTTCTAAAACCTAAGAACGATGGGAGTATGTGGACACTTTATTTTTGGAAACATCCTTCCCGGATGAGGAAAATTCACCCGCCTGTTAAGTATGATTGCATCGAAGAGCCAAATCTGGGGTGACTTTCATGAAACTTTATAACGAAAACAGCAAGTACAATTTCCAAAAAAATTTCCTTGAAGATCATGATAAAATTTTTACAGAAAAAAAACAATAGTAGTGGGGAAAGTTGAAACTTTAAATACAGCCTCTGTCAGGGGGAGGGGAAACAAAAGCAACTGAGATGAAATGTACACGCTACTCTCCCTTCATCCCAAAGACAATACAGGACCCTGGACAGGGCAGGAGGGACCACAGCCTCGTCAACGCAGTGGCTCCCACAGTCCGGATGGGGGAGGCCTGTGAGGGATGGTGTCAGAGAAGGCTCCAGGGGTCGGATGGAAGAAGGGCCAGCTGCTCCTGTTTAGCCTCTCTCCCTAGTCAGAGAATGGGCAGCACCCTCGGCTGGGAAAGATGGGTGTTTCAGTTGGCTGTGATGACTCCTCCTGGGGAGGCAAAGAGACAGTAGTTGGCCACATCTCACAAAACAGCCTGGGTACCACAAGCATCCAGGGCAGCGTCTGGCCTTTGCCGCTTTCTCTTATCTAGACAAGCTGGAAAAAAAGCCACTGTGCTTGGGCCCCAGCAGAGAAAATCCACTGTGCTTGGGCCCAGGCACAGAAAATCCACCCTATGTGCTCAACCAGACTTCCCTTGGGTATGAGACCACAGCCAGGACCAAGACCACAGCCAGGAAGCACTAATCTGTGTTCTTCAGTAAACAACCTACTTCTACTTCCCCTCCGCACCCGGTCCGCTCTGCTCCCCCCACCAGCTCCCCTCTCCTCCCCCACCCCCATCCCCCACCCCCTGGCTCCCCTCCCCTCTAGGCAGCTGCCCCCAGTCTGCCTTCTCCCTGGTGGTGTCTTCACTGTCCGTCTCTAGCTTTCAAGATCACTCATGCTCTTTGAGCCCTAGACTGAGATGTGCCAAGTGCAAGTGGGAAACGTTCTTCAGCACTAGACCTGGCCTCTGTCTAGGCTCTATCCCACTGGTCTTCCAGGGAAGGAGGCTGTAGCCCCTGTGGCCAACCGGGGGAGAGGTAGGCACAGCTCACCAGCACCATGTGGGTAGAGAGCCTTTTGGAGAAAGCCTATGACTAGAAACTTGGGAGCCCACGGAGAGATCAGCCAGGTTTACTCCCTGGCCTCTCGAGTACCTTTTCCCAGCTTGCAACTGGTATGAGAAATAGTCTTTTAAAAACTGTTAAGCTTCTTTTTTTTTGGTTTTTCGAGACAGGGTTTCTCTGTAGCTTTGCGCCTTTCCTGGAACTCACTTTGTAGACCAGGCTGGCCTTGAACTCACAGAGATCCTCCTGCCTCTGCCTCCCGAGTGCTGGGATTAAAGGCGTGCGCCACCACCGCCTGGCCTGTTAAGCTTCTTAAGTGCATGTGTGTATGTGTGGGGGCATGTATGTTTATGGCAGGTTTGTGATCAAAAGACATTTTGCAGAAGTAGGTTCTTTCCTTTTACTATGTGAGCTAGGGGATTGAACTCGGCTCCTCGGGCTTGGTGGCAAGCGCCTTCACCTATTGAGTCCTCTCATCAGCCCAAGAAAAAAAATTCTTGGCAGGAACAGACTAGATATGTACCCCGAGCTCTGCATGTTTGACTTAATGGGTGGGTTTTGCAGGATAGAGGCAGGCCCTTTCCTTTACAGAAAAGCAATCCCACTACACCCTCCCTCTCTAGCTTAAAACCCTTACTCTGTGAGAAGTGGATTCGGACAGAAATGCAAAGACATTTAGCCCTCTATCCCATCTTCCTACTCCCTGCTGGGTAGCTGCATTTATCAAAGGAGACCCAACCCAAGGGTACCCTATGGCCCAGTTTGCCCAAAACAGTACTGTTGATTGCCATGCTTCTTCTACTCTCTCTGTGTCTTGGTTTGGATCATAACATTTCATCAACCTACTTCCAATCAATGTCAAGCTGGGCACACACACACAGTTGCCCTTCTGTGCTCTGGTCCTTTAATTAGAGAGACATCTTCCACGGTGTTCCTCAGACGAGAAACCCCAGGCCTACCTCTAATCCTTTCTGTGTGGAGACCTGGCCAATTTTGACACATCCTCTCCTTTCTGTCCCTACTAAGAACTATGTCAGGAGCTGGGATGTAGCTCAGGGGCAGAGCACTTGCCTGATGAGGGTGAGACCTTGCCTCCTGCAAAATAAAATAATAATCATCTATTTCAGTCACAAATACGGCAGCCTCCTGGGGAGTCCTGCCAGGGCTTTTCCAAATCAGACTTAACATCCAAAGCCCTTCAGGATCAGGCATGGTGACCCTGCCAGCCACGTCTGCTGTCCACTCCATCACCCACCTACACTCCTCCCCCAGGCTCCCGCAGCCTGCCGGTATCTTCTTAGGTGTCTCACTGTACTTGCTTGTTGTGTTTGTTTTTGTTTTTCGAGACAGGGTTTCTCTGTGTTGTTTTGGTGCCTGTCCTGGATCTTGTTCTATAGACCAGGCTGGCTTTGAACTCACAGAGATCCGCCTGCCTCTGCCTCCCAAGTGCTGGGATTAAAGGCATGCGCCACCACTGCTTGGCTGGCTCATCCTCTCTGTTCTGCCATTCTTTTTGACCTTTATCCTCTTCCTAGACCCGACCGAAGCATTGTCCCTCAGCAGCCCTTTCTCACCAGCAGCATGGCCCTTGCTTCTAAGCTCTATGTGGACTTTGTTTTAAACACAGACCAGAGCTTGACTGATGGCACGTTGGCCATCGCACACATGGCCTGTGTCTCCCCCCCTCCAAAAAAATAATGGATCTGAGGTCAAGATGCATTTCTTGCAATGCAAAGAACAATGCCCGCTATGTGGAGAGGTCACTGTCAATGGAATGGGAGCAGACAAAACTGACAGTCCCCTGGAATTTCCAACACCAGGTTGCTCAATGCATCAGTCACTCATTCTTGGTGACAACAGAGTGACTCTGGGAAGGCATTGTTAACAGCAGTTCCAAAACAGCCCATCAAGGGATGTGTGTTAAGAATTTGTGTGTAGCTCCTTGAGGAGAAAGCATGTTTTCCCTCACCCACCCTTGTCTCTTCTGCACACCCTTATCCATGAACCCTCTCCTTCCCCTCGCTTCACAGGGGGTCTCGGAGCTCCTGTCTCATGATTTAGAATAGCAAATCTGTTGTTTTGTTAGGGGCCATTTTGTGTCATCCTTTGTATAGAGGTTATGACCGTGTTTGACTTACCCCAGCAAGGTTTTGAAGGATGGGGAAGGAGGAGGGTTAACCCAGGGCCCTGGTCCTTTCCAGTAGGGCACTCCCTCCAACTACGACTTCCCACTCTAGCTTTAAACACAGCTTCATGAGGACTGGACTAGACCAGAAATGCCATTCCAGGTGGCACATCTAATCCTTCATCCCAGGAGGCTATTTGGTCCAAGAGCTCCGGGGACAATTCTTGATCAGGAACTGTGGGAGGCTCCCTCAGCCTCCAGATTCCCTTGTGTGCTACACGGCAGAGCAAATTAGAGACAGGAGCTGAGGTATGGTCCTCCCTTAGAAGTCTGTCTCCTCCCCCTCTAAACACAAGCAAACAAAAGCAACTCCTGGTGAGAACCGAGAACAGTTTAGGGCTCTAGAGCACACCCGCTGCCCCTTGCACCCCAGATCAGATACCCGTCGGCCAAGATAACAGGCCAAGCAACAAGAAATGTTGTGCTATCAACTTCTAGTGGCCACAGGTCTCCCAGCCCCTAAGGATATCTCCTTACAATAACCAGTCGTGAAGCCCCCTTTGGGCCAGCCCCAACTTAGAAGCCACCACAGAGACCTGCCCCTCCCGGCCCACACTCTTCTCCCCCTCCACCTTCCTGCTCACCCTTTCGCCTCGGCCTGGGGTGGCAGGAAGGGAGGTGCTGGGCACCGGCCGTGAAAAGCAAACCCCCTCCTGCTCAGAGAGAGCTGCACTGCGCCAGGGAGGACGCAGGTCCAGTGACCCTGGCCATGCAGTCCACCGAGGCCTGGAGTCACAGCTGGAGCACGACGTCCTGGGACTATTCGGGCTCTGGCTCCCTGGACCAAATGGAGCTTTGCCCGGCCTGGGACCTGCCCTACGGTCACGCCATCATCCCTGCGCTCTACCTGGCGGCCTTCACCGTGGGCCTGCCGGGCAACGCCTTCGTGATGTGGCTGCTGAGCGGACGGCGCGGGCCGCGGCGGCTGGTGGACACCTTCGTGCTGCACCTAGCGGCCGCCGACCTGGGCTTCGTGCTCACACTGCCACTGTGGGCGGCGGCGGAGGCCCGGGGCGGCCTGTGGCCCTTCGGCGACGGCCTGTGCAAAGTCAGCAGCTTCGCGCTGGCGGCCACGCGCTGCGCGGGCGCGCTGCTGCTGGCGGGCATGAGCGTGGACCGCTACCTGGCCGTGGGCCGGCCGCTGAGCGCGCGGCCGCTGCGGAGCCCGCGCTGTGTGCGAGCGGCGTGCTGCGGCGCCTGGGCGGTGGCGTTCCTGGCCGGGCTCCCCGCCTTGCTCTACCGCGGGCTGCAGCCGAGCCCGGACGGCCCGGGCAGCCAGTGCGCCGAGGAGCCGTCGGATGCACTCCAGGGCCTCGGCCTGCTGCTGCTGCTACTGACCTTCGCGCTGCCGCTGGCTGTCACCCTGGCCTGCTACTGCCGCGTGTCCCGCCGCCTGCCGCGCGTGGGGAGGGCCCGGAGCAATTCGCTGCGCATCATCTTCGCCGTGGAGAGCGTCTTCGTGGGTTCCTGGCTGCCCTTCGGCGTCCTGCGAGCCATCTTCCACCTGGCGCGCCTCCGGGCTCTGCCGCTGCCCTGCGCGCTGCTGCTGGCGCTGCGCTGGGGTCTGGCGGTCGCCACCTGCCTGGCTTTCGTCAACAGCTGTGCGAACCCGGTCATCTACCTCCTGCTGGACCGCTCGTTCCGCGCCCGGGCCCGGTTCGGGGTGTGCACGCGCGCCGGGCGCCAGGTGCGAAGGATCAGCTCGGCGTCCTCGCTCTCCAGGGACGACAGCTCGGTGTTCTGGGGCCGGTCCCCAAAGGCGAACTCTGCCTCGGCCTCGTAGCCTCCCCCGGGCGGCGCAGGTCGAGCGGCCGTGGAGCTCCAAAGAGAGGAGCCACACGGAGGACGACCGTGCTCCCAAGATGCGCCCGGAGGACTGCCCATCGGTTTTCCCGGAGCTGGCTAAGACTGGCTGTTCCCGCAGACCGATAGACGTGGGAAGGGTGGGGTGTTTCCTTAATTTTCCCCAGGGCAAGAAAGGCTGTAGACACCCACCCGGTTTACCCAGTAGATGTGAGGGAAGTGGGTTTTCCTCTCTGCTTCATTTGGTGTAGCTCAGCTCAAACGTCCAACGCAGACTCTCAACGGCCCTTCTTGCCCCTGACTGTTCTTGCCCCTGCAAAAGCCTTTGCCGTCTGAGAAATTTCTCCTCCACATCAGCCCTTTAGTAATGCCACCTCAGAAATGTTCTGTAGAACGAGAGGAGTGACAGCTCTCTTTCTCTGGCCATCTTTGTAGCTGCATTGACTGAATCCTTTCACATCCCCGGGTTGGATTTTCATTTTCAAAGGCTCACCAAAGACATGGGAACCACCTCCAGTCTGAGCTGCCCAACTTGGTCCTTCCCACTTATTCCTTCAGAGTGCCAACCCTGCTGTGGTGACCCTTCTCCCCTCTGGAGAAGCTGTTCTGGCTTTCCTTCTTCATGCTGAGATCTGAAATTTTCAGCGGGCATTCCGATTCCCCATCACTCAGCCAGGGACCCCAGGTTCTTCTGTGAGTTCACATCTCAATAATAATAATAATAAACCGTTGGTTAGCCCAAGTTAGAGCTGCATCTTGACTTGAACAGCAAGAGTGAAATGGGGTGTCAGAAGTGCGTCACGGTCAGACACAACTCAACTCAGAAGTTGAGGCACCTCAGGGTGATGGTTTGTGTGATGCTGGGATGGGACAAGAGGACCAGGTGCACCTGTGTCGGTGTGGTACTCTCTCGGGAGGGCAGAGAATTACTTATTCTTTTAAAGGGCATCTCACGTCTTGAAGGTTGCAAGATGGAAAAGGAAAAAAAAAAAGAGGAAGATACACAGCATCTGCCTGCCAGGTGTCATTTCAAAGAAGGGATGTGTCATTTTGAGTTTTAAATGTGGTCCAGGCTTTCCCCCATGCTCTGGGAGCCCTTCCAGTACAAACGTTTGGAATTAACCATTTCAGACTCTGGTTTAATCCTTTGAGGCTTGTGGAAGGCTTAGAAAGGAAATGTTTTTATTTGAGAGGATTTGGCCTAGACACATCTTGGTCAGCGAGGGAAAGGGGTTCTGTGACAGGGTTCTTCTTGAGAACCACGCCCCAGCCAGATCGTGGGTTGTGGAGTCAGTAGCCGCACACACTGAAGCTTCCGTGCTCGGTGAGATCTGAAGACGGGCATTCTCTCCGGCTGTTTAACCTCGTCTAGTACCACTGCATTCCCTCTAGCATTTGAGACTATTGGTTTGGAGTATGTTTAGCAATACAGCCCACCTTGGCCCCACCTTGCATCTGCTCTTGTCAGAAAGAACATCTCTGCACGTCCCACTGTACGCCCTGGGAGCAGCAAGGCTTGCAGCCTATGGTCACCTGGGCCAGCAGGGTGTACTTCAGACACTTGCGAGTCTAAGGGCTCATTTACACCATAGTCCTTCCCCTCCTCGCCATTGCTTTCTGAGGTGAGGCCCCAGGGCTTCCAGGACAGGCAAGGGTGCTGACGCTCACTGAGGTGTGTGTGTCTAGACCAAAGCTTACAGAGCAAGTGTTGCTCTGGGCTGCTGGGACAGAGCCCTCTCCAAGCTCCTCCCCAGTTCCTCAGCTGAGCTCCCTGCAGACAGACAGACAGACAGACAGACAGACAGAAGGCTTCTCAAGCCCACCGGAAGTTTTCTTCTCCCCTCCTGCAGTGCTTACTGAAAACCGACATTTCCCCACAACGCAGAACTATGCACAGTGTGGAGAACAGTTCCCTCTCTTGGGGTGCAGCGCTCAATTGGGCTCCCATGTGCTCCTCATTCCGTGGAGAGTGAGCCCCCACTTCCTGCCGAGGGAGACGAGGCCTGGATGCAGGAGCTAATAATAGGTTGTGGAGGGAGAACAAAGTAGATTCTTTTAGAAAGCAGTTGGGGGGCTGGAGAGATGGCTCAGTGCCTGCTCACTGGCTGATCTTCCAGACGACCCAGGTTCAATTCCCAGCACCCACACGGCAGCTCACAACTGTCTGTAACTCCAGTTCCAGTGGATCCAACTCCCTCACACAGACATACAGGTCAAACACCAATGCACAAAAGGAAAAAAAAGAAAGGAAGGAAGGAAGAAAGAAAGAGCAAGAGAGAGAAAGAAGAAAAAGGAAAAGAAAGCAGTTGGTCCCTCTTCATCAAGAACTCTAAAGATGTGCATAACCTGGCTGGGCAATGGTGGCACATGCCTTTAATCCCAGCACTCGGGAGGTAGAGGCAGGCAGATCTCTGTGAGTTCAAGGCCAGCCTGGGCTACAGAGCCAGTTCCAGGACAGCCAAGGCTGTTACACAGAGAAACACTGTCTCAAAAAAAAAAAAAAAAAAGTGCATATTCCACCCCCTCAAATGTCCACACTCCTTAGTCTTATAAGCTTCAGTCTGCTCCCTCCTTATGCACTAACTAGTCCTAGACAATGAAAGTTAGGTGGTTGAATAAGGGAAGTTTTTAAAGTTTTAAACCTAGAAGGAAAAAAACTCTCAATGTCCAAACATAATGCTGTGCTTTCACGACTGTGATAGACTAAAATGCAAATTTTAAGATAGCATTCAACGAGGAATCAGGAAATGTTGGCAGTACGTTTCAAAGAGAAAGAAGGTAAAGTTTCAGAAGTTAAATAAGTGCCTCACACTTTGATTCTAAGGGCGCGAAACTGTCAGCTCTGGTTTTGTTGGAGGAAAACATTACATGTCTCCTCATTAGGGTTTTATTGCTGTGATAAAACACTATGGCCAAAAACAACTTGGGGAGGGAGGGGTTTATTTCTTCTCACAGCTCCACATCACACTCCATAGCTGAGGGAAGTCAGGACAGGAACTCAAACAGGGCAGGAACCTGGAGGCAGGAGCTGATGCAGAGGCCGTGGAGGGGTGCTGCTTACTGGCTTGTTCCCCTGCCTTGCTCAGCCTGCGTTCTTATAGAACCCATTACCGTCAGCCCAGGACAGCACCACCCACCATGGGCTGGGCCCTGAACCATGGACCACTGATTAAGAAAACCCCCACAGGCTGGCCTGCAGGCCAATCTGGTGGGGGCATTCTCTCAATTAAGATTCTTTTTTTTCCAAATGATCACAGCTTATGTCAAGCTGATATGAAATTAGCCAGCAGAGTGTCCAGGGGATCAACACTCTCTTTTCTTTCTTATCCCTCCCAGGTTAGGCATCATAGGTAAGATCTTTTCTCTTGCAGTTCACTAATAGAATACCAGGTATTTCATTTATTTGCTTATTGGGCTCTCTCATCATAACATGCACTCCATGATGACAGAGAATTTTGTCATTTGGTTTCATGCCATGTCCCCAGTACCTAGAGCAGCGCATGTGAAAAGTGAAGAAATGATGTTGCGTTCTACACATGATATTAGTTATGCTTTATTCAAGGACGCAGAGAAAGGCTAGAAGTCGATGCAATGAATGTGAACAATGACTGTGTTAGAATTAAGAGAACTGTAAAGCCCTTTCCCTCCATTTCATTTGCAAAAATGTTTACAAGCATTTTAAGGGCCGTTAGCATGGACTGATGCTCCCAATACAAAGAGGCTGAAATTTGACCAGGGCCTGGCTCCCCGTGGTCACAATCCAGTTGCTCATCTCTGGGCCCCTCACCCAGGCTTCTGAGCTGAAGGCTGGGGCTGATCATATCTGCTCTGCTGTATCGTAGAT
Source organism: Peromyscus californicus insignis (assembly GCF_007827085.1). Classification (NCBI taxonomy): domain Eukaryota; kingdom Metazoa; phylum Chordata; class Mammalia; order Rodentia; family Cricetidae; genus Peromyscus; species Peromyscus californicus. The sequence goes on along the minus strand of NW_026294436.1, from coordinate 23,004,036 downwards.
CAAAGGAAATGATGTTCTTGAAAGTACTTTATAAGTGGTGGTGTCTCAGACAGATGCGCCCCAAAAGCACGTCCTCAGGATTAACACGTTCCAGGCTGTGCTCTCCCTCCCTGTCTTGTTACTGTGGAGAGACCCTGTGGGGCTACCCTGGGATGGAAAAGGTCAACATCTTGGCTGAGGCTGTAACTCAGCAATAGAGCCCGTACCTAGCAGGTAAAAAGCTAGGTTCCATCTCCAGTGGGCGGGGGGGGGGGGGGGGGGGGGGGGGGGGGGGGGGAGGAGGAGGGGGGAGGGAGGAGAGAGAAGAAAGGGAAACTCCACATCCAGATGAAGGCTGGCATATGGCTGTGTGTCGTTCTTAATTTGCCTCTTGTGACTAATTCTGACCTTTCTCTTCACCTCTCTTGACCCCACGGGTCTGTTCTCAGGGCACAGTGTGGGAACTGGGGCCCAGACTGGTGAGTGATCTGGGGAGTTCAGAAGGCTGGCAGAGCCGGGGTGTGTGTTGGTGAAGTCTGATATGACTCAGCTGCCCTCCCCACCGAGGGCAGGGCAGAGGTGACTCTGGACACTGTGAAGGCATCGCACTTGTGAGATTTTATCAGGTCTAAGTTCCTGGCTTCCCTCGGCTGAGAAGCCTGCAGGAAACTGCTTACACTCTTCACCTGACCCCCCAGACTCAGCAACTGGGACAAAGGATGACCAGACCAGGAAATGCTGGTAACTTCGAGGGAAGGAGAAATCAAAGGTGTGAAATTACTCTTCCTCTCCATTATCTTTAAAATCAAAAAGAAGTTACAGGTTTGTAATTACTCCACCCGAGATGTGTGTTTACAAAAATGTCACTTGATTTTAGCACTACCAGCTAGTTTCGTCCATGCTAAGGAGGAGGAGATACCAAGGCCCAGAGATGGAAGGCACCTGCTCGAGATATAGACAACCCTTTTATCTGTGGAGCACACTGTGGAAAGCACCCGCATGAGCTCCGTGAGTCTGCCATCCCCATCGGGCGAGCATGACCCACTGCCCGTGAGGATGTCAAGGAGCATGCGCAGGACCACAGCAAATGGCTCGGCTGTCACCCGCCTGCCTTTCCTGACCCTGTCACTCCTCCCTTGTGACACAGAGGCACCTTCTCCATTTTGAACCCAGCTCACATGGACGACTCTCTCTCTTAAAAGATTCTCTGTTGGGCATGGTACCTTTAACCCCAGCACTCAGGAGGCAGAGACAGAGAGAGCTCTGTAAGTTCCAGGCCAGCCTGCCTGGTCTACACAGGGAGTTCCAGGGCTACACATTAAGACCTTTTCTGGAAAAAAAAAAAAAAAAAAAAAAAGGAGAGAGAGAGAGGCGCGCTAAGATTTCCCTGCACTAATTATTAAAATAATAGCGCTTCTTTGAGTTTGGATTTGTGGGGTCTTGTTTTATTTCGTTTTGTTCTGAAACAGAATTTCATAGCATGTTGCCCAGGCTGATATCAAGCCCCTAAAGGCTCAAATGAGCCTCTATTAGTCCGCTAAGTGGCTGGGATAGCAGGCATGAACCACCAAATCCATATTTATTTATTTTATTTATTTATTTATTTATTTTTTCGTTTTTCGAGACAGGGTTTCTCTGTGTAGCTTTGCGCCTTTCCTGGGACTCGCTTGGTAGCCCAGGCTGGCCTCGAACTCACAGAGATCCACCTGGCTCTGCCTCCCGAGTGCTGGTATTTATTTATTTTTAAGGAACCATAGTAAGATGGGATAGTAGAAAACGTGTGATAGGAAGGAATACTAGGGAGGGAATAATAGGAAGGGATGGGAAGGCAGTAGGGAAGGAGGGCTAGGAGGAGAGCTCTTCCAAACTAAGAAGAAGTATGAAGTTTTATGAAATCCCACAGTTGATAAGTAATTAAAAATAAAACAAGCGAAGGGGAAACAAAGGATTACCTAGCATGGGTGAGAACGCAGCTCCCAGGAGACACGGGTTCTTAAAGGAAAACCCCAGTGCCAGGCATGGGTGATCCTCCGACAGTTCATTGTCAGGGTGTCCCCAGAGGCAGCCCTACAATACAGGCTAGTTGTTGCCAATGATCTCTAAACGGTGTGCCCCTGTTGCTGAAGACACCACACAGTTTGGTTGCAGGACACAAACAAACTTGATCTTGAACCAGCCAGGAGTCTCTCGGGGTGGCTGGCTTTCCTGGTGCGGGAAGGGCTAAGGCCTTACTCAGCACCTGCTCCTGCATGGTATAATACCATCCTACCAGACAAGCTGGGCCTGCCCCCTGTGCAGTAGTGTTAAGACAGCTTATGGGACAGCCAAATGCTCTTTTGATTAGATCTGAAGTCTGCTCTAAAGGAGAGAATTTGTTTTAGTCAGGGTTCTTTAGAACTTAAAGAATAAATCTATCTGTCTATCTATCTATCTATCTATCTATCTATCTATCTATCTATCTATCTACACACATATACATTGTACATATATACTTACACACACATATATACATATGTACACACACATATGTATATGTATGTATATCTCCATTGTAAGAACCTGTTTGGGGAGAAGAAGCCCAAATTCAACTCTGGATAAATTCCTAGACATGAAATTATTCATTTTTTAAGAGTCTTTTTGCATAGTTCAACTCAGAGTTCTCAGCCTCCCACATGCTTGTATTTTAGGGGTGTACCCCACACTCACCCTTAAAGTAAACTTACTCATTAGAGATTCTGGACAGCCTGAGATTTGTGGGGGGGTGGGGTGGGGTGGGGATTGTGGTTTGACCTGGGGAAATGTTATAGACAGAGGTGATTCATAATCGCTTTCCTGACTGTCCTCCATAATGTGCATACTCCCATCTCCCTTCTACATGCCTACCCCAAATAAGTCTAAAATACTCAGGGCACACCTGGTTGGGGGCCTCCTATTCTCCATCCTAGGATCATGAGGGCACAGCATGCTGTGGCCAGCTTACCAGATCAAAATCAGCTCTCCTCCCTCCCTCCCTCCCTCCCTCCCTCCCTCCCTCCCTCCCTCTCTCCCTCCCTCCCTCTCTCCCCTACTCTCTTTCCTTTAACCAAAGCCTTCTTCTTTGCATAACACAGTGCCCCAATCTTCTCAAGTCTCTACCTCTGAAATTACCACAAATAAAGCTGTGATATCAAGAGTGAAATAACTCGCCTTTAATCCTAGCACTCGGGAGGCAGAGGCAGGTGGATCTCTGTGAGTTCGAGGCCAGCCTGGACTACCAAGTGAGTTCCAGGACAGGCTCCAAAGCTACACAGAGAAGCCCTGTCTGGAGAAACCAACAAAAAAAAAAAAAAAAAAAAAGAGTGAAATAACTCAAGACCCTCTGCTCTAATTGTAAGAACTTTTCCATCCATACAGCTTTCCAAACCTTCTCGAGTGTGGTCACGTGCATATTACATCTCTGTACTCATGTGGTGTTTGGCTTTTTCTTTTTAGATGTATTATTTTATGTGTATGATGTTTTGCCTCCATGCATGTGTGTACACCATCTGTGTACATGTGTGTGCCTGCTGTCTGAGGAGGTCAGAAGAGGGTATCAGATCCCCCAGCACTAGGGTTACAGGTGGTCATGAGCAACCATGTGGGGGTTGAGAATTGAACCCAGGTCCTCTGCAAGAGCAGCGAGTGCTCTTAACCTCTGAGCAACCATCCCAGCCCCGGCATCCAGCCTTTCCTTTTGCACAGCATTCTGTATTTTTTTTTCTATATTTCAATATAGATCCCAGAGCTATCGTTCTGAAGCTTTGTTCTGTGGACAGGCCATAGTCTGACCAGCCCTCCCTCCTTTTCTAGACGTTGAAATTGCTCAGGAGATTTTGCCCTTCTCATTGTGCTGGCATGAGTGTCTTTCCCCTCCAGCTGGGGACTCGCTTCAACATTTTTGTCAAAAGTGGACAGACACCTGCTGCCTGTCCCTCGCCTGGGCTCTTCCCCTTTGTGACGGTATCAGCCGGAGGACAGAACTCTCAACGGCAGTGACCGTGGACTGGTTAAAACACATCAAAAAAGGACACTGGCAAGCAGCACAGTGCACTAATAAAAGCCAGGGTGACATTCACAACTTCTGCTGCCACTGCCTGGGTTCAAGCCCAAGCTCCGCATCTCACAGTCCTTGTGACTTTGGCTAACTCAGCCATTCTCTTCTGTGTCACAACCCCCATCTGTAAACTTGGGGTGATGTTTCCATTCTATAGGGCAGAGAAGGGTTAAATGTGTTGGTGTGTGAAGAGTTTAGGATTATCTTGAACATAGTAAGCATTGTATGTGCTATAATTACCGGCAGTAAAATAAACAGCAGGATATTTGCTAAGTGGCATTGAATGCTACTGTGGTTCCGGATAGTGCCTCTCAAATTCCCTGAGTGAACGAAACTCTTATTCTGTAATTCTGTGTTCCAGTAAGCAAGACCATGGCGCTCCTGCAGCGACGTAGACTTCCATTTGAGTCTCCATCCCATTCACAAAAAGACAGAAAATGTAGAGTTATGTTAAATGAATTGCTAAATGGTCTTTTAATAAAAACCCCGGAGCCAGAAATTGGGGTAAATGCTGAAAGATCAGAGAGACAGAGGAACAAGCCACAGCCACCACCTCTTACCAACTCCTCAGCCTGAAAAGGCTTTCTAGCCAAAAGGCCTCTAGCCTTTCTAGCCATAAGGGGTTTCCTCAGCCAAAAAGGCTTCAGTTCCTGTCTCCTCATGCCTTATATACCTTTCTCCACCCAGCCATTACTTCCTGGAATTAAAGGCATGTGTGCTTCTCAGTACTGGGGTTAAAGGTGTGTGCCAGCCACTGCCTGGCTCTGTTTTCTCTCCTAGACTGAGTCAATCTCATGTAGTCCAGGGTGGCTTTGAACTCACAGAGATTCAGAGGGATCTCTGCCTCCCGAGTGCTAGGATTAAAGGTGTGTGCCACCACTGCCTGGCCTCTATGTTTAGTCTAGTGGCTTGTTCTGTTCTTTGATCTTCAGGCAAATTTTATTAGGGTACACAATATATCACCACAGAGTTAGTGGTATAAAAGAGGGAAATAAAAGCCTAGGAAAAAATTCCCACTGAAACTAAAACCTATGTGATGACTTCTGTGCTGTGACTTGTGTGTTTTCTGGGTTTCTAGAGAGTGACTGGTCAGTGTATCCCTGGGATAGAAGCCTGTGAGTAGACCAAGGACACTTTCTCTCCCTGGGCTTAGAATCTCCTTCCAGGGGCTAGAGAGACCACTCAACAGTTAAGAGCACTCTTGCTCTTGCAGAGGACCTGGGTTCAATTCCCAGCATCCACATGGCAGCTCACAACCATCTGTTAACTCAAGTGCCAGGGGATCTGACACCCTTTTCTGGCCGCCACAGGTAAGAACGAGACACACAAATACCCACACACATAAAATAAAATTAAAATTTTATTTAAAAAGATTACCTTCCAGAACTCAGAATGAACCCCAAGATGAGAGGACCTTCCCCACAGTGAAGTGCCACACCACTTCAACGTCTGCTGCCTTCGGTCCCAACACTGCTAGAGGTCAGAGGTCAGGAGACTTCTAGGACCCCAAACCTCAAAGATGGCCAACCCATCCATGCCTCTTCTCCAGACACTTATTTTAGCATATTGCATTTCTAAAATGTTCTTATTTTTTTTTAAAAAAAATAATCAACAAGAACATATAGGGACATGTTAACAATTCCTAAGTCTAGTGCTAGGCAAGTAATTCAGCTGGCACAGTGTTCGTCTACTAGGCACAAAGTCCTGGATTCGAGTTCCAGGACCTTAAAGACCAGGCAGGATGGCTCATGCCTGGAATCCAAGCACTTCGGAGTTAGAGGCAGAAAGAGCAGAGGTTCAAGGTCATCCTCATCTACACAGCAAACTCGAGGCCAGCCGGGGCTACATAAGACCTTGTCACTCTCAAAAAAGATTTTTTTAGTCGGGCAGTGGTGGCGCACGCCTTTAATCCCAGCACTTGGGAGGCAGAGACAGGCGGATCTCTGTGAGTTCGAAGACAGCCTGGTCTACAAGGCAAGTTCCAGGACAGCCAAGACTGTTACACAGAGAAACCTTGTCTTAAAAGCAAAAAAACAAACAAAACCAATTGTTTTTCTAAGTCTACGTACATGACAGGTAAAGGGGAATTCATTAGCCAGGCTGACCTCTCCCCGCCGTGCCCCATCTCTCTACCAGCAGCTTCCCATTGGAACTCTTCAGTCCATGTGGCTATGAGCAAATAGACACAATGCTCTGACCTAAGTGAACTCACAGAGGACTGGGGATGCGCATGGGTTGGGCCAGAGCTCAGAGACGGAGGGGGAGGAAGTCACATATGGCCCACGTCCACTCAGTACACCGCTATCATCCGACCCCAGTGAAAACCCTCCTTCCTCTTTCTCATCACGCTTACGATACCTTAAGAGCAGCCAAGGTTGTGAGGTGTTAATTTGCTTCTGATGGACCCAGCCGCAGCTCCGGCTCAGCCTCGACACAGGAGGAGGAGTCTGGCCTTTGGAAGCACCTAGTCACTAAGCTACAGGAAGTGGAGGATGGTCACTGGCAAACAGGTCTGGATCTTAAAAATATAACCACGCAGAAATCTAAATATTGTTTTCCCGAGGGTTAGAAGTGACGAAGATGACAATGGGTATTTTTTTAGACCAAAAAATGTAAGAAAACATCTCTTTAAAAATGGCTACCACTTATTGGATGTTTCCTGGGGGCAAAGGATAATGTCAAACAGAGTTCAGTGTCACAGGCAGGAGGTGGGGGTGAGGGTCCCAACACACCCACTTTACAAAGAAACTGAGGAACTCTGGCGTAATTTCTTGTAGCTTTCTGCAGGCTAGGCAGGTCCTCCCCCACTGAGCTACACTTCCGGCCCCAAGTACACACTTCTATTAATGTCTCCTAAATTACCTACCTGAGCCACTTACCATCAAAAAAGGTCAAAAGAAGATAGCCCTAAGTGGCTGAGGCACTACCTTAGGAGGCATCTGCCATCTCAGATATTTTGAGTTTAATTGTTCTTAGTGATGGTAAATAAGAAAGGTTATTATTGTCTGGGCTGAGCTCCCACACTGGGCCCAGCAGACCAGACCAATAGAGTCACTAAAGTTCAGTAGCATGGAACCATATTGCTCAGGGGGAAGAGACAAGAGCTAAATCCTCAAACGGAATGCTTTTGACTGGCGGCGAGAGAAGCAAGTTCCACAGAGCTGTCCCTAGGGAAAGTCACCAGCGGGACCTGATGGCAGCCAGTCAGTCGCTCTCAGCCCCTTCCTGCTTTCTCCGCCCGTCCGTCTCTGCTGCCACACTCTCAGCTACCGGGGTCTTCTCTACATTTTTAGAGGGAACCGCGTCCCTATTCATGAGCCATACATAAAAATTCTCCAGGGCCTAAACTAAATGTATTATATTCAGTTTCTTGAAAGCAGTAGAGCCAGCCCCTGGTGAGCATTAGCACCGCCACTCAGGCACACACACAACACACCTGTGCCAGCATCATCATCATCATCATCATCATCATCATCATCATCATCACCATCATCAGGCTGTAGCCCCAGCAGGACCCAAGTTCCTGGGTTTGTCCCCTGGCCTGGAGATAAATCTATCTCACCCCACTGCCATGGAGGAAATAGACAAGACCAGACCGATGGGTCTCTAGTTGACTTCAAGCAAGGCTTTCTTTCCCGAGGAACCAGGAAGGCTTTTCCAGAGGGGCCTGTGGGAGGCTTAGAGCTTAGAGCTGAGCATCCTTGAGGTCCGGTGTCCTGTCTTGGATGTAGCCCTAGCAGCCCCAAATTAACATCTGTCTCTCTACCACTGTATTTAATTTTATCTTAAAAAAAAATTAAAAACAAAAACAAAAACCAACCCACAATTCACTCTTACCTTAAAGTTTCAAATCTTCTTTAGGCCTCCAGAAATGACAGGCTGATTAGGAGCCATAGGGCTTGGCGGTAGGTGGTCCTCAGGGGGATGGAAGTCAGGTGGGAACTTGGGCTCACAGCAAGAGAGGGCTCAGGTTTTGCCCTCCTGAGAGGAGTGATCCAAGTCTCTACTAGCATGGACACAGTCCCAGGCTGAGGTAGATTCTCGGCCCTCTCCCGTCACTTCTGCCCTCGGGGTTGGTTTAGACACAGAGAAGATCACTAATCCAGATCAATGTGACCAGCACTCACGGCAATTACCACCCCTAATGGGCTCACCCAATGGCTTAAGTAGGGACAGAAGGAAACACGTCAGTGATCAGTGATCCACACAGAGCCCCAAGGACACCTGTCTGTGGCCTCTCAAGTCCACAGAAGCTCAGACGGACAGGACAGAAGGGCTGGGGAGGAAGGAAAGACAGAAACAGAAAGGGTGGAAGACATGAAATTTCCGTGGGAGCCCTGGAGAGGACTCAGAAAAGTCTAGAAACTAGACCAGAACTGATGGCCAGAGGGTGCTGGTGTGTCCTGGGGGAACGACCTGTCTCATGCAAGTCTGGGGGTATGACTCCAGGGTGTGGCCTGGCCTGTCTTCAGCGCTCGGTGTCCTGGGCCCATTTTCAGTTCTCCTCCCTGTGGCAGGCAAGGGAAGCCCCTGACTTGGCCCCCTCGGCCAGTCCTGTGCAGTTCATGGGACTACCCACCCTCCCCGAGCCCAGCCTGGACATCCCGAGTTCTAGCTGCTGCTGCAGTAGCCTCCAGGCGGTGCCTGCGGGCACCTGCCCCAGCTTGCAGGATGCGGTCAGGAGAGGAAGCAGGCCTTGGCCCAGTCATTCTGGGGTTTCCAGGGAGCTGCTTGCCAAGACATTGACAGGACAGTGTCTGGGTGGCTAACCATGGCCTCTCTTTCCCCCACCTGGTTCTCAGAGCGCAGGAAGAGACTATGTGGGGTAAGTTCTCTCCTCTGCCGGAGCTGAGGTTGGGAGGACCAGGACCGGGCAGAGTAGCTTCTAAAAGGACAGGAAGGGCCTGGGGGCCCCTCCCTCTGAAGGTGGCTGCTGGGGTACAGACAACATGCTCAGCTTCCTTCCAGGCAGCTTTCAGAGGATTGTGAGAATTTGCTTTACCTGCTTCTTCCCCGCGGGCAAGAAGTCAGTTTCTGATCTGCTGGAAGAGGGCCTTTGCCTCTGCAGCCAACGCGGAAAGAAGAGAAAATGAACGGAGCTTAGCTGACTCTCCCAATCTACAGCTTCCATCAACCTCCAGCTCATGAGAGCTCGGGGTTCTGTCGCCAGAACTCCTGCTTCTCCAGGCCTGGCTTTTGCGCATGCTCAGGCTCTGGGTTCTAGGCTCCCGAGGCCTCTGCTGTGAGACAAACAGCCGCGTAGCCTAAGGGATATACACTTACTCAACTGCTTGAGGTTTTTTTGTTCGGTTGGTTTTTGAGACAGGATCTCTGTGTCCTGGAACTCGCTCTGTAGACCAGGCTGGACTTGAACTCAGAGATCCACCTGCCTCCGCCTCCAAAGTGCTGGGACTAAAGGCGTGCGCTGCCACCACCCAGCAACTGCTTGACTTTTTAGTAAAATGATTAAATATGTCCAGCCAATTTTTTCGCACACACACAAATTATATTTCCAGCTTTTATTTTAAAATGCATGCATTTTCAGCCGGGCGGTGGTGGCGCACGCCTTTAATCCCAGCACTCGGGAGGCAGAGCCAGGCGGATCTCTGTGAGTTCGAGGCCAGCCTGGTCTCCAAAGCGAGTTCCAGGAAAGGCGCAAAGCTACACAGAGAAACCCTGTCTCGAAAAACCAAAAAAAAAAAAAAAAAAAAAAAAAAAAACCAAGAAAAATGCATGCATTTTCTTGTGATACCGTTTGTGGTGGCTGCCCTCTAAAACAACCTGCATTTCTAGTTTGTCCTACTGGCCACCATCCTCTTTTGGGCTCATCTCGACTCCCTTCCCCCAATTCAAACTAAAGCTAACAGTGAGTTTCTGGACCATAAACAAAACACTATGCTGTCTGAGGACCAGAATTCTTACACCTGACATATTTTATTCCTTAACCATTCAGTCCCTTTGGCATCTAAGGTCTTTCAACAAGTGCGGAACTGTGGCCACAGAGGCTCTGTCTTCACATCCTAAATCATCTTAGTTGAATGCTTCCGGGCCTTGGTGTCCTCATCTGCAAGTAACAGTAACACAGCACACTCGGGCTTGCAAGGGAGACCACTGTGATGAGGTTAAGAATCACCATGGACACAAACCCCTTGCCCTCACAGACTTCTCTATTAGGTTAACTGGGGTGGAAGTCTCACCCTAAGTAAGGACGGCACCATCCTATGGCATGGGGTCCTGACCACAGAAGAGTGGGAAAAGCTAGCTGAGGGCCAGCTAGTGCCTGCTTTGTCGCTGTGGATGCGATGTGAGGAGCTGACGTGGTCCTACCTCCATACCTTCTCCACCACAGTAGATTGTGTTGCCTTAGACTGTGAGCCCAAATAGACCCTTCTTTCCACAAGTTGCATCGGCCAGGTATTTTTGTCCCAGTATTTGAGAAGAGTCACTAACATAACCATCTTAGGCCATTTTTGGCTGCTATACCCAAATATCTGAGACTGGGTAATTATTAAAAAACAAACAAACAAAAAACAAACAAAAAAAACTGAGTTCTGCCAGGTGTGGGAACACTGAATAACTTTAATCCCTTGGGAGGCAGAGGCAGGCAGATATCTGTAAATTCTATGCCAGCCAGGGCTATATCATGAGACCATGTATAAAACAAAAAAATCAGCAACAACAAAAACCACCTTAAAAACCAGAGTTATTTCTGGAGGCTGGGAAGTCCAAGAGCATGGTGCTGCTATCTGGCAAGGGCTCTCTTCGTTTGCCATGGCACAATAAGGGCATGTGAGATAGAACAGGCAGGGTATCGAGGGGCTCTTCAGCCCCCAAAGCCAGTAATTACCACACCTAGGGCCCCGCCTCCATGACCTAATCCCGATCTGATGATCTAATCCTGATTGCTACCCAAGACTCCAGCTGCAAAGCCATCAGTTTATGAATTGGGATGTTAGCTTTGCAACACACGAACTTTGGTTGGGGGGGGGGACATTCTGCCAATGACAGCACATACTAATTGCTTTGAATTTGACCTAGGCAGGAAAAAAAAATCCACTTTCTTAAGCGGAATCTAAAGGCTTAGGGCAGGCTGTCAAATGAGGGATCTTCATCTTCATTGATGTAGGCTATTGAGGTCTCTTGGAGACGGAAGGATCCTGCTTCCTAGACACGTGAGGCATCAGAATCTATCAAGGCAGGAGATCTGGGGCCCAAGGTTCCAGCTCCCATCCCGACTGAGGTTCTATCACTTCCCGAGGATGTGCCGTGATGTGCCCAGGACACACAGCAGCATGTCCCTTCCCATTCTCAGCCTATCTCATCACTTTCCTGACCCCCAAAGACTCCCATCTCTGCCTCTGCCCATCCGGGCAGCTGGCATTTTCTAAGTGAGCCCAGAGCTGGAACCTTCAGGAAGAGTGTACTTCTCATCCAGAGAAAAGGTGTTGGTGAGCATGTGGTGGTGCCGGGGCCGGGGTCCCAAATCTCTGTTCCAGAAACCACCCTAGTCTGTGAGTAGTATATTAGTAACTTTTCTTGTGACTGTGACAAAATACTTGGCACTAGCGACTTAAGAAAGGGTTTGGCGGCTCACAATTTGAGGGTACAGTCCACCATGGTGGGCAGATACAGCGGCAGGAGTGTGAAACAGTTGACCACAGCGCAACCACAGAAATACGGCTGCTCAGTTTTCTCGTTTTAAAATCAGCCTAAGAGCCCAGCTCACGGAATACTGCCACCTACATTTCAGGTATGTCTTCCTCATCTAGAAACTTCCTTACAGACATCCCCAAAGGTTTTTCTAACAGCCGATTCTAGACCTTGTCAAGTTGACAATATTAACTATAGAAAAATCTAGCCCTTGTCAACTTAACACAAACGTATCATTTTAAAGCCATAACATTTTACTCTCTGTCCCCATAGGCTCAGGGCCACATCATAATGAAAGGTGTATTTAGTCTAACTTCAAAAGTCCCCACACAGTCTTTAGCAATTCCAACACAGTTTAAAAGTCCATGTCTTTTCTGAGATTTAAGGCACTCTCTTGACTGCCATTAAAATAAATTATATACTTCCAATACACAACTGTATGGAATAAATATTCAACCAGAAGGAATGGGGGCATAGGAAGGAACGATGGGACCAAAGAAAGACCAGACCCCAGCAGGGAAACCACCAAATCCTGTAGCGACATGTCTGTCCAGCATCTGGGGCTCCTGATAGAATCTTGGATAGCCCTGTCTCTGCATTTCTTCTGGTTATAAACCATACAGCCTCTGTCTTGGGCTGGCTCTTCTTGTAGATTCCTGTGATTTTGGCATCTCCAGCACCCTAGGGCTCCACTTCAAGCAACTTAGGCTTCTCCTTTACAGTGACGCGCCATGACGTCTCGAGACCTCCTTGTGGGGCCTCTGACCCTTCTACACACTGCCTGGCCTGTCTGGTTTTTAGGGACCTCAGTGCATGACCTTCCTCCATCATTCTTGTGTCTTTTGTGCCTGTTAATTCAGTATTTTATAAAGCTGCCAAGTTCTACCGTCAGCTCGAGAAGCAGCCTGCACCCCTTTTAAAAATAAAATAAAATAAAATCATTGACCTTTGTGTGTGACACCTTCCTAGGCCAACTGTTTTGAGAAAGAAAGCCCTTCTGTTGCCTTCTCAGGTCAGGCTTTCTCCATAAGTTAGAGCCTTCAGTGGGTGGGGTCTTCCCCTTAGAGAACCTTTTCTATTGTCCCAGCATGGTGCAGGACAAGTTGTTACTTTGTTACTTTGTTGTTTACTTTTTGACTCAGGATCTTATTTTGCAGACCTGGCTGGCCGGGGACTCACAGAGATCCTCCTGCCTCTGCTTAGGGTGTGCTGAGACTAAAGGTGCACAGCACCACACTTGGTAGATTTGTTTTAAGGCCTTCTAAACTCTCATCAGAATGGCCCATCAAACTCTATTTACAGCATTCTCGTTCTTCTGGAGTTCACAGCTGCGCGCTCTTCCATATCCCTCCCCAAAACCGGTTCCAAAAGCCTACAAGTCACATGGTCAGGCTGATCGCAGCAATGGCCGCCACTTCTTGGTGCCAATTTTCTGTATTTGTTATTTTTCTAGCTCTTGGGACAACGAATCTGACAAAAGAAAGCAAGAAGGAAGCATTTATTTCGGCTGAGAGTGTGAAGGTAACAGTCTCTTATCCTAGGGCAGCAGGAATGTGAGGGGGTTGGTCACACCACATCCACACTCAGGAAGCAGAAAGCAAGAAATGCTGGTGCTCAGCTAGCACTCTCTTTTTTATTTGGACCCACCTAGGTGTAGGGCATACATAGCTTTCCACCTCAATTAACCCAGTTTAGAAACCCCTGGCAGCCATGCCCAGAAGTTTGTCTCTTAGGTGAGTCTAGAGCTTGTTAAGCGGGCAATCAATATTAACAATCACAAAGAACAGTACCTCCAAGGCATCCTCTGTCCAGCTCTACTAGTTCCCAATGTTTTTTCTCTTGGGTCTTTTCCCGTCTTATACAATTTTCTCAGACCATCTTTCTAAGGGTTCCCAAACCGTTTCCTCCAACTTTTCTGGGACTTTCAAGCTCCGGTCAGACGACCTCGAAAGACAGGATGGTATCATTAATATTCTAAAGCTCTCAAGACAGGAAGCTGGGAATTCCTAGCTGTCCCGCCTCCTCAGTGCTCTCTGAAATCAGTTACCGACTCAGGCTGGGTCCACCCCTGCATAGATTTTCACTCACCCACATCCACCCTCATTGCCACAACCTGGGCTTAGACCCTATCCCCTCGCAGAGGAGCTGTGTGACAAACTTTTCCTGGGAAGATGAAACACACACCTACTTATCCCAGATAGGGAACCCACGACAGACCAAAGTAAGGGTACCACCAACATCCACCAACTTGGTGAACCAGTGAGCTTTACTGGAGTCACTCGCAGGAATTACTTACAGAGGCAGGAATGTCTCAAAGGCAACTGCATCCCCAAAGCCCACCCCAGCATGGGTGACAGCTCACAAAGCAGGAAACCTGGCACACACTGAACAGCCTGCAGGCAGTTCAACAGAGTGGAGAGTATCCTTTCCAGGTGCCTCATTTGGTCTAAACCTCTTCCAGCTCGGCTGGTTTCTGGTTCCTTCAGGCTCCTGGGCTGGTCTCAGAGTCTTCTTTGCAGCTTTGCTTGTCTGAGAATTCTCTTTGCAGCTCAGCTTCCTTCAGTCTGAGAGGAACTCTCAGTGTTTATTGCTTACTCCGGCAGGGAGAGGCCTAGTGAATCTAGTCAGTTTCAGGGACTTCCTGAAGCTATTTTGACTTGTTTACCTTCCTACCTCCCTGCAGAACTGAATGTTTCAGAGAAATGTCACTGCCTTCCCAGATCTCCTTATTGTCAGGCTCTCTCTTCCACAGGCTTCCCCAAAGTCACCTGATTATGATGTTGCCTTGTTCACATTATTGCCTAGATCAGTGGCCTTAAGGAAAGTGAAGATTAATTTTTATCATCTTAGCTAGTCTGTAGAACTAGCGTTCTAGTTGTGATGAGGTGGGTTTTTTTTTCTCCTTTGATGAGATTAATATTTTAGTCAGTGGACTGTGAGTAAAGCAGATTTCCCCCATGGGTAGGTGGGACTCATTCAATGGGTTTGTGTGGGCTTCCATAAGCCATGCCCTGTGGGTTCTGCACTTGTCAGAGTTCACATTCTCATGCCTTCCCCACCCCCATCCCTTCCCAGTTCTATGTCTCTGGAGTATCCAGACTTGTAGTTACTCTTCAGTTTCTCCAGGTCAACTTAGCTCATATGCTCGTGAGAAAAAGGCACCTATCTACTCATTAGGAAAAAGCGCCAGTTCCAAGAGAACATAGATTTGACTACAGATAGTCAGAGTTTGGGTGAGCTTTCTAGACAACCACACGGAACTGCTCTGCCCCAGGACAGGTCACATTCTCATCCCTCTTCCCCATCCCCTATCCTAAATGCCCTACAGCTCCTAGGACCTGCAGTGTTCCTTTGCCCAATAATATGTTGTACAACTGCCTGTCAAGGTCCCCTTCGACAGCATACTCCTCTGACCAGGCTTTGGGGACCCTCGGCCTGGGTCGGCCTCCACTCTCCTTGGCCTTCAAAATTATACTTGCTTGATCTAGACTGAACTACCCTCTGGTGATGGGGTCTGAACTTAGAACCACCATGCTTGGCGCTGGCAAAGGGTTGCACAAACGTAAACAGAACCAAAGGAAAGAGGAAAGCGCAAGTCTAAGTGAATGAATGGACGGTTTCGCGGGCTCGCAGCTGGCAGCAGGAGGCGCTGCCCAGAAGTGTGTGCCTTGCCTCTCCGCAGCCGGCGCGCTCTGCCCGCCACCCCTAAAGGGACTCGGCTGGGGCCGCAAGAGGGGAGGCGACCCCAGGTCGATCGCGCCGCCGTCCGGGCCGCGAGAAGGAATCGGCGGGGAGGGGGAGGGGCATGCTGTCTTCTTTCATTCTTCCACGCCAGGGTCTCGGGAATGAAAACTGCCCCCAGCCGGGCCAGAGCGAGGGGATGAAAGGCGGCCCTAAGACCTCTCTAGTCGAGCCTCGTCCCGCCCGGATTTCGGAAACCGGCCTAGCCGGGGGTGTCGCGCCACGCGGCCGCCCGACCGCGGGAGATAGGGGGCAGCGTCGCCCCTCGCGCGGTTGCTCCCGCAGGACGCACACCCGGGCTGGCACTGTCCCATCGCAACGTGACGCCCCGCCCCGTCTCTTGGATCAGAATCTCAAATCCCTTCTAGCATCTTCCCCTCTCTCCGCTGGGCCTTTGGTATGCCCCAGGGGACAGATGTCTTGGGATCTTTAACATTTGGGATGCTGCAAATGCCGAAGTTAAATGAAATACCTCCGGGGAGGGGAGGCCCGGGGGAGCCTTGGGGAGAGGGAAGATGGGCGGGACCAACAGGTCCTGAAGCTGCGCGGAGGGCGCGGGGGGCGCGGGGGCAGGCGCGGGGCGCCCGAGCTCGGTGGGACAGGTAAGGCGGAAACTTAGTGAACGGGACGCGGGAGAACTGGGGGAGATCGAGCCCCTGAACCTCGGTCTTCACCCTCAGCAGAAGGGGTCTTGCAGGGAACGGGGGTAATTTTACCAAGGGGTCGAGAATTCCCGAATTCCTACACGAAAGCCGTTTCCAACGGCTCAACCTTTCTCCTTCGACCCTCTTCCCTAGGCCGGTGGATCTCCTGGCCAGGTTCCGGGAAGCCAGAAAGCAGGCAAACAAAAGGAGCCCAAGTCCCAGGCCTGCCTGGAAGGGGAGGGCGCGGTGGGGGAGGGGCTGGGGGGGGCAGGACAAAGGGGCTTTTTACCGAGAGCCTGGAGGTTTGATTGCAGGGTGCATCCCTGGCTAGCCCGAGTCCCCCTCCCTGGTTTAGCTAGGGTGAACACCTTTCCCAGTGGCCGGAGAGAAGAATGGAGAAAGAAAACAGTAACGGGGGATGGTCTTCCATCATTCTTGCCCAGAGTCCTTGACAATTTCCCGTCCTTTCCCGGCTGTGAGCTCCCGCGGCTGGCCATTGATTTGTTAATTCATTGAGTAAAGTTGTGGGAATGCTGGTGGCTGTACTTTGCTGGGGGGCTGTTGGGGATGTGGTGATGGTAAGGATGAAGGACGTGGTTTTAAAAACCTTGACTCCTAGCCTATCACAGAAATCTAAAGAAGGAACTTCGGGGCAGCGGGGGGGCAGTGGCGTATGATTGGTTACACATCTGTGGAAGAGTTTGG
This sequence comes from Peromyscus californicus insignis, assembly GCF_007827085.1. Classification (NCBI taxonomy): domain Eukaryota; kingdom Metazoa; phylum Chordata; class Mammalia; order Rodentia; family Cricetidae; genus Peromyscus; species Peromyscus californicus. The sequence goes on along the minus strand of NW_026294436.1, from coordinate 22,987,245 downwards.
ACACGAAAGGTTTTGAAAAGGAGGTTTTCCCCGGGAAGGACTGTCTTCCACCGCGATAGGATTCCAGTGCCGCCCTAGGAAACCTCACGCCCTCGCCTGTCGATGATGGTCTTTCTTGTCGCCAGTGCTCTGGGACTGGGGATCAGAAGTGTCAGCTTCCTGGTTCCTGGAGTTGGGCATTGAGTTCCAAGTTCCAAGCTACCTCCGAAGTGCCCACCTATCTCTTGGTGTTGCCCCCTCCCAACCCCCTCCTTGGCAGGAGGACCGTCAGTGTGTCCGCTGCATTCCAAACCTTAGATTGTGTTTGGGTTGGGGAATGTTGAGTGTGGATTTGGAGTATTTAAAAATGAAGGATCAAGGGCTGGAGAGATGGCTCAGAGGTTAAGAGCACTGCTTGCTCTTCCAAAGGTCCTGAGTTCAATTCCCAGCAACCACATGGTGGCTTACAACCATCTGTAATGAGATCTGGTGCCCTCTTCTGACCTGCAGGGATATGTGCAGACAGAACACTGTATACATAATAAATAAATAAATCTTTAAAAAAAAAAAAAAAAAAAAAAAAAATAAAAAAAAATGAAGGATCAATGCAAGCAGGTTGGTCTGCAGGTCCATTGCTGATCAGGGGCCTGCTACCCATCTTCAGTAGAAGTCTGCTATAGCACTGAGTTTCTGCAGAAAAAGAAAAAGCTTCGAAAAAGCTCCGCTGCCCAGCTGAGCTGCCAGGAGGCTGGGAGCGAAAAGTGAAGCTCTTGTCTCATCAGAGGGTACTGAAGAGTGAGGAAGCTGTCGGGCTTGCCTCTTTGCAGCTTGCATATTTCTTTTTTTTGGGGGGCAGGGAGACTTATGTTCTGCTTGAGGGCGTTTGAATTTGTGATATCACTGTCCTGGCTTCTTCTGCTCAAGTCCATTCTTGAAAAGCTGGTTACAAGTAGCAAGAATCGTTAGTGAGGGCCTGGAGGCTTTTCCTGGAAGATAGCTTCAGGAATTTATGTCCTGGTGTGTACAGGCCTTAACCCGATTTCCATTTCTGTCCTTGAATTCAGGTGGCGTTACCTGAGGCCACAGTTCTTAATTGGGTCCAAACCTTACACCTCAGGCTGTGGTGGCAGCATCAGTATCCGTGGCTTTCCCGTGAAGTCGGGTTCCTACCGCACTGAAGTTATATGTAAATAGTTTCATTCATCCGTTGTTTGAAATGACCGGTTGCTGGGTCCTGTTTAACGTTAATAATGAAGTATGCATGCTGTGACGTTTATGTGGTTTCAGAACTGTACTTCAGCATAATTGGGCTTCATAATTGGTCTATTTTATACATTAAAAAAAACTGAGCTGAGTTAATTCTAGTAACTCCACCACTGTGTCCCCAGTTGGAGCTGGGGGATGGGCCAAGGCAGCCCAAGCCCAGAGTCAACCCCTCACAGACACTGGAAGAGCGTGTAAACCTGTTGGGGGATGGGTAGGGACTGCAGTGTTGTGGAGGACTGGGGGGATGGGGAAGGGTTGTGGGTTCTTTGGGAGGTTCAGGGAGCATGCTCCCCACAGTGGGGAGGGTCTGTCCCCTGTGAGGGCCCCTTGGCCTCCGCTTGGGGAGAGGAGGAGGTGGTCAGCCTGTAGGACTCCGGGGGCTAGCATTGTTTGGAAAGAGGGTGTGTACAGGAATGTGAAGGTATGGGAGGGGGGTTTGTGTATAGAAGGAATGGGGTTGTGGTGAAGGGTGGTGGCAGACTGTGAAAGGGCTCGGCTCCGGAGATGCTTAACAGGCAGCTTCTCTGGCATTTAGGGAGAGTGAGGACAGGGTGTCTTAGGGGCTGGGAGAAGGAAGCAGCTCAGGTGTGTGTTGAGTACCGGGACCTAGGTCCCAGGGATGGAGGATGGAGGTGATGGGACAAAGGCTTGAGAGACGCAGGCCAGCCTGCCATGTATGTCTAGCCTCTGGGGCAGAGGCAACCGTCAGCCTCCGCTCTCGTATTGTGAGCAAGTTTTCATCTGCCTGAGGGTCAGTGGACCGAGAGGCCTGGAAGCCGATGTTTTGCAGGGAACAAGTTCCATGTTTGTGACCTGGTTCCCCGAGTTTGGAGAGTGGGCTAAGGAGTGGAGGTTCCTGCGGCTCTCCTGTGACATAAGGGATGACCAGACTGTACGGGTCAGTGCCCCACAGAGCATTGCTGCGGATTTGTGTCAGTTCCAAATGGGGTGGAATGCTCTTGATGTTGCTGGGATAAGAAGAAGACAGCTTGGTCCTCGCCTCTAGCACCCCAGAGTCTCTGCAGAAGCAATCCTGGCCTGTTTTTGTTGTCCATTTGGTTTTGTTTCTTTTTTAGGTGCTGGGTTTTAAACCCAGGACCTCTGGCTTGTACTCTACCAATGAGTTACATATACTCACAGCTGTCTTTTCCTCCTCCTCCTCCTCCTCCTCCTCCTCCTCCTCCTCCTCCTCCTCCTCCTTTTCTTTAAAATATAGCATCTTGCTCTGTCGCCCAGGCTGGTCTTCAGTCTATGGGTTCATATGATCCTCCTGCCTCAGATCACAAGTAGTTGGGACAACAGGTTGTTACAGGTGCCTGCCACAACCCTCAAGGCTGCCTGAGGCTTTTAAATCCTAATCTGGGAAAACTGAGGCCGTGACCTCCACCTGTGTGTAGGGAAAGCAGTGACCTTGTGTGTCTGCAGATTTTCTGATGATGCTCCCTGCGGACAGTGAATTTTTTACTCTGTTTTTTTTGGGGGGGTGGGATGGGGTGGGGCTTAACATTCCTTAATTTCTAGAAAGAGAAAGTGGGGTACAAGGGTGACCGGGAGAACCATTCAGGACAGAAGGGCGCTGAAGTACTTCAGAGCTCAGCACGCTGTATTAGGGTTCCTTGTGACTATGGAAATCTGACTCTGCTGCCTTCTGGTTCTCTTTCATGGGGAGCCCCCTTTTCCCTGCTCCCCTCAGCCCGGAAGTGCAGAGGCCTAGGAGCTGCCTGCCGGCAACTGCCAGCAGCCGGATTAGTTCAGGGAAGGACTTGCTCACCTGCTCCTCCCCTCTGACTCAAGTCGTAACAAGTAACCTGGTTCCCCTGGCCCGGCAGCCTGGGAGGGACAGCAGGCAGGCAGGCGGGACCCATGAGAGGGAGAGCCAGGCCATCGGCGGTGGCTGGCTGTGGAGAACTTGCTGGAAGCAAGAGCACCAGGGCCTGCTTGTGACCTGAGAGACCCCGGGGTGTTATGAGAGGCACCTCAAACCCCTGATCTGAGAACAGGAGTCTTCCCTGATCTGGACTGAGCTCTGGAGCAGGTGAGAGGGGCGGGGGCGGCGGGGAGGCCAGTCTGTGGATTTGAGCTGTAGGCAGACCGGGGAATGGAGGGAGCCCTGGACAGACATGGCTATCATTCCCCACACCTAAGGTTATATCTGGACTCAGGAGCAATAGGGGGCTGCTAGCGGATTTGGAAATGGGGACCCTGTCTCTGTGAGCAGGCCTAAATTTTCAATAGAGATGAACTGGGGCAGAGGGGACCTGGCTTTAGGGGCATACTTGTGATGGGGAGGATCCCCAGTGACCCCCCTGAGAGAAAATATGCTGGAGTTTCCCTCCCTCCTTCTAAGCCTGCCTTTATCCCTCTGGCTTTGTCTGGGGGTGGCTTTGAGGCGGTGGGCTGCTTCTGGCCTGGCTAGGAGGGTCAGTGGGGCAGAGACTCCTGAGTTGTGGGTGGAGATGTTACCTGAACTGCCTTTATCTAAAGCAAGACCTTCCACCCTAGGCCTGAGCTCTCCTGGGTGGGGCCTGGGCTGCCCCTGTGGATTCTGGGGAAGTTTCCTCACATTGGGGAGCTATGCTATGTGTCTGCCTGGGTGTTATTCTCAGCCTGGTATTGCCCAGAAGGTCCTAATTCAGACCTAGGGGCTGGGAAGGGCTTTAGGCCTGACTGATTTTCGTTATCTTTGTGAGGAAAAGTGGGGTTTAGGAGGCCGGCGACCCTCCTCACTGTCCCAGGAAGCTGCACAGCTGAGCACGGAACCCAAGTCTCTGGGCCTGTGTACTTTGCCCTCGGAGTAGCAAGTGAGCCCAGAGCTGACCCTGCATCCTCTTGGGTGCACAGAGAATACCAGAACCTTGAGAGAGAAGCTGGCAGAGAAGACATGCTAAGCCATCCCTTAGTCTCCAAACGAACCCCCCTGTCTGCAACAGCCTGAGTCCCCCTGAGAGGCCGGGCTGGAGTTATTTCAGCCTTTCAAGGCAACGTCTTAGTGGTTAATAATTAATTAGCAAGTGTGACTAATTGATGGCTTCCCCTCCCATTTACCCCCTCCCTCTGTCCAAAGCAAAAGGCTCCAGGTGGCAGCTGCCAGCTCTGCTAGAGCCTTGGTCCTGCTTCCTAGCTGAAGATGAGCTTGCCTTCTTCTGGGGAGGGTAGGAGGATGCCCCGAGGTGGGAGGAAGGCCCAGCTGCCTGCTTCTCTGGGCTAGAAAGAGTAAGGATCTGAGTGAGACAAATGGACAGCATGAATTAACAATCACCCCTAGCTTCCTGGAAGTACCAGGGGTTGCATGGGCAGTCCTTTAGTGTGTTTGTGAAGGTACCACGCCAACTTTTATTCTTGCCTTCATTCTTCAGACTTGCTCAGAAGATTGAAATTCCAGAGTGCAAAGTACATGTCGGTTTCAGGGCCTTGGTTTTACCCATTGCTGCCCACGGTGCATTGATAAGCTGTGCTGTTTACACAGTCTGTTAAAGCTCTCCTTCCTCACCTGCTCTTTCGGGCTGTCAACAGACACCGGGAACCTGGCTGACCGTAACCCGCTCCTCTCCGCGCTTTGCTTAGCAGTCAGTTCTTCCAAGGACCACCATTCTACTCTGTTGTCTGTCCTGCAGGGACGAAGCCCCCCCCCTCCCCTCCCGACCCCACCCCTGCAGCCCTTGTGCTCTGTGGAGGCAGCAGGATAAGTTCCAGACAGGAACTCTGAAGGACTTTTGGACTCTTGCTCAATGGGCTGACTCAGTGAGGAGGTGGTGGCTGGCCTCTCCTTCCAGACCTCCGCCTGGGCTCCACCCACCCCTCCCCCTCCCTGCTCTAGCCAACAGCTGCCAGCCCTGGCCAGCTGGGATCCCACCGAGGGTGTGGGTTTGGGAAAGCGATAAGAGGTGGTCACAGGTGTTTGGGTAAGTGGTGTGCTGGGCTGTACCTACACCACCAAAGTGCCATCCAGTCATAGGGAGGCAGAGAGGCCGGTGTTTTTCTTTCCATCCTTGGTAACTTGTAGTCGGCTGTTGCCTCCATCCGCTCCCAGCAATCCAATAGACCCTTCCCTCCTTGGGAAGGCTTCTGGGTATTCTGATGGCTTGAGATTTGGGGACAACTCTCTGGCATGGGGTTGCTTCCCCGACCTACAGGTGAATGACCAGGTCCAGACAGCATGGTGCCCAGGTCCTTGCATCCCAGACCGGCCTTGGCTTTGTGCTCACCCCCTAGCCATGTCTTGCAGTGCCTTTAGCCAGTGGGACAGTAGGCCATGCCCCCTACCTCCCATGCTCTCTCGGTGAGGATGGCTATGCCTCATGAAGACACCTTGTCATCTCCGTCCTTTGCCACCCTGTCCCATCTTACCGCTTTTCATCTCCTCTCTTGTTCTTTTTCTGGTTCTTGTCCAGACACCAGTTCAGTTAACCCCTTCGGACCTAGAGGACTTTCTGCGGAGGAGACCTAGTCGGGGGAGCTAGGCTGTGCCCTCAGAATGCCCCCACCCCAGGAAACCTCTGACCCCAGATCATTCCAGAAACACCATCCTCACTTCCACTTCCCCCTCACCCCCAAGCATTGAACCACAGGAGGCTTCACAGAGTGCTTTTGTTGTTATTTTCTCTTGAAAGCTGGGAAAACTCCAGGCCACCTCCACATCCTGGCCCAGGCTGGAACGGGCAGAGCCCCTTCTTCCTCTGTGCCCCCTCCCCCCCGAAATTCATCATGGAGAGTAAGGATGAGGTCAGTGACTCCGACAGTGGCATCATCCTGCAGTCTGGTGAGTGATCCAGGAAATTCCCCTGCCCCGGTCCCCCTGACTCCAGCCTGAGTCCCTGGGCCCCGGGCTAGTTACGCTAAAAACTCCCAAAGGGCTGGGGAAGGAGAGGGTGGAGAGAGAGAGGCTTCTGCTGGGGAAGTGGGGGGACTGGAAGGTCTGGCACCTCAAGGAACTGCAGTTTTCCTTGCTGGAAGGCACTAGCCGGGAGTTTCTGTCCTATCTGGAGCAGGGATCCACCATGTCCAACTTTAGCTCCGGCGATTACCAAGAAATTGAAAACTCTTCTCTAGCTGGTGTTAATGTCCTGTCTCACTGCTAAGCCTGAGCCCGTGGGTCTAGTCTGGCCTGGCTTTGATAGAGGGCAGGAGAGGAGGGGGGAAGACACAGGCCTGACCATGAGCCTCTCCTCGATATGGGTCACCTGGTGGGACGGCTCTCCCTGTAATGCTAACCAACCTTTGGGCAGCCAGGAGACATGATGTTCTGTGGTTGTGACACAGACCACAGCAGCTAGCCTGTAATTTGTGGGCAAGCATGAGACGGCAGGGGTGTGTGCACTCCCAGAGGTGGTCAACAGTGCCCTAGGGATGCCGCCTTGCTTCGGTGTTCCTGAGCAAGTGTCCCTCGTCGTCCCGCAGGCCCGGACAGCCCTGTTTCCCCAATGAAGGAGCTGACCAACGCGGTTCGCAAGCAGCAGAGGGCCCTGGAAGCGAGGCTGGAGGCCTGCTTGGAGGAACTGCGCAGACTATGCCTGAGGGAGGCGGTAAGACCCCTGGAGCCCCTCCCCCTACAGACTTAGGGTTCATCCGAGGAGCCCGGGAGCTATGTTGTAGGGTATTGAGGCCAAGGGGAAGGTCACGTTTTTGAGGGGATTGGAAATCAGACTGAGGTCTGGGCCTGGACTCTCCCTCATGTGGGTTTGACCCGGACACTGGGTAGAGGGGAATTAGAACTGGCAGGGGTTTCCAGTACAGGAAAGGAAGAGATGAGGGGCTGCAGAGGGTCCAAAGAGATGGAAGCACATTTGGAAACTGTGCCTTGGGTCAGGGTAGCCCTCAGGAGGAAGTGGCCAGAGGGAGAGAGCAGAGTGCGCTTCCAGAATGGGAATGAGAAGACAGCTGTGGCATGATGGGATGAGGTAGGGAAGAGATTTCAAAGGTCTCTGGAATGCCAGGTCCATGCCATGTGGAACTAGACGGCAAGTTTAAATGGTTGAACCAGGGTTAAGCAAGCGGAGAGGGGCCTGACTTGACTCTGTTTCCCCCCAGGAGCTGACGGGCACTTTGCCCACAGAGTATCCCCTTAAGCCAGGCGAGAAGGCCCCCAAGGTCCGGCGCAGGATTGGAGCAGCGTACAAGCTGGATGAGTGGGCTCTGCACAGAGAGGTGAGGAGGCTGTGTCAGAGGTGATGGTCGCTGTGCCTCCTCCCCAAAGGCTGACTCCTGAAGCAGCCCAGTGCCCTGGCCATCTCTCCCATCCAGTGTGGGTGCTGGCCGTGTTCATCCGGGGCTTCTCCTCACGGATAGGCCAGCTGGCTCTGAGTAAGCACGCCACCTCAGCAGCTGGAGAGCTGGGAGCTCAAGGGAAGACGCTGGGCTTGGCCCTAGCGGCCAGAGGATTAAGAATACCGATAACCACCACAAAGAAGCAGCGGCCGGGGAGGCTGGGGTAGCACAAGGGCTGTCCTTTCTCAGCCTAGCTGGAAGGAGGTGGGGTGGCTCTGGCGCTAGGTGACCTGCCCCTTGGAGAGATTCCCAAGGGTTGACGTGCTTGGTTCTTTGGGGTCAGGAAGGAAAGTGTCCCACTTAAATCCTCGCCCAGCCCTGCACAGCAGGTAGCTGGGGTGGGACTGTCGCGCTAACTTTTCATAATGACAAGTTGGCTTTGAGCGCCTCCCGCCGCCGCCGCTCCGCCCTACCCCTTTGCTCTATGTCCCTGGACACTGCTGTCTGCTCGGCACCGGGTCGGGGCTGCACGGAATGTTCTTTTCCCCAAACGCCCAGGACTTCTCGGCCCTCACTCCCGACCCCTCTTCCTCAGGACCCCCTGAGCAGCCTGGAGCGCCAGTTGGCTCTGCAGCTTCAGATCACCGAGGCGGCTCGCAGGTTGTGTGCGGAGGAGAACCTCAGCCGGCAGGCTCGCAGGCAGCGGAAGCACGCTGCCCTACAAGAGGAGAAGAAGCTGAGGGAGCTTGAGCGCTGCCTGGGTGATCGGCGGCGGAACAGCGAGCCCCCGCCCACCACTGTGCCCTCCCTGGCCAGAGGTGAGCCCGCTTCACACGGCGCAGCAGCCCTCTACTCCATTTTGCGTTATGCTTCTGGCTATTGCCTGTGTTAAATGTTTCGCATTAGCGCCATCAGGGTACTCCTTCCTGGGTCCACACAGACTCCATCAAGGCATCTCTACCTTGGGAGAGACCTTCTCCAGCCCACTTCCTCCTTCTGCATCTCCTGCATCGTAACCCACTTTTACAAGACTTTCTAGGCAGAAGGCATTTCTCTGCTTGATCGTAACCCAAGGGTTTATACATTCTGGAATATTATCTTCGGGTTAAAGTGCAGTAAACCAAAGGTTTTGCAGTGACGCACTTCCCTCTAGCTGGTCCCCATCCTCCATGCCCAGGTCATCCTTGGGAACCTGTAGTAGACAGCAAAGAGTAATGTGTTCTTCCATGTCATGGCTGATCAGGAAAGCCGGAAGAGCATTAGACTGACCCAGGGCCTAGTGGCCAGACCCTGTTATGCTTCCAGTTGCTCCGGCCCCAATGTAGGACATCATTCTCCCCAAGGCTCTAAGAAAAAAGGCATTCTCCGTCTGCTCCCCATTTCCCAAAGGCCCTGGGTATGGTAATGATAGCTGCTGACTGAGGCATAGTGATCCCCAAGGGCCGCCTCTGTACTTGAAGGCGCCATCAATGATGAGATGTGTCCTGTCCCAGTTGGTCTCAACCCCTGTGGTCCCTCTCCAGCATGTACTGTTCGGAAGCTCTTTTGCCCATAGGTGCTGCCGTTGCCAGGAGCTTCTGCTCAGAGTGGGGTTTGGGGGGGACTGTCACAACTGCTGCCATTGAGACTGGTGACACTCCTTGTTAGAAGTGGGGAAGCAGGCCAGGACCTGCCTGTGGCTCTGGCTTAACCCTGTGTAGGAGGGAGAAGTTGAGGTTCTCAGGGCCTTTAGCCCAGAGAAGATGGAGGTGTGTATAGGAACCGGCTGGCACAGCAAGCGATGTGTTTGGCTCCAGCACGGACCCTGCCCTCCAGACGGGCCTGAGGTTCTGGGTTCTGGTGTCCTGACTTGGGAGCTCAAGAGGAGGTAGTTCTGGACTGGTCATTCCTGTTCTGTGGCTCCTCTGTCACTGTGCTCGCCTGGAAAGGAGGAAGTAGAGAGAGATTAATAATTAGTTTGAGGCTAGAGGGTGTTTTCAATTAAAAAGGAAAAATAAGCAAACAAACTCCAAAAAAAAAAAATCAAAACGAAACCCCACCCACCCTCTTTACACACAAGGGTTATTCAATTTGAGAAAGTAATTAGCCAGCTGAGGGTAATTAGTCAGTTCTCTGCAGGTGGCAAGGAGCAGTCAGGTGTTGAGCTAATTTTGAGAAGAGTGAGCCTGAGAATCACCCCCTGAACTCCTAATGCAATGGGGTGCTCAGTATGTGTTTATTGATTGACGGTGTCAGTCTTGAGCAACACTGTCTAATAGGAACTCAATGATGACGGAAATGCTGTGCTGTCCATCTCCTGCATGTCACTACCGAGCATTTGATCTGTGCCCCGGGTGACGGAGGAACTGAATTTTTAATTTGAATTAGTGGTGGCACACACCTTTAATCCCAGCACTCGGGAGGCAGAGGCAGGTGGATCTCTGTGAGTTCGAGGCCAGCCTGGTCTACAGAGTGAGATCCAGGACAGGCACCAAAACTAAATGGAGAAACCCTGTCTCGGAAAAAAAAAAAAAAAATTAGTGTAGCCTCATGTATGGTTTGGTTTGTCAGGCAGTGTAACTTGGTAAGTATGGTCTTGTAGTGACATCTCTGCCTGGGGTATTCTGCCAGGACTGCCGGAGGAGAATTGTGGTAGACAGAGAGCAGGACAAGGGTGGAGACAGGGAGCATCTCAGGAGCCACTGGTGTTTGGCAGCTGGTCCTCCCAGTTTCCACCCCGCAATGCCAGCGTGTCTGGAGACTTTCCTCATAGCATTTCACCTTCTGACGCACCAAACCGATAGTGTTGTTTATATGAGGATTAGAGGCAATGGGGACCGGTGTCTTCCCAGACCTTTGCATCCTAACCAACGCCTACAATTTGAACCCACATTGACCTAGTGGGCTGCGAGAGTAACACTTGGGTAATTTTTTTCAACTTGACAATTTTCAAAAAATAAAATACTTTGTTCTTAAAATTTTTGTCGAAGACCCGAAACAGAGAACCAGAATTCAGTAAGAGGGCTTCTTTTCCCTGGACCTAAAGCCAAGGTCAGCTGTCGGTTCTGCAGAGCTTCGGCTGGCTTCTCAGCCGCCTAGCCGCAAAGCCACAGACGATAAGAATTGCTATAGGTAAAGTTGATGTTTGGTTTTAGTTACAGATCGTAGATTGGCAATTTTCTCCATAAAGATCTGGAGAGCAAATATTTTAGACTCTATGGGTTATACAGTCCCTTATCACAGCCAACTCTGCCATGTCAATGCTGAAGCAGGGACATCACGGATTGGTGGTTGTGTCTCAATATGACTTCACTGGTGAAGTCGGCCCGTGGACTGGATTTGGTCTGTGGGCCGAAGTTTACCAGCCTTTCTTTTCTTTTTTTTTTTTTTGGTTTTTCGAGACAGGGTTTCTCTGTGTAGCTTTGCGCCTTTCCTGGAACTCACTTGGTAGCCCAGGCTGGCCTCGAACTCACAGAGATCCACCTGGCTCTGCCTCCCGAGTGCTGGGATTAAAGGCGTGCGCCACCACCGCCCAGCTTTACCAGCCTTTCTTAATGAAAGATTTTGGCTGCTCATAATTAAATTGTGGGATTGGATTCCAAAGTTAATACTATTATCACGTTCACGTTATGAAATAGAACTTTAGGAAAAATCATCTGACAGAATGTAGACATTATGCTTTAGTGAGGTGTACGACGATAATATAACTAGCTAACTTGGATGAACAATGGCTATTTCATGTTATCCAAAGGCAAAACCCTCAAAATGTCAGATGAAGTTGATATTTATTAATGTCAATTACATAAACGGACAATAACTTGATTGAAATATAAAATTTAACACTGTCTTAAAAAAAAAAAGATTTCAAGATGGTTGAGACAGTTTGCTCTTCTTCGAACTTTCTGGTAATGACCTGTGCCGGCTGACGGGAGAGCTGATCAGGGAACGAGGCTTACTTAGAGCAGAGGCTCTAGCCAGACTGGCCGGGTGTGAATTCTTCAGCAGCAGCCACCTTTTTGGTGGATTGACCCAAACCTCCTTGCTGGGCTAAGACTCCGTTTCCTCTGTTACATGGAGATGGTAGTATTTACCTTAGCTGTTACGGGTTTTACATGAATGAGTGTATGCAACATGTTCAGGAAGTATTGGCACAGTAGAAACATTAGCCATGATTAATGTTTTCTCATCTTCATTTTCAAATAGTTGAAAATGTTTCTGGGTTCCGTCTGAGTCACTCAGAGTTAGCCTTAAACTCCAGAGCATTACATCTGTTCCTGGGCAAAACCTGAAATAAGACTCCTCCCAATTTCCTGAGTGACAACTGCTGTTGTTTCACACGGAACTGCCGTGCTCCGTCTCCCTCAGGCGACATCCACAGCATCAGCAGACGACTCTCCTGATGGCCGGCTGGCCAGACCCTGTCCTAAGTTGGCCTCATGGTCCCCACAGCCCCTCCCACCCCCACTGCTCTCGTGGGTACTACAGGAATTCTTCTGTGTCAGACCCTGGAGATGAGTTGCCCTGGTGATGTTTGAAGATTACAGACACCCCGGCAGAACGCTCTTCATCCTAAGAGCCTTCTAAAAGGGCTTTCCATCTTTCCCTTTATCCCCAGGAAGTCCTGCTCTTGTTGGCTGATGGGAAGTCTGTGGTCCAGAGCCTTGAAATGGCTTACTCAGGGTTGCGTGGTTCAGGATAGAGCAGGATTAGCCTCACCTTTCCTGCCTCCCAGACCCTAGTTTGTGAACCCTTTTTACCTCTAAGTAACAAGTTCTGAACACATGCTTTAGTGCGTGGCGGGTATTTCCTGGGGGGGTTCAGCGGCTCTCCTGGCTGCAGAGGAATTGGGCTGCTGAACTCTGGGCTGATCGTCTCACTTCTCTTCCCTCCCCTCTGATGTTGCAGAGCTCAGCGCCTCTGATGATAGCTCCCTGTCGGATGCGCTGCTCCTGGAGGAAGGTGAGCTGGGAAGTCTGGGGACGCAGTCAAGACTGCGGGGATTTGCAGTTTGCTAGCGAGGACTCCCCGTAGGACTGGAGAGTTTAGGGTGCTGATGAAGGCTGGGGTCCCAGCTAAGGGTCTGTCTCAGACTGATGTCAGTTTCTGTGTGTCCGGCGGGCACGTGCCCCGTTTGAGGGTGGGGGATGTGCTGAGCGCCTCTTTCAATGGATCCTTTTGATGAGGAAGGGAAAGATGAGCTCTAGCCTGGCCCGTTAGCCCCGGGTGTCTCTGCTTCACTCAGAGGCTATATTTCGGAGCCAGTTAGAGCCAATTAGTGGTCTACTCAAAATCATTGCCGTGGTTGAGAAGAAGGTAGAGCTGGAGAGGAAGTACACGTCTGTGGAGTGAGGACCTTGTTTAAAAGTATTGAGGGTCAGAGTGGACTAAGAAGGCAATGCGGGTGTGCCCAGGGTGTGCCCAGGCCAATAAGGAAATGGGGCACCTAGGTGCAGCAGAAACCAGAAAACTAGCTCGCTGCAGACAGGCACCGTGAGTGCTGTCTAGAAATGTTAGAAAGTGGAGTAGAGAGAATCAGGAAAGAGGCAGGTGTAAAATTAAGGCGGGGCTGGGTGGAAGGGAGGGAGTCCTAAAGAAAAATAAAACAGCTTTTCTTATCTGGGATTGGGGCTATGGCCTGGAGCAGTAAGTCAGGGCATTGAGGAGCGAGAGCAAGGCACAGGCTGTGGAGGTTCTGGCTGAGCCGGTTTTCCCCAGCCGCTGCCTTTCCTACCCCTGCAGAAGATTCCAAAGCGCCAAAACCTGCCCCAGAGTCCCCGGCACCACCTTCACGGCCGCTCCCACCCCAGAGCCTTGAGGGCCTGCAGCCAACAGGACCTGAGTCTGGCGGCCTGGAACGGGCCCCGATCCAAAACAGTCCGTGGAAGGAGACCAGCCTGGACCACCCCTATGAGAAGCCTAGGAAGTCTTCAGAGCTCAGTAGCGAGTCCAGGTCAGGCTGGGGAGGAAGGGGGTAGGGGAGAGCCCAGAACAGGTGGGAAGTGGCCCAGACTGGGGATGTGGATGGAGGAACGTGCAGGTGATCACTCTCCTTAGCTGTGTGATGCCAGAGGTGTGAGAACTGGTAGCTCTTGGGAATGCTGACACTTTGTACCACTCCCTTTGGGGCCCTCTGCCTTGTGAGCCTTTAAATTAGTGATTTTCAACCTGTGGGGTCCCTAACCCTTGGGTGGAGAACAACTCTTTCACAGGGGTCACCCAAGACCATCAGAAAACACAGATATTTATGTTACAATTCACAACAGTAGCAAAATTATAGCTATAAAGTAGCAACGAAGTAATCTTATGGCTGGGGGATCCCCACAGCATTAGGAAGGTTGAGAACCACAGCTCTAAATAAAGACATTGCTGTCGCTGACTTATCCAATCCCTTCACAGCAGCCCGGCCACCACTCCTCAGGACCAGCCTAGCACCTCCAGCCTGTGGCTGCTGGATCCTGCCTCCTGCCATGTGGTCCCCGTCCGAAATGTTCCTGGCCAGCGGCAGGGCCGCACCAGTGCCCCAGCTACCCCTGAGATGCAGGGCCGGAGGGGCCAGTCGCAGTCTCTGAGGTGAGAAGGCTGCCCTAGAGGTGCAGGGGATAGCCCATTCCTATCCCAAGCTACACAGGTACCGCTGAGACACCCTGGGTGGCACATGGCTAGCGCCTTGGGTGCTCCTTTGCATCCCTCCCTGGGGTGCCTCTCCGAAGAGGTGGAGGCTGCTCTTCCACAGAGTCCAAAGCATTTCGTTCACGAAGGAAGCATTCCTTGACCTGGGCTTTCCAACCTTGTCCTGTTTTCTTGCACTGACGAATATTGGTTTATTGTTGGCCGCTGGCAGTGTGTAGTTCCCTCTTCCAATTGATGTACAGTTGGTTCTCATTATTCACGGTAGTTGTGTTCTGCAACATTGCTATAAACACACAATTTCCTATAGCAGTGGTTCTCAACCTGTGGGTCTCAACCCCTTTGGGGATCAGATGACCCTTTCACAGGGGTCGCCTAAGACCACCGGAAAACACAGATATTTACATTACAGTTCGTAATAGTAGCAAAATTAGAGTTACAAAGTAGCAGCAAAAGTAATTTTATGGTGTGTGGGGGGGTCCACCACAACATGAGGAACCATATTAACCGTCACAGCATTAGGGAGGTTGAGAACCACAGTCCTATAGGGAAATACAAGTTTTGGTGACAGTGTTGCTTATTAACTGAGTAGTGTATATATCCTTATTGAACATGAGTTTCTGTTTAAGGACAGTTTCTGTTTAAGGATACTTAATATATCTGTGGCTTCATTAACACTGAACTCACTGAACTTCCTTAACTAACGCATGTAACTTAGTCCGAATGAAGCCGATCCAGCAGTCTTACTTTCTCTACAAGACACTTCACAGCACTCTTGTGCTTCGAAACTGCAGGGGGCACTTCAGCATCACCTGTGGGGCCATTTTAAATATCAAGTAGCCAGAGGCAGGCGGATCTCTGTGAGTTCTAGGCCAGCCTGGTCTACAGAACTAGGTCCAGGATAGCCAGGGCTACACTGAGAGACCCTTTCTCAAAACAAGAAAGCAAGCAAACAAAAAAAAAAATGATCAAGTCACCCCCTCCAAGGTACACTAAGTAATACCGCAGGACACCTAAAGGATGAACTACGACGACAGCGGCATGCGGACTCCTATTTAGTTCTGTTTCTTTGTGGGGCAGAGCTGGGGGAGGAACTGAGGGCCGCGTGAGTGATGGAGAAGCTTTCTTACATGCCCTCAGCTGTGTTTTGTTATTGTTGTTGTTTGTTTGTTTGTAGATAAGGTTTCCCTATGTAGTCTAGACTGGCCTGGAATTCACCATCCCCCTGCCTCAGCCTCCTTGGTGCTGTACCTCTGTGCCACCACAGGACACTCAGCACTTGGTTTTTGTTTGGCCTCTGCTGGTGATGCGTATGTAAAGCAATCCGAGTTCTTCGGTGTATCAAGTGACCATGAGCATGTGTGAGTTACTTTTCTCCTTCGATACTGGGACAAAACACTCGGCAAAAACACTCAAGGAAGGAGGCTTTATTTTGGTTCACAGTTTGAGATGCTGTCCACTATGTAGGGAAGGCGTGGTGGCAGGAGGGTGAGGTGACTGTCACCCTGCATCTTTGGTCAGGAAGCAGAGAGAGAGGAGTGCTGGGTCCCAGCTCACTCTCAGTCTTTGTTTGTTTGTTTGTTTGTTTGTTTGTTTGTTTGTTTGTTTTCCTGGAACTCACTCTGTAGACCAGGCTAGCTTCGAACTCAGAGATCTGCCTGCCTCTGCCTCCTGAGTGCCAGGATTAAAGGTGTGCGCCACAGCTCAACAACTCACAGTCCTTTAATTCAGCCCAGGATCCACCCATATTTAGGGTGGATCTTCTCACTTCAACTAACCCAGTGTAGACACTCCCTCACAGACATACTGAGGTTTGTCTTGTAGATGATTCTAGATCCTGTCAAGTTGACAAGCTTGGCCATTGTGAAAACGCTGTGTATATTGGCTTTGGAATTAGCAGATCAATTTTAGCAAGTAGGTGAATTATCTGGCAAATCTGAAACCTGTGAATAACGAAAATCAACTGTGTGTTTCTTTACAGCCCCCGATACCCGGTAATAGTTTCAGTCAGTGAGGTATGAAAGGTGGCGTTAGCCATGCCTGCCTGGTGCCACCAAAGCCTCTTCAATTTGCGTATCAGGTAGCCCTGGACGAGTTCAACAGCTGTAAAGCCAAATTTATTTTATATGGTACCTGCCGCCAAGGTCATTTTATAAACAATGTCTGTGTGCAAATTTTTTAAAGGGCAACCCAGCCCCATGCCCGGTATATAAGCAGGGCAGGGGCTCGATTTTTAGCCCCTGCGGGATCCTGCATTACATGCACCCGCCCTTTGGAACACATGAAAGCTTTTCACATTTACATTAGGTGCTTGACAGTGTCTAACCAGAGTCGGAATGAAATGCTACTGAACATTGCCTGCCCTAGCTGGCTGAGCAGTGTGACATGGATGTAGCAGAATGTTGGCCCTTCTCAGCTGTGGACTGAGTCAACCGAGAAACCAAAATACTATAAAAATCACATATGTACCGAACACGTACAGATTCTTTTTGCAGGGCTGGGGATTGGACATAGGATGCCATGCATGCTAAGCAAGTGTCCTTACCTCTGAGCCACGTTCCCTGTCCATCAGATTTTTTTGTTTGGTTGGTTGGTTTGGTTTTGTTTTTCGAGACAGGGTTTCTCTGTGTAGCTTTGGAGCCTGTCCTGGGACTCGCTTTGTAGAACAGGCTGGCCTCGAACTCACAGAGATCCGCCTGCCTTTGCCTCCCGAGTGCTGGGATTAAAGGCGTGCGCCACTGCCGCCGCCGCCGCCGCCGCCGCCGCCGCCGCCGCCGCCGCCACCACCACCACCACCACCACCACCACCACCACCACCACCACCACCACCACCTGGCTGTCCATCAGATTCTTGTCACTATTCCTAAATAGTACAATATGTGAACTAGTTACATAGCATTTACACTGTATTAGGAATTGTAAGCACTCCAGAGATGATTTAAAGGCCACAGGATGTATTGTGTGTAATACTTAACCTATTTTGTGAAAGGGACTTGTGACCTGGATTTTGTGGCTCAGGCCAGCACTCGTGGAATCAGTTTATCCTGACGTGGAAAATGCTAGAAGGAATCACTTGTGTGTGAATGGAGCAGGAGCAGTATAGCAATACAGCATGCAGGGAGGGAATGTATTACCTCTGCATATTAGGACAAGACTGAGGAGGAGTCTGACCAGAGTAAGACCTAGCACATGCTCACTGCCCTGGCCTCCAAGGTCATAACTCATCACTCCAGTGTGGCTCCTCTCCAGCTCAATGCTTTCCTGCTTTCCTCTTCAGGGTGGACTCCTTCCGAACAGGCGTGGAAGGCCGAGGTCGGAGTGCCTTTCCCCGCCGCCGCCCCACTCACTACACGGTCACCGTGCCAGACTCGTGCTTCACGCCCAGCAAACCCCCGCTGCCACACCCTGCCTGCCACTCTTGCTCTGAAGACAGCGGCTCTGACGTCTCCAGCATCTCCCACCCCACCTCACCCGGCAGCAGCAGCCCAGACATCTCCTTTCTGCGGCCCCTCTGTCCCCCTGAGCCACCTCGCCATCGTGGGGCCTGGGGCCCGGCCTGCGGCAGAGAGCTGGCCACTCACTACCCTAAACTGCTGCTGCCCGCTGGTTACTTCCCCACGGGGCGCTATGTGATGGTGGCCGAGGGCCACCTGCCACCGGGCGAGTGGGAGCTGTGTCGCGCAGCGCTGAGTGCTGCCTACGACGAGGAGGGTGCTCCCCTGCGCTACCAGCGCCTGGTGCCCTCCCACAGCCGCATCGTGCGCACGCCCTCGCTGAAGGACAGCCCTGCGGGCAGGGGACTCAGCAAGGCAGCCGTCTCCGAGGAGCTCAAGTGGTGGCACGAGCGGGCACGTCTCCGGAGCAGCCGCCCCCACTCGCTCGACCGCCAAGGGGCTTTCCGTGTCAGGAGCCTGCCTCCCGGGAGGGAGAGCTTCGGGCGGGCCTCGGGACCCCGGACACAGGTACAGCTTCCCTTGGGGGAAGACAGTGGGTCAGCAGACTTCTGGCTCAGTGATCCCCAGTTAGGAAAATTAGGGCCCCCCAAAAGTATTTCCTCTTGGCTTTAGAAGGCACGACTGACTTCCCTGGGCATGGCTCTTGCTTGTGGCTACTGTGTCTAGTGTCTCCTAGTGAAAGAGCAACCTTACCAGTGTGCCCTGGTAGAGATCATCCACATAGATAGCGGGGGGAGATTTTTTTTTTTCCCCTAACGGCTTCACAGATGATCCACAAAACAGATAAACTTCCTCATAACCAAATGTGCAACCCTAATTAACCCCTGGAATTTCCTGACTCGAGGGCCCGGGGCAAAGGGAGAATCTGGAAGATGGGTTTGCGGAAAGCAACTCAGTGCTGCCAGGCTGAGAAACAGATGGTCTCATAGTTAACAGCTAGACGACCAGGAGGATCTAATCCCAGGGCCGCTTCTTATAAGTTCTCTGCTCCTGTGGGGTGCTTAACTCGTAGGTTTCCCTTCCTTACCCACCTCTAAAGGATAGGTATAGTAAGTGACCCCTCTCAGGGTGGGTGAGAGGCTAAAATGATTAAGTGATAATGTTGTCACCCAGGCTCCCGGAGGCCAGGGGGTAGGTTGTGGTGGTAGTATGTAGGATTAAGATCACTCTGACTTCGGGTAGGGGTGCAGCCTTGGTTCCTGTAAGCCCCGTTTCTTCTTTCTGGGAGTGAGGAGAGCAGGCATGAATCCTTCCTTTATTCTCCCTCCATGATTCAGAAGGCTATGCAGGGGACACGCTCTAGAAGTTACCAACAGGCTGCTCCTTTGAGACCCCAGATTCCCAGCAGCCCAGCTGCATCATCCTCCCCTCCCCCCAGGTCCTTTGGGCGGTTTGCAGCTGCAATCCCTGGCTGGGCAGCACCCTGGCCCAGTCCCAGGCTGCACACCCTTTCAGCTGACGTGCTTTTCCCTTCCTGCGAGCTTGGACCTGTCTTTGGTCTAGGCTTAGCCCATCCCAACCTGTCAGACAGGGACGGTGATGAGACATGAGTCCAGGAAAGGTGGGGAAGAAGGTCAGGGTGCCCGTCACACCCCAGAGAACCTGGAGTGGTAAACAGAAGAGGGGGGGGGTGGTACCTGGGAGCGTCATTCCTGGGGAGGGCGGGAGCCGACCACCGGGGCTTCACAATGGACGGTCTATGCCTTTAAGCAAAAGCAGTGGTGTGAGTGGGCTCACAGTGCTGACATTTCCGCCCAGTTTGCTCATCCGCCTCTCCTTTCTCCCTGCCTGTGACAGGTGCCCCCAGTGTGTGTACTCCGGAGGTCGCCAGACGGGGCTCCCATGCAAGTCTTTGTGCCTGAGAACGGAGAGATCATCAGCCAGGTGTAACGACTCTGCAAGCCTTGGCCACGACCGGGAAAGACTTTTATATTGGAGCTGGGGGTTGAGACCCTCACCCTTAAGTGCTTCTTTCGGCTCTCCTACCCTCATCGCCGGCCGATGACTCAGAGCTGAGACCTTTCTTTTTTACACGAGTGTTTTCCAGAAGCCCTGACGTGAGGACTTATATCTGTGATTTGTTGTCTTCAAGGTTCCGATAATATGATTATATACTTCATCCCCCAGAGTCTGGCCTTTTGGACTTAAGGTCTCGCTGGGCTAGTTGACAGCAATTGTCTTCTTATGCAGGACAAGTGGCATCGAGGGCCTCGTGGGGTTCCCCGGATGCTCTGTGCCTTCTTTCTGAGGTTCTTACCTGCTGGAGGCGGGAGGCGGTACACACGCAACAAGGACTCTTCTTCCCTTGTTTCCGAGATCTCTGGGTACCACTCGCTGGGCAGGGCTCTCCTCTCCCCTTTATGTGCTCTATGATGCACACCACTCAGCGGCAGGACACGGCAGTATGTCCTGGTGGAGCCTTGTCTTCCCGCCATTTTCCTGACTCCACGGGTCTCAGTTAGCAGCCCTCAGCACTGTTCTGTCTCCATACCCTGGAGCTCCCAGACCACTGAACCTGGAGTTGGAGGCTAACACTAGACTCTCCAATCAGGGGCCTGGGCTAGGGGGCTGGTGGGTGGGAAACACCTCATCCTTCACAGCCACTTCTGGGCGTTGTGAGACTGGGCTGGCGGCCAACTATGCCCGCTAAAATCTTCATAGTCTTCGACACCAGCACCTTGAAAATTATATATATATAAAGTGTCATTCTGTGGCGTGTTTGAGGTGTGAGGAGGCAGTTACTGCCCCTTCCATTTTCTCCCCAGCCAGCTTCTGCTCTGAGAAAAATCCTTGTTTGTTCACCCCTGGAGAAGCTCACTGATGACTCCTGATGGGGTGTTGGATTGTCTTAGACGACATGAACGAATTGTCCCAGGTTCCCAGACCAGGCAAGCCAGGAAGCTGCCTGCGTTTAGACTTCCCGCACGCTTAACCTTCTAATCCTTAGGCCTCCTTTGCTGCCTGGGCAGATGCCCAGGTCAGCATCTTGCCTAGGAGCAACTAGGAAGGTTAGCGATGTGATTGTGTGTGGCCTTCTTCCCTTGAGCTCGCCCCCAGTTCTTCCCTGGACTGGAAAAACACTGATCCCGACTCCAATGGTCTGTTTCTCCTGCTGGAGAGAAAACAGTGTGGCCCCATGGCACTGGGGTTGGGGGAGGGGCAGTGTTAGGAATTTGGGAGGCTAGAGGGGGCTTGAGGGGGTGCACAGGGCATTTCTGTCACTGTGTTCTTACTCCATCCTCTGGTGTCTCAGCTCCACTCTCCACATTGTGTTTGAATGCCCTGCTTTGGTTTGTCTGGCTTCTGAGCCCCTTCCCTAGTCTAGAGATGCCCCCCTCACACACCCCCGCTCCCAGTATGTGCTCTGGATCCCTAAGTGCCTTAGATCCTAGTCACAGAGCTGAGGGACCTGTGAACGCTGGTCCCTTCCCACACCTGAGCATCCTTCACATTAACTTATTGGTCTTACCTAACAGCTGTTTCGTGTGTTCGCACAGTGGTGGTGCCCGCAGCTGCAGGGCGGAAACCATGCAACACTGTGCCAGATACTTCAATAAAGTCCGATTGGCCCAGATGACGATGAAGGATTTTGTGTGTTTGTGTTGAGTTTTCTGAACAAAGGCTGTGCGCGGCTCCCTGAGGTGTTTGGCTGACCATTCCAACTCTGGCCATGTCCCTAGGGAGCAGGTGGGGTGGCCGAGGGGGACCCAAGCTGCTTCTCTGACCAAAGGGAATCCTCCACTGCTCCTTGAGGTCTCCAGGGCCCGAGAGCTGTGCTTTGGGAATCACTTCCTCCAGAGAGATCAGACTTTGGGGACAGCCTCACCTCTGATTTCAAATGGCCCGAGCCAAGCAGTGGTTAAAGGCTTGTGAGAAGCTGTGACTGGAAAAACAGGCTTTCCTTGGGTAAGGAGGGGTTGTCCATAACCCCTTCTGTGTTCCCACAAAGAGCCCACAGCGCCTCCCTCCACCGTGGTGTGGGTGGGGGTGGGGGATGGGAGACTGCAGCTTTCACTGCTGCCCTGTAGGGGGTGCTCAGGATCTGGGAGCCCAGCGGCCCCTAGGACTGCAGCTTCTGGAGAAGCTTGTGGCCTGAGTCTGAGGTAGTGTGTGTCAGGTAAAGGGGTCTCTGTTTTGCCTGCCCCTCTCCACAGTTAAGGAAGAGGTAGGTCACAAAGGGTCAGGCAGATGGCTATGCAGCGGCCCTGCCCTGGGTGCCCAGCCCAAGGGACTGTGGGGATCTGACCTTGAAGGACCTGGTTTCATTAGGCCTGGGGTCACTCCATGCTAGGGGTCGGGCAGGGAGGGAAGATAGTTCCAGAGCCTCTAGAGAGAAGTTGGGGGCATCCTTATCTGAGACCTGAACATCAATTTAATTATTAGCTGTGGGCACTAGGGACTTGATTTTGGATTTAACTTACTTTGTGGTGAGTTTGAACTTTATTTTGCTGTGTTGGGGATGGGGCCCAGAGTTTCTTTCATACGTGTCAGGTAAGTATTTGATTTTCTATTTTAGCTGCTCGTTATCTGTTAGTTCAAGGAAATATATTTTTAGATTTTTTTTTTTTTAATATGTATGGGTGTTTTGTCTGTATGTGAACTGTGTGTGTGTGCAGTACCCACGTCAGCGGGAAGAGCGCATCCGATTCCCTGGAACTGGATTTACTCTGAGCTACCAGGAGGGCGCTGGTCATGGAACCTGGGTTTTCCAGAAGAGCAGCCAACACTCTTAACTGTTGGACCATCTCTCCAGCCCCCCACCCCCCACCCCCCAACTCCAGGAAAAAACTTAACCCAATGCCAGAGGATTCTGCTGTGATAATCTGTCCAGGAGGTCAGGCAGGTTGAAGTGGGAGGGGCAAAAAGGGGGGGAATAGAGAAGTTTCAAGCAGCCAGCCATGAACTGTACCAGTGTGAGGACCTGGTTTGGGCAGCAGTTCCTTTCTGTCCACAGGCTAGTTCTGCTGGGCCATGTCTGGGAGGGGCAGGCGGGTGTGGAGCGCTTAGCTCCCCTACCAGAGGACAGAATGGGGTGATGAACCCCAGGGAATGCCTCTCTGCTCAGAGCAGCTTCAGGATTTGACCTTAAGACACCCAGTGCCATGGATGGAAACACCCCTGGGAGCCAGCTTGAGTCTGAGATCGCTGCAGGGGAGATCTTTGGATGGAGGATGCTTGCACAAGCCAGGAGGAAACAGGGCCCTTCAGGGGGTTGGTCACCTCCCCTTGAGGGAGCAGATAAAATGGGAAGCTGACAAAGGGCACCGTGGGGCCCGTTCTTCTCCTGTATTGTTCTGTTTTGGCACCCCGCCCCCATGTTGTGGATAAATTTAGAGCCTCACAGTTGGCTAAGGCTAACCGTGGTGCTCTGCTTTTGAACTACATCTCCAACCCCATCCCCCCCCTTTTTTTTTGAATGGTCAGGCTGTCTCCTGCAGCCTCCCCCTATACTAACCCTGAATCCCTAGGAAGACCCAACTCTTAGCAGGCCTGACCACTAGTCTCACCACAAGGATCCTATCCTGGGTGTGCAGATGGATCCACAACTTGAGAAGAAAAGTCTGAGCGGATTAACATTTCAACCATCAATTTACGATCTCTTCTTGAAGCCAAACTTATCAGGTGAGCGCTTTTCTCCAGGCCCGGGGTCTCTCTCACCTTCCTGCCGCACAGTTCGGAAGTGAGGATAAGTGCCTGGCCCTTGTTGGAGATGCCACTCAAAGGGCACATGTCTGCTTCCTTCTGGCTGTCCCTTCCATAGCTCTAGTCTCTACAGGCCTGTCCTTTTTGCAAGCTTGCCTCTGAGAGGCCTGGAGTTCATCTGAGCACTGACATGGTCTAAGATCTTAGCCACAGCTCACCTAGAGACAACTAAGATGTTCAGGGGAGCCAGAGATGATCTTTCCTTACCACCTACAGGCCAACAGCCTCCTAACAGACACCTGATATTCTGACCAGCAGTGTCCAAATTCCAAGCTTTTTTTTTTTCTTCCCGAAACAGGGTTTCTCTGTGTAGCTTTGGTGCCTGTCCTGGATCTCGCTCTGTAGCCCAGGCTGGCCTTGAACTCACAGAGATTCGCCTGGCTCTACCTCTGGAGTGCTGGGATCAAAGACGCGCGCCACCACCGTCCGGCAAATTCCAAGTTCTTACGCCCCCAGTCTTTTTAAATCTAAGTGTCCTTTATTTCTTTAATGTACAGTGTGCATGAATGCTATGGCAGGCATATGAGTGGAGGTCAAAGGATAGGAAGTAGGTTCGTAGGTTCTCTCCATCATGTGGGTCTAGAAGATCCAATTCGGGCTGTCAGCCTTGGTGATAGCACCTTTACCTGCTGTTATTCTGTTGGGGGGGCAGTGTCTTTTTTCCCCTTCCCTCTTCCCTTTCCCCCTTCTCCTTCTCAAGCTTGTGATTCACCTGCCTCAACCTCCTGATTAGCTGGGATTGCAGGGATGTGTCACAGTGCCCTCTCCAAAAGCCTATTGATATCTGCACTTGGATGCCCGGTAGACATCTCAAAATCAATATGTTCCATGCTCCAATGGAGCCCTGTCTTGACATCCACCTTTAGATTTCCTCAGGTCAACAAATGGCAACTCAGTCCTTCCAGTTCCTCGGGCCAAAAATGTCATCTGTTGCTTGTTTTTAGGTTTTGTTGATGTTGTTGTTGTTGTTGTTTTTCCTGAAGGCAGAGTCTTGCGATGCGGCTCCATGGCACCGTTTAAGTTGATTTTGTAGGTCAAGCTGGCACCACATTTGTACTGGTTCTTCTGCCTCGGCCTCTGGAGTGTTAGAATTCAAGTGTGTGCCACCATACCTATTTATTTTGATTTTGTTGGCTTTTGTATCTCTTTTCACTTTTTAAGACGTGATTTCACTCTGTAGCCCAGGCAGGTTCAGAACTCAATTTATGTAGCCCAGGGTGCCCTCAGATCCAAGGTCCTCCTACCTCTGTCTCCAAGTGCTTGGATCACAGGAGTATGCCACTATGCCTAATTAATTTTTTAAAATGTTTATTTATTTATTATGAATACAGCGTTCTATCTGCACATACCCCTGCAGGCCAGAAGAGGGCACCAGATCTCATTACAGATGGTTGTGAGCCACCATGTGGTTGCTGGGAATTGAACTCAGGACCCCTGGAAGAGCAGCCAGGGCTCTTAACCTCTGAGCCATCTCTCCAGCCCGCCTAATGAATTTAGGTTTACTAGTTGTACTGGGCATCAAACCCAGGGCCTTCAGCATGCTGAGTAAGTGCTCTGAGTCACACTCCTAACTAAACAACTTGGACTTCTTTCTAGCTGTCTCATACATCTGTTTCCAGATGTGACAACTTACCGCTACCACCTCCCTCATTGGATGCTACCATCTATCTCTCTGGGCTATTGTTTCAGTCTCTCAACTGGTCCTACTGAAGTTTTTTGTTTGTTTTTTAAGACAGAATCTTCTTACGCAGTTTAGGCTGGCCTTGGACTCCTGGTCCTCCTGTCTCTACCTTCCAAATGCTAGGATTACTGGTGTGCACTACTGCATTGGGCTGGGTGGGGTGGGGTAATTTACCGCAGACCCTTCTGCCTTTATTAGTTCATTGAACCCCCACAACATGGAGGTACATCTTACCCATTGTGCAGCTGAGGAAACTGAATTGAGAGCTTCGTTTGCTGAAGGCCACAGGGCTAGGGAAGGGCTATCTGGTTTTAAGCCCTGCCTGGGATCTGGTGCTATAGGGTGGTGTGTAAGAACAGCAGAGGCCTGAACTCAGGCCCATTATCTATGCTGCTTTGGGGCCACACGCTGCCACAGCCTTTATTCTTTCGCCTCATCCCTTCTGGACTCTTTCCCCAGCCTCCCTCCTGAACTCTGCCTTCACTCATTGCCCCAGGCCCTTAAGGCTATACACATCTCCCTCTAGTTGACAAGCAAGACTCCCAAGGCTGACTTGAGACTCAATGTCTATTCACAATCAGGAATTTCAAAGGCAGTGTGGAACAGTCCCAGAAATCTGTGAGACACTGAGAGTGACTTAAATTTAGGCATCTCCCTTCCCAGTTACTCTCGAATCGGTGGCCACATCTGATGCAGGAAGTCTCTCCGGTCCACACCCGAATGCTTTCCCTGTTGACTTCTGAAGTTCCCAGGAGAGGCGCCATGCTGTTTATGGTGGTTTTCTGGTCTTCTCGGGGGAGGGGGAGGGGGAGGGGAAGAGTGACTGTCCCTTGCCAGCCCACCCAACAAAATCAGCTAACATCCTTCAATGACACCCCCTTTCAGAATTGTGCCAGTCAGAAAGAGAGGCCTATCAGCTAATTATGGATTTTATGGAGCCAGGCGAGATGGTAAGGAAATCCTTTGGGACTGAGGAGCAGAGTGGGAAAATCTGAAGGTCCATCTTTCCCTAACCCTAGCCCTGAAGCCACCCCAATGTCAGTTCATTAGTGGCTCTTAATCTGGGGAAATCTTGAAGGCCAGGCCACAGGGTGACAGTCCTCTTCCTCTCTAAAGGACCTCCTTGTAGACTCCACCCTACACTCCCAGAAGGCTCCAAAGGCTGGAAGGACCGGTGATGTCTCTCACTGGGATGTAATCCACACTTGGGTCTCATTGAGACTGGGCAGAGTGTGGGGTGCAGGTCTCAGGTTCTGCCCCGAGACTGGTTTTATTTTCTGCCTTAGTCCCAGTTAGACAAGCTGAACTTCCTGAATGCTGTGGAAATTTTAAGCAGTGTTGTGCGTGATCAGGCAAATGGCAACATGAATAACTACTACCCTAAAACCCTTCTGGCCAAGAAAATTCAGGTGAGAAAGAACGTAACTCTTAGTTGGTTACTGCGGGTTAAAGGGGGCAGTCCTAAACCCGAGGCTGGTATCCCTCTCTGAGGTAAATTCTCATTTTTTCTGGTCCTTCTAGACATTCATTGTGGAAGAACCCACAGAGATCTTGGATAGTAATGTGCGTCAGCAAGCCATGCTCTGCATCGTGGCCCTGAGGTTCCTTCCCCACAGACCCTATCCCAGACCCACCCTCGCCCCCGCCCCCCGGGGGGGGGGATTCTGGTCCTGAGAACACTTGGGTTGGGAACACAGGCAAAGTTTGGGAACTTGACTGGAGGCTAAAAGTGGCAAAGTCTATGGTCGCTACTTCATTTACCTGCATCCTGGGACCAAGGGGACCTTTTGGAAATCTACTAGGACATCTAGTGTAGGAAGCTTCCTTTTTCTTAAAAATGTACTTATTTTTTATATTATGTACATGGATGTTTTGCCATGAGTGTCAGGTTCCCTGGAACTGGAGTTACAGACAGTTGTGAGCTGCCAAGTGGGTGCTGGGAATTGAACCCAGGTCCTATGGAAGGGCAGTCAGTGTTCTTAACCACTGAGCCATCTCTCCAGCCCCAAAGAAGCCTCCTTAAATGCCCTGACAAAGAATCACTGTAAAGTGGTAGAATTTTCTGTACCTCAGAGAACAGCAGAGCAGTTTCCCCCAGAGTGTTCTGAAAACATGCCCAACCTCACACAGGACCCCCTAAGTCCCTTGTCCTTCGCTTCTCCTCCAAGCCAGGTGAAGCCACCTTTCCACTTATGCCAGAAACTGGACCTGGTCAGTGTTAGCATCACCAGCATATTCTCTCTGCCACTCATCGTGCCCAGTCTCGACCGGAAGGAGAGCGCTAGTCTTTACCTCCAGGTAACCACCATTATTGCCTCCTGCTGAAGATCTCTATGGGAATGACTTTGTCTTGGGGACCACCTCCTGTTGGCCCAGCTTCTTGGCCTTCCTCCTGCTCTGACCTCTCCCTCAGGAGACCACGGCCCCATGGCCTCTATTCTGTTTGCTATCATTCTGGGCTTCCCAAGGAATGGTCATTGCCCACTTCCCTTCTCTCTGAAGTCCACATGCCACCCTTAGTCTTAGTCTAGCAAAAAACCCCATAGATTATACAGAATTATTGGCAAAGGGACTGCCAAATTTTCCCAATGATATTTGGTTTTAAAATTTGGACTTGGGATATAGCTCAGAGGTAAAGCACTTGCTTAGCACCCAAGAGGTCTTGGGTTCGGTTCCCAGAATTGTAAAAATAAAACACAGAGGTCTCCATAAGCTGATAGAATGACTCTCCAAGGCCCAGAAACCCAACGGGCTGTCTTAGTTGGCAAGAAATGCCTACAGCCTGTAGTTCACTATTGGCTACAATTTGAGATGGGCCTGCTCCCACTTTTAGTAAGGCTGAGAAAGTTCAACACTAAGGAGAACCAGAGTGTAGCTGATGTGTGAGCAGATGCGGGGAACCGCGCTGGCTCTCTGCTCCTTCGTCCCATAGAAGAGGTGGAGGGAGTATTGTCAGGAAGCTAAGCGGGCCATGTGGCAGTTATCCGATTGTACACCCCATGTCTCCTTGATTCTCAGACAAACCAGGCCTTGGATGACATGCTACAAGCTCTTGTGATGGAAGAAAGGAGACCCAACATGATTATACTGCAGAAATTTGTGGAGGTAGGTGGCTGTAGAAACCAGAACCCCACACTCTTTCTTGTAGTCTATGCTGGGGAAGGCAGGACGGACAATGACCACAGTCCAGGTGCACCTCTAGTCCAAAGATTCTCAAGCCCCAGCACGTATAAGCTCCACCGGAGGGTGCAGTCCTGAGTGTCCCCCAAGACACTCTGAGGATGATGTTTGGGGACCACAGTCATCAGGCGGAGGAGCCTTTGCTGTCTAGAACTTGGGCATGCTGGGGCATTAGCAGTGATCATATTTATGGCATGTATGTGCAGGTCACACTTGAATCTTCTTAGTGTACTTCGCCTTGATGGCATTGCTCTGTGACAGGGACGAGAGTTCCGCCTCAGGCTGCTCTTCCCCTTTTTGATGAGAAGTACCTCTAGGAGACTCAAAGCATTACTAAGCACTTTTGTCTTTCTTTAGTTGACTTAAAATATTCTTGGTTTTGACAAATTTTCACTTCCGGGGAGCGAGTTTGAATTCGGAAAATAGCCAGGGGTCCCTGGAAGACAATGTTTACTGACCGGGCTAGGCTATTTCGCCTAAAATTCTATATGATTACAAATAAGGAGATCAGAGTGTCCGAGTATCTCATCAGATGGTCCTGATGAGGGCTGCATCCAGAGGAGGCCCTCATTTGTATTTGGGAGAGTGACGCAGTGCTTTGCAATGCACTGTTGCTGGTGTGTTTGTGGGGAGGCATCTGTGCTTTATAGACCCCTCCTTGTGAGAGCAAAGGCAAACCCCTGCTATTCTTGGGGTTCCTTGGGGGAAGGGGTGCACTGAGCTCTAGTCCCTGTCTTGGTGAAGCCCTCGGCTTTCATTACTAGGCTGCTTGTTCTCCAAAGAAAAATGGTGGCAGGCATAGTGTATATGTCTATAAATTCAGCACTGAAATGCAGAGGCAGGAAGATTGCAATGAGTTGGAGGCCAGCCTGGGCTAAATAGGGAGACTTGGTCTTAACTGAATGTAACACAAGAAAATAAAACAGCACCATGCAAACGTTTTCAACCTTTCATTAAAAAATGGGTTATTTTATTTTTATGATTTTTTTTCAAAATAACTGTCTGCATTTTTCTCTATTTCTCACAATTAAAAATAGATTCTTTTCTCATATAATACACCCTGATTTTGTTTCCCCTCCTCCACCCCTCTCAACTCCTCCCCACCTCCCCTCCCCTCCAGATCCACTCCCTTTCTGTCTCTCATTAGAAAAGAGCAGACTTCTGAGAGACAATAACTAAACATGACAAAATAAAATATAAGAAAGTGGAGTAAAAACTTTCATATCTAAGTTGGACATGGCAGCCCAGCAGGAAGAAAAGAGTAGGGGAAGAGTCAGAGACCTACTACCTCGTCGTCAGGAGTCCCACGAAAGCACTAAGCTAATAGCTATAATACATACATAGGGGGCCTGGTGCAGACCCGTGTAGGCCCTGTGCTTGCTGTTCCAGTCTCTGTGAGCTCATAAGAGCCTCGCTTAGTTGATTCAAACGGCCATGTTCTCCTGGTGTCCTCCATCCCCTCTGACTCTTAGGATTTTTCCACCTCCTCTTCCTTGGGATTCCCCTGAGCTCTGAGAGGAAGGATTTGATGGAGACCTCCAATTTAGACTCTTTCTCTGTATAATGTCTGGCTGTGGGTCTCTGTATCTGTTCCCATCTGCTGCCAGCGGAAGCCTCTCTGATGATGACTGAGTAAGGCACTGGTCTATGAGTATAGCAGAATATCATTAGGAGTCATTTTATTACTATCTTTTTTTTTGACCAGTAATGTTTGGTTTTATCAGGTCTCTGGATTATTTAGTCTCTGGTTCTTGGTTACTCTAGCAGTGTCTATATGGGTTCCTTCTCATGGAATGGGCCTTAGGTCAAATCAGACATAGGTCAGCTACTCCCACAAGTTCTGTGCTACCACTGTCCTAGCATATTTTATAGGCAGGATGGACTGTAGGTCAAAGGTTTTGTGGCTGGGTTAGTGTCCATGATTCTCTTTCATTAGGCTGAAGAGTACCTTCTCGCACCGAAGAGACTAGAATGTCAGGGTGAAGGCTCCATGTAGGCACCAGCTTGCCTTCTTTATGTTCAATTAGTTGTGTAGATGTTGTCCTTGGCAATGGAACCCCACCATCAGTTTGTGGAGAGCAAACCCTTTGTCTTAGCACCAGCCTGGGTTGTTTGGGGGATCTCCATGGGACTCCCTTGGCCAGCAACTCATTGAATGCAACCCAGACCCACCACTGGAAGCCTTGCCTGACTACA
This sequence comes from Peromyscus californicus insignis, assembly GCF_007827085.1. Taxonomy (NCBI): domain Eukaryota; kingdom Metazoa; phylum Chordata; class Mammalia; order Rodentia; family Cricetidae; genus Peromyscus; species Peromyscus californicus. The sequence goes on along the minus strand of NW_026294436.1, from coordinate 22,956,975 downwards.
AGAGATGGCCAGTTGAAACCATTACTAGGAGCCCTGATAGGACTCGCTGTCTTAGTTAGGGTTTCTATTGCTGTGAAGAGACACGTGACCATGAGAGCTCTTAAAAAGGACAACATTTCATTGGGGCTGGCTTACAGTTTCATTGGTTGAGTCCATTATCATTGTGGTGGGAACATGTCAGCATGCAAGCAGACATGGTACTAGAGAAGGAGCTGAGAGTTCTACATCTTGATCCGTAGGCAATAGAAGGAGAGTGTAAGCCACCAAGCAGGCTTGAACTTCTGAGACCTCAAAGCCCATTCCCCACAGTGGCACACTTCCTCCAACAAGGCCACACCTCCTAATAGTGCCACTCCCTGTGGACCAAGCATTCAAACACACGAGTCTATGGGGGCCATACCTAGTCAAACCACCACTTTCCACTCCCTGGCCCCCATAGACTTGTAGGTATAACATAAAGCACATTCAAAAGTACCCATAGTCTATAACAGTCTTGAACTTGTTTAAAAGTTCAAAATCTCTTTTGAGACTCATGCGATCTCTTAACTATAATCTCTCATAAAATCAAAATGAAAAAGTAGATCACATACTTCCAACATATGATGGCACAGGATATACATTACCATTCCAAAAAATGCAGGGAAAGGAGCACAGTGAAGAAATACTGGACCACAGCAAGACCAAAAACCAGATGGGCAAACTCCAAACTCTGCATCTCCATGTCTAATGTCAGAGTGTTCTTCAGATCTCCAACTCCTTTCAGTTGTGTTGACTGCAACACACTTCCTTCTCTTGAACTGGTTCCACTCCCTGTTAGCAACTCTCCTGGGCAGGTATCCCATGGCTCTGGCATCTCCAACATCTTGGGGTCTCCAAGGAAATCCAGGTTTCGCATTCACAGCTCCACACAATAGCCTCTCTAGGCCTCTATGAAAGGATACCCCTAACATATGCCTGGCCTCAGCAACTTTCCTTAGTCTCAGAGGGAGATTCTACAACCCCTTTCTTCTATCCTTGACTCTAAAGCCAGAACCACCTAGCCTAAGCTGTCAAGTTCTGTTCTTTACTGGGGCTGGAACATGCCCCCCTTATTCAGTTACATTTTCACCAGCTTTCTGGTTATGATGGTTTCCTTTACTGCCTAAGCTTGGCTGTCCTGGAACTTGCTTTGTAGACCAATATGACCTTGGACTCTAAAATCTTCTTGGCTCAGTCTCTTGAGTGCTAGAATTAAAGGTGTATACCACCACACTTGGACCTAAGCTTTTCTTTAATTCCTTTTCACAAATTGGAAGCTTAGCTGGGCGGGGGCTTGCCCTGAGGTCACCACTCCCTTTATTCTATTTAATATCAGCCTTTTCTTTAATCCATTTATCTCCTTGAACACAGGATTTAGCTCCATTCCACTTCCTGGTGCCCCTTCCTTTCCTCAAATGGTACATTTTGTAACTTTCCTTTCTTAGCCTGCTCCTTTATACAGATCATTATAGATCTGTATAAGTGTGACCACTAATAACCACACAACACAGTCTACACTAAGCTGTTTTGAAATCTCCTCTGCAAACCCAATTAATCCAAAATTCTTCAATTTAGCCTTGGTCAGATTCTTTGGACAAAGGCAGAAAGCAGCCTCTTTCTTCACCAAAATATCACAAGAATAGTCTTTAGGTCACATACTAACATTCTTCTCCTCTGTAGCCTCTTGAGCCAGGCCCCCACAGTTCAAATCACCATCAGCACCACTGTCTTCCAAGCTCCTACTACTATAGCCCTTTAAGCCCCACTTAAAGAGGTCAACAAACTGCTTCTCTAATCCAAAGTCCCAAAGTCCACAGTCCTCTGAATAAAACCATGGTCAGATCTATCACAGCAATACCCAACTTCCTGGTACCACCTTCTATCTTTGTCAGGGTTTTATTGCCTCACAGATTACAGTAAGTTTCCACACCACCATCCCCAATGCTCCCAATTCCAGCTGCCTCTCCCTGCACTCTCTCCCTCCATCCCATATCCCTCCCACCTGATTCCTCCTACTCCTGTCCTCACCCACCCCCAGTCCACCCATAAAATCTATTTCTTCTTTCTCAGGGAGATCCATGAGATTGACCCCCACAAGTCCTCCTGTTTATTTAACCTCTTTGGATCTATGGATTGTAGCTTGATTATCATTTACTTAATGGCTAATATCCACTTATAAGTGAATACATACAATATTTGTCTTTCTGGGTCTGGGTTGCCTCACTCAGGATGATTTTTCTATGTCCATCGATTTGCCTTCAAATTTCATAATGTCATAATGTCAACTGAGTAATAATACTCCATTGTGTAAATATACCACATTTTCTTTATCCATTCTTATGCTGAGAGACACTTAGGTTGTTCCCAGTTTTTGGCTATTATAAATAGAGCTGCAATGAACATGGATGAGCAAGTGTCCTTGTGGTAGGATGGAGCATCCTTTGGGTGTATGCCCAAAAGTAGTATAGCTGGGCCTTAGGTGGATCAATTCCCAGTTTTCTGAGGAGCCACCATATTGATTTCTATAGTAGCTATATAAGTTTGCACTCCCACCAGCAGGAGAGGAGTGTTCCCCTTGTTCCACATCCTTGCCAGCATGAGCTGTCATTTATGTTACTGATCTTAGCCTTTCTGATAGGTGTAAGATGGAATCTCAAAGTAGTTTTGATTTTCATTTCCTTGATGGCTAAGGATGTTGAACATTTCTTTAAATGTTTCTCAGCCACTTGAAATTCCTCTACTAGGAATTCTTTGTTTAGATCTATACCCCATTTTTAATTGGATTATTTAGTTTTTTTTGATACATAGTTTTTTGAATTCTTTACATATTTTGGATATCAGTCCTATGTCAGATGTGCAGTTGGTAAAAATCTTTTCCCATTCTGTAGGCTGCTGCTTTGTCTGATGGACCATGCCCTTTGCCTTACTAAAATTTTCAGTCTCATGAGGTCCCATTTATTAATTGTTGATCTTAGTGTCTGCAATATTGATATTCTAGTCAGGAAGTTGCCTCCTGTGCTAATGCGTTCAAGGCTATTGCCACTTTCTCTTCTATCAGGTTCAGAGTATCTGGTTTTATGCTGAGGTCTTTGAGTCACTTGGACTTGAGTTTTGTGCAGGATGATAAATAAGGGCCTGTTCACATTCTTCTACATCAGACATCAAGTTTGACCAGTACCTTTTGTTGAAGATGCCGTCTTTTTTTTTCCAGTGTGTATTTCTGGGTTCTTTATCAAAAATTATATGTCCATAGGTGTATGGATTTGTGTCTGGATTTTATTTGATCAATTTGATTTCATTGATCAACATGTCTCTTCTCATGCCAATACCATGCAGTCTTTATTACTATCGCTCTGTATAGTACAACTTGAAGTTAGGGATGAATACCTCCAGCAGTTCCTTGATTGTTCAGGATTGTTTTAGCCTGGGTTTTTTGTTTTTCCATATGAAGTTGTGAACTGACTTTTCAAAGTCTGTAAAGAATTGTGTTGGAGGGGCTGGAGAGATGGCTCAAAGGTTAAGAGCACTGCTCTTCCAGAGGTCCTGAGTTCAATTTCCAGCAACCACATGGTGGCTCATAACCATCTGTAATGAGATCTGGTGCCCTCTTCTGGCATGCAGGAACACATGCAGACAGGATACTGTATATATAATAAAGAAACAACAACAAAAAAAGAGTTATGCTGGAATTTTAATGGGAATTTCATTGAATCTGTAGGTTGCTTTTGTTAGGATGGCCAGAAAATGGGTTATTTTATATGCAAAGCCGGGTGGTGGTGGTGCACACCTTTAATCCCAGCACTCGGGAGGCAGAGCCAAGCGGATCTCTGTGAGTTCGAGGCCAGCCTGGTCTACAGAGCGAGAAAGGCGCAAAGCTACATAGAGAAACCCTGTCTCGAAAAGCAAAACAAAACAAAATAACAACAACAACAAAAATTTGGATTATATTTGCCACTTCATTAAGAAAAAAATTGTATAAAATTATAGTAACATAATATGTCATAGTTTATTTTAATTTGACTTTGAACAGTAGACTAACACTAAAGATCTTTTGGGGGGAAAGCTACATAAAAACCATATATATATATATATAATAGAGTTCCACTATACAAAGGGATAGTACCTCTACCAGACACCATAGGCAATCAAACAAAAAACCCAGTGCCAGGTGTGAGCTACCTTCCTTCAATACAGGCTACTTTTGTTGCCCGTGGTTACCCAGCAGAAGTTGATGGTAAGACCCTATTGTTAAAAACATTACATACTTGAGTCATTGGACACGAAGAAATAAAGCTGGCACTGCCCTGGATGCTTCCTCCCTATTGGCTAGATTTCGTAGCTCAGGCTTGCCTTACACTCACAACAGTCCTTGTACCTCTATCTCCTTAACGCCAGGGTTATGGATGTGAGCTACCCAGTCCAGCTTAATTATAGATTTTAAGTATACATCTATGATGAGTCTGAGTTTAATTGGATACCAGGTATGGGTGGTTCTCTCTCTCTCTCTCTCTCCTCTGCCCCTCCCCCCATTCTCCCTAATGCTAGGGATTGAACCCAGGTCCTCAGGTAAACGCTATATCACTGAGCCACAGTCCCAGCTCATCTTTTTTGTTTGTTTGTTTGTTTCTTTTCTTTACACCCCCTGATTTTTCCCTTTTATTTATTTTTATTTTTTAATTTAATTAACTTATGTATTTTTGTCTTTTTGAGACAGGGTTTCTCTGTGCAGCCCTGGCTGTTCTAAAATCACTCTGTAGACCAGGCTGGCCTCCAACTCAGAGATCCACCTGCCTCTGCCTCCAGATTACACATAGGAAATGTGTGCTGGGATTACAGGCATGCACCACCACCACCCAGGCCACCTGCCTCCCCCGCTTTAAAACATGAATGTCCATGACAGGGAGAAAGGTTCTGTTCCTCACCTCTGACCCCCAGACCCGCTTTCCAAAAGTGAGTAAGTACCAAGCAGGACAAAGGCTCTTCCCACTGCTGGGACCTTGACCTAAAATAACTATAAACACACCATCTCACGGGACTGCGGGAGGAGGAAGTGAGTTTTCATCCACAGACTCCTTACTGGAAGCACACTATTACCGAGCCCTAGCAACCATTGGCTCTGCATTCACCCTTCAGAGAACACTTCACTCCTGAGGCTGGCCTAGCAGGTGGGGGGTAATGTGTCTTCCATTTCCTCCTGCTCCTCCTTGCCCTGGAAGGTGTGCCTTGATCTCTCTGGAACCATCTCCCGTGCAAAGACACTCAGACAGAACCGAGGGAGTGAGTGAGAACTTGCCTTACCAAGTTCATGAGTCGCAGGGCTCCTCTGGTGACGGCTTTAGCTTCCTCCTCTTGGTGTTTTTTTGGCAGTCAGCCAGACAGGACAAGCCAGAAAAGAGGTGCACTGCCCTGCAGCCGCACTGATGAGTCTCTCTGTCCCATCTACAGATCATCTTACCTTGGTTAATGCTGTCAGACAAAGTGCATGAACAGATCCGAGCCTTGAGCACTATCTCCCGATTGCTGAGGTTTATCTGCAATTTCTCGGAACTGTCGGTGAGTATTGGTGGCTGCTGCAAGGCAGACCCAGCAGGCCTGACTTCTCTGTGCAGGGGCACTGGATGAGCCTGGGTTCTGCAGGGGCAATTAGAGGGCAGGTAGTCAGAGTACATCCCACTTTTCGGCATCAGTATTTGTTTCTGTCCCTGAGGATCAAGAGGCAGCTTGATTTCCTCTTTGGTTCGTCCTGGACCTAATAAACCCCAACAAGCCTGGTTGGGGTCCTTGGCCTAGACAGCTGATGGAGACCCAGTGCCCACTGGGTAACATGTTTTGGGGCTTTAGCTGTTCCTTTCCTTGCTGTTGGCTAGGGATGCTTTCCTTGGCCAGGACAGTGTGGGGTAGGAGAGGGTTCGACACATAGAGGCAATGATAGAGGAATGTGGAAGGAAGGAAAAATTTGGGGTGGGGGGCCTTGTGGGGAGAAGCTCCCTAGGGATGAGTAGAGGTAACCATTTCTGCTTCCTGTCAGCACATGGTATCATTCTCCATAATTGGGAGGCTGATTGGAACCTTCAGCGTCTTCTGCATGAATCCCAGCCAGGAGATCAGCATGGGAGCATTGGAGGCACTGTATTACTTGTTCACCATCCTTGTGCTTCAGAGAAGTAAGTGAACTACTGCCCTTGGGTGGCCACTCACGGTGGGATCCACTGAGTCGGTGGATATACCTGCCTTGCTTCAGACATACTCCCCTCTAGCGGGGGCATCTGAGAACGGACCTGCCATGCCATGATGCAGGGAGACCAGGTGATCTAGAAACTTGACTTGGATAAATGCCAGCCCCATCTCTGATACTATGTCCTTTTCAATGACGTTCTTGTGAGGGGGCAGCTAAGCTTACAGCCACTTATGGGGGTCCACTTGGGTCCTCAGTATTTCCTAGATGTCCCACCCCAACCACATTCGTAGCACTAGGGAAGTAAACATCTTTTCTTGGAGAACAAAATGTGGGGCTTTTGACCAAGCCATTCCGTTTCAAACAATCATGATCACAGAGGTACCAAGGGCATTTGTAAACTCCCCCAAACGCAGTTTCAGAGGTCCTGACTTCTTGTGATTCAGTGGGGTGCACCTCTGCTAAGCACGCAGGAACGTCTGGAGTCCACATCTTATCCTGGTACAGGAACAGGGGCCAGCTTGAGTCCCGAGCCACCTCTTCCCTTCACCTCTCACTTGAATGCCAGGGAGCGCCCTCTCTTCTTTGGCTGTTTAGTCCACTTGTCGCTCTTGCTCTCAGAGGCCTGGAGGAGGGGTGGGAGCCTGGGTTCCTTTTCCCCTGACAAGGCCTAGCCTCTCACTCGCTGTCTTTGGATTGAAGGTATCAGACCGAAGACGGCGACCATCCTGAAGGACTTACAGAAGCATTTCCGTGGAAACTGGGTGGCCAACATGCAGAATCTCACACTGGTAACCCAGATGCCCGCTGCGCATGGGATGCTCGGAGGCGGAGGGAGACTGGGGGAGAGAAGAAGCTGGGTAGTAGATTCTAGAAATAACACTCCCAACACACAGGAGTGTTTACTGTCCAAGTTCTCAGGGGCGGTTGACTGAAGGTGTAAGCTGCACACTTGAGCTGTGTGAAGTTTGAGGTCACCAAGGGGGTTTTAGAAAGAAGTGCTGATGTCTTCAAGCTCAGTCAACCCAGCAAGAGAGCCAGGATTTGTTCCTCCCTCTCCCTCCCTGTCCACATCCCCTGCCACAGCACACCTGACTGCTCTGCCTCCTGAGTACCTAGTTCTTCAACCCGCCCACCCCGCCGCAGCCCCACATCATTGTTCCGAGTCCCCCATCACCTCTTGCCTGGTCAATCCAACATCTTACTAAAGGCTCCATTTCAGCCATCTTTCTGCCATACTTTGTCTATGTGCAGCCAGAAAAACGTTTCTAAAATACAAACCTCGTAACATTCCCCTCCGACAGCATGCAGACTCTGTTGGCTTACTCCACAGTCCGAACCTCCTCAGTTGCTCTGCCAGGACCTTGAGGGTCTGGTTCTTGCCTTACCTGCCTTGCCTTGTCGTTACACACTCTCCTCTTCCTGCTGGCCCCCATCTTCCATGCAGAACACTGCAGTCACCCTGAGGGCCTTACCACCCCCAGTCTTCACACATTCTACCTCATTGCTGGAACTTAGTCCCCATTTTCCTCAGGACCGGACTCCAGGAAGCCTTCTTAGTCTCCCCAGCTAGTTTCCGTGCCTTGTCACAGCCAATCTTAGCATTTTCCTCCACACCATCTCCCCTCCTTCCCAATCCTGGCTGATGGTGAGTACCCAGAGAGCAAAGGTATCAAGTATGTTCTTATTCACAGCTCTCCCTAGATCCCAACAATGGAGCCACACACAGAGTCAGTACCAGTATCGCTTGCCCTCAATGAACTTCTCATTTGCAGATGTGAGGTGTGCCTGACTTCCTACTTGCTTTGGAATGCTGTGAAGTCACTAGGCATAGAACATGTTTCCACCGGGCTCATCTGATTGCGTTTCAAGTTTAGACAGGAAAAGGCCTTTGGTATCATCCTCTGTGTCACATTGTCTAGACTACTGCTCCTTCTTAGGGACATCAGAGTCAGTTGCACTTTGGAGTTCCCTCAAGTCCCAGAGATGCTTCCCAGGCTGCCTCCTAACGGGACCCTGTCTGACGGGTCTCTGTGGACGCCAGGTGCTGGGGGGCAGCCTTCAAGTGGGATGCTGAAATGGACACCTCCACTCTTCTTTCAGTTCTTCAGGAAATACCTGACCCCTGTAGAGAGAGCTGACGTGATCATGGTGGCCATGGAGGCCATGAACAGCGGCGATGTGAATAATGTCATTGCAGCCTCTGAGATGTTAAAGATGATTCTGAAGTACCCTCTTACAGAAGTTGCCAAGGTAGGCATCGGAGGACACACTGCTTCAGTGTCTTTCTGTTCTGTTTGGGGGTCTTGCTCTATTTCCTAATCAACTTGAGCTTAAGGAATCCCAAGTCCCGTAACCCTGAAGAGAAAAACCTAGACGGTGAGTTGTGTTTGCAATAGTACAAAGGGTATTTTTCTGGGAAAGTATGAAGTAGTGATGACCAGGCTCCTATTTCTATTTGAAGGCAAGAATTGGGCAGGGTGGGAGGGTACTATGGGCTCATAGGACCAGGAGAGACCTTGGTCACTCCTCCCACGTCCAGACATCATATATGATTATGTGTATAGCTGCTCCTTCACATAGGTAGAAAAATGCATGGTCAAGGCCAAAGGTGGCACAGGTATAGATGTTAGGGACCAACCCAACGCCGGACAGAAACAGCTCTAGGAAGGGAAGGTTTGCTTTGGTTCACAGTTCCGGAGGGGTGCAGTCTACCATGACAAGGAAGAGATGGCAGAGAATCTCTGTATCCGGCAGCAGGAGTGTGTGGAGAAGGCTGTCCCCATGGCAGTAGACCAGGAAGCAGGGCAGGGTGCTGGAGTCAGGGGCCAGGCTGCTGCCTTCAGAGGCCTGCCCCTACTGACATATTTTCACTGGCTAGGTCGCCTTAAAGGTTCTACAGCCTCCCAAAATTGTGCTCTCAGCTGAGGAGCAAGTGTTCGAAGCATGAACCTGTGAGGGCATTTCCGACTCATACACTAACGACGTCGACGTAGGCAGGTATTCCTTTACTGACTGTGCCGTACACTAATAAAATGAAAATTCTGGAAGCTGAGAACACACGGAGCCCACCGAACAGCCTGACTTAGCAGCACACCATAGTGCCAGCTGTCTCCTCTTGCCATCTGGTGGCTAACAAAACTGTAGCTCACTGGCACCAGTCAGCACCGAATGGTGTCCCACAGATCACTCTCCCCAGGAAGGCAGAACTTGGAAGTACTGTTTTTAAGGAATGTGCATTCTACCCAGCTTTTTCTTTTGGGCCATCAACCACCTCCCAAATCATGACACGGCGGAGACTTCCGATTCGTTATGAAAGCTCGGCCTTAGCTTATGCTTGTCCCACTAGCTCTTACAACTTAAACTTCATCTACATTTCCTTTCATCTGTGTTTTGCCTTGGGACTTCTTTACCTTTCTTTCTGTATGTCCTACTCTGTATCTGCTGCCTGGCGACTGCCTGGCTGGCCCCGGGCATCTCCCCCTCTTTCTCCAGCGTTCTCTCCCCTCTTCTTCCTCAAGCCTTGACTCCTCCTCCTACTTATTCTCTCTGCCCACCAGCCCCGCCCATCCCTCTCCTGCCTAACTATTCTAACTATTGGCCATTCAGCTTTTTACTTTTTTTGTTTGTTTGTTTTTCGAGACAGGGTTTCTCTGTGTTGTTTTGGTGCCTGTCCTGGATCTCACTCTTTAGCCCAGGCTGGCCTTGAACTCACAGAGATCCACGTGGCTCTGCCTCCCAAGCCCCTGGTCCTCTGTTCTTAATATAACTAGGACAGGACAGTCTGGCTTTAGCTGTTCTGGTTATTAAATCATTTTAAAAGACCGGTTTGATCCACCCTCTCTCTTGCTTGACACATCTCCTGTCAGCTTTCCTGGGTCCAAACCCTTTGTGGCTCTCTGGCCTGCAGGGCCATCTGATCACATGCCTCAAAGCATACCACTGGTGGACCTTTAGAGCTGCAGGGGCCTCTGGGGCCAACTACTCAGCCTGGTGTTCAGAGTCTACTGTAGTAGACCTTGGGGCAGCCGGACTCCACTGTAAGCAGCATGGTCTTTGCATAATCAAATGTGAATACTGTACCTTAGAGCTATGCAAGGGCCTAGAGGGTAAAGACACCTGTCACCCCATCGTATAAACCGTCCTTAAAATGTAATTCCACATTCGCCCCTGGCTTGTGTTCAATTCTCAGCATCCTGCAAAGACACAGCTCTCCATCTTTTGCCATTTTTTTCCCATCACACCCAGTTATTGCATCTGTGGTTCATGGCATGAGCCATGAGTGATGAGACCACGCCATGTTACACCCAAACTTCGACCTAGACAGGTTTTTGTTTTTTCTTTAAACATAGCTTTTTATTTGTACACTGCTTACCTGCTTGCTTAAAAGGAGTTAAGATCAGACTGGACAGATGGCTCAGTGGTTAAGAACGTGTGCTGCTCTTCCAGAGGACCCAAGTTCAGTTCCCAGTATCCATGTGGGGCAGCTCATACTTGTAATCCCAGCTCCAGGGGATCCTTGCTTTTAGACTTCACAGTCACTACACACCACACACACACACACACACACACACACACACACACACACACACACACACATACACACACACAGTTAATATAAAGTAATGAGGAAAGGCTCAAAGAAGCCATAAGCCATGGAGAGGGAAGTTTCTGGACTTCTCGCATGACAGGTAATGTTCTAGCCCAGTGGATCTCAACCTTCCTAATGCTGCGGCCCTTTAATACAGTTCCTCACATTGTGTGGATCCCCAACCATGAAATTATTTATTTTTTTCTGAGACAGGGTTTCTCCCTGTAGTTTTGGTGCCTGTCCTGGATCTCGCTCTGTAGACCAGGCTGGCTTTGAACTCACAGAGATCGGCCTGCCTCTGCCTCCCGAGTGCTGGGATTAAAGGTGTGAGCCACTGCCACCTGGCCATGAAATTATTTTTGTTACTACTTTATAACTGTAATTTTGCTCCTGTTACAAATAGTGATGTAAATACCCCATTATGCAGGATATCGGCTATGTGACCACTGTGAAAAAGGGTCACTCAGCTGCCAAAGGGGTCGCAACCCACAGGTTGAGAAGCGCTGTTCTAGCCAAGGCAGATGTGCTAACTCAGATGCCGAGGGAGATAAAATGATCCCTCTTGTTTTCTAAGTGAGGACACAGAGCTCAGGGAAGACCAAAGCCATCCTCTAAGTCACAAAGGTAACTTTGAAAGTGACGTTCAAATCCAAGTGGTATGGTGACTCTCGAGTTCATGCTGTTCACCATGCAGCAGCCTCAGCGCCATATACACAGACGAACTAGCCCTTCCTTCCTTCCTTCCTTCCTTCCGCAGTGGTCTTTTGAGGCAACAGTCATGCGCCCCTGTCTTCCATTTCCCGAGTCATCCTTCCTTCATTCTTCAGGCCGTGTGCTCCAGACCTCCATAGCTGCTTTCTCTCTGTCCCTCTGAAGGTCGGGAGGCCACAGGTCCACAGTCCTCTGGGAGCTGCTGGTCCAGGCAGAGTGCAGCCGGACAGAGATGTGTTTGATCCTAACACTGTGTACTATGCTGTCTGTAGCCCCCACACTTTAAATGATGGCCGGTGACTCCAGCTCAGCTGGTGTTGCTGTAGAAGAAGAACAGCAAAACAACCTTCCCTCCCTGTTCTTTCAGGTGCCAGAAATCATCCAGTTAATTTACTACTACGTAGACAGCATGACTGAGGAAGTCGCCCAGAGCGTCATGAAGATGGTCTTCCAATTGCTGGTCCAGTCTCACACAGACGAGGTTATCCTGACGCTGTTCAAGATAGAGGACTGGTCACCAAGGTTACCCATTCCATCAGCTACCAATTTACAAGCCACTAGTTGTCCTTTTATTAGCATATTAGTGTGTGCATATACATGTTCAAGTGTGTCTGCACGTGTGTGCAGATTTAGACACACGTGTGTGGAGGCTAGAGATAACGTCAGGTGTCTTCCTTAGCCATATTTCATCTTATTTTTTGGAGACAAGGTTTCTCCCTGAACTTGGAGCGCACCAGTCCAGCTCCAGGGACCTGGCTCTCTGCCTCCCCAGTGCTGGAGTTATGGACATGTGCTGCTGCAGGCCACTTTGTATGGATGCTGGAGCTCCAAATGCATCTCCCCAGCCCCTAGCTTATTCTTAAAATGTATTTAATATTGAATATTTTCTCATTTATTTGGAGCAAAGTGACTCTAAGAGCTGTCTGCCTTACTGCAGAAAATCTTGGAAGCATGTCAAATTTAGAAAAGGCAAAGCAGTCGGGCGGTGGTGGCGCACGCCTTTAATCCCAGCACTCGGGAGGCAGAGGCAGGCGGATCTCTGTGAGTTTAAGGCCAGCCTGGTCTACAGAGCGAGATCCAGGAAAGGTGCAAAGCTACCCAGAGAAACCCTGTCTCGAAAAACAAACAAAGTTAATATACGTGTAGCAAATTCACTTTTTTAACGTATATTTATATGAATAAAAGTTTGGTCACAATAATCATCACCACAACCATGAAGGCATGTCCATGACCATCACTCCCCAATTCCCTTGGCTGTCTTTTAGGGCCAGCCCCTTCCTGTACCCTCAGGTGCTAGAAGCCACTGGTCTGTCTTCTATCTCCATCATTTTTCCTTTTCTAGAGTGTCCTGTCTCTACAACCACATAATATGTGGATGACTTAGCAGGTCTAGGTACTGCCACTAAGGCTGATGACCCAAGTTCAAACCCTGGGACCCACATGGTATAAGGAAAAACAGATTCCCACAAGTTGTCTTTTTTTTAATTTAATTTAATTTTGGGAGTATGGATGTTTTGTCTGTGTGTGTGTCTGGGCACCATGTGCATGCTTGGTACCAGCAAAGGCCAAAAGAAGGTGTTGGATTCCCTGGAACTGGAATTCAGATGGTTGTGAGCTGCCATGTGGGTACTGGGGATTGAACCCAGGTATTCTGGAAGAGTAACCAGTGTGTTTAACTGCTGACTCATCTCTTTAGCACCACAAATTGTCTTTTAACCTCCCCCTACACACCGTATTTTTAATTTTTAGTTATATGTGTATGTATATGTCTGTATGTGAGTTTGTGCACATGAGTATAATGCCCATGGGAGACAGAAGAGGGCGCCAGACCCCCTGAAGCTGGACGTAGGTGGTTGGGAAGCCGTCTGATGTGAGTGCTGGGAACTGAGTTGGGTCCTCTTCTAGAGCAGTATGTGCCCTAAACTGCTGAGCCAGCTCTCCAACCCCAACAAAATAAAAAAAATTTAAATATTTTAAAAAATAAAAAAGGAAGTTTCTTTATATTTGTAGTTTGTTGAGAGTGTTTATCACAAATGGAAATTAAATTTAGTTAAAATTTTTTATTGTGTCTATTAAGGTGATTGTATGATTTTTCTTTTTTATCCTGTTAATATAGTAAATTGTACCTTTCAGATTAAAGCCCATTTGTTCTTATGTCCTTTTATTGTAACTAATATATCTAGAATAACGTAGCTGGAAGTTTCTCCAGTCCTGCCCGACCCTGCAGCCCAGACGAATTTCTCCCACCCACTGTCCCACAGCCGCTCATAAAATAATCACTTAAAGGCTTACATTAATTACGAACTGTATGGCCTATGGCTTTAGCTTATATTAGCCAGCTCTTTCAACTTTACTCAACCCATTCCTATTCATCTATATATTGCCACGTGGCTGTGGCATTACTGGTCTGATGGCGTCTTGTTGCTCCTTCAGTGGTTGGCTGCATCTCCTCTTCTCTGCCCTTCTCTCTGTCTCTCTGCTTGGATTTCCCACTTGGCTGTAAGCTTTGTTGCCATAGGCCAAAAAAGTTTTATTTATTATCCAGTGGGAGCCACACATATTCACAGCATACAGAAAGACATCCCACAGCAGAATAAGTTTCTTTTATATAGAATATAGTTATATCTTTGGGAAATTTGGCTGTTGTATATGTTTGTATTATTCTTGTTTTGTTTTGTTTTGTTTTGTTTTGTTTTGTTTTGTTTTGTGGTAGTAGGGATTGATCTGAGAGTCTCATGTATTTTGGGCAAACACTTTACCACAAAGCTAGATCATGTGTTTTTTATCAGATCTGAAAATCCATGCCTTTTAATTTGTATATTTAGAGCATTTACAATGAATGTACTTAATGGTTTATTTGGATTTATGCACTATTTTATAATTTGTTTTCTGTCTGTCTCTCTGTTTTATATGTCAGAGTCTCCTTTTCTGCATCTTTTTGAATTATTTGAATTCTTCATGTATTCTATTTTTCTTTACCCAGACACTCATTGGATCAGATTTTACCTTTAACTTATTGGGCAATGAAGAATTTATATGGCCATACTGCAGTCGACTAATAGCTAATATCTGTAACTTTAGGAAAAGGAAGATCCAACAGCTTCCTTTGCTGTCCTTGCTCCATATGATAGCTGTCATTCACCTCACATTCACATACATTGAAAAACTGCCAAAAGCCAGTTTTTCTTTTCAATAGTCATCTGTATTTTTAAACTAAGTGGAGAAAGTGGTTAAACTAAGTGACCCATTACAGTTACTCAAATATTTGCTGTTTCTGTTGTTTTTTATTATTGAAGTTCCTACTTCTATATAAGGAAATTTCTCCTCAGCTAAAAATTGTTTATTAAAATTTCACTTGACAGCATATCTATCTTTGGATAACAACTTCCCTTAGTTTTCTCTCATGGGAGACTGTTTCATAATTTACCTCCATCTTAAAAGATGATTTTCACTGAACACAGAATTCTGTGCTGACAGTTCTGTCCCTTTCCCACATAGCTTCCTCTGTCTGGGGATTCTTTGGGCCTTATTCTCAACCTGAGCCACTTAGGGAGATGGTGGGGTTTGTGTTGGCTTGCACACAGAGCTGGGGGAATCCTTCGCTTGCTGCCTCTGAAGGATCCCTTCGAAGGTCCTTTAAGCTGTCTGTATTGATACATAGCACAGTTATCAGGGCAATAAAGTGGACAAAAAAGAGCCAGAAAACAATCACAGTGGTGGCCTTACAAGGTTTGTGCAAGGCCCTGGCAGCTGATCCCAGCACTACAGACACAAGCTAAAATAGTAAGACAAGCTCTCAACAACAGCAGAGATGTCTTCCTTTCCCGACCCACCAAGTCACATATCTTCGTGTTCCGGCTGGACAGCTTCCCCTCTGCAGCTCTGCCAGAGTCACCAGATAGGGTGTGGGAAGAACAAAGAAGAAGGACCTACTCACGCTGTCTGACTCAGAGGGTCCCGTTTTCCCACTGCTCCGGGGAGACAGGATTTCACCCAGAGGTTCTGTTGCCTGTGTCTGGTGCACAGTTTTGCTCTGGGGTCATGTGTAGGTCAAAGTTGGGAGATAAAAGAGAAAAAACAAAATCTGGAATGCTTACTCAATGGGTTAGTTTTCTGAATTTTGGCTTCAGTTTCCAATCTGCCTGTTTTTATTAATCTTTCAGGGGCTAATCCAGTTCAGGTTTTGTAAATTAGATTGAGATAGTTGATAGCATTAGTCAAGGCTTCTGTTTCCTCACTGATCTCTGTCTGTGTATCTGTCAGTCACTGAGAAAGGGGTGAACAAAGTGTTTTCAAGTGTCTGTAGTTCTAACTAGTGGGAGAGCAAGGCTAATGTGGGCCTGCTCACTTGTGGTGGACAACAGAAACTAAAACTGCTTGTTATTAATTTCTAATAAATGTTCTTATCATGGTAAGGAAGTTTCTACTTTATAATGCTAATTACAAAAAAAAACCCAAAACAAGCATCAACTTTAAATTTCACCAAATATCCAATGACATACCAGTACAGATCTTTTAACAATTTAGTCTCTTAAGTGTTAGATATTTTGATCAATTACTTCTCTTTAAATAACGATTAGGGAACATGATCTTAAAAATCTCCTTTATAAGCCGGGCGGTGGTGGCACACGCCTTTAATCCCAGCACTCGGGAGGCAGAGCCAGGCGGATCTCTGTGAGTTCGAGGCCAGCCTGGTTTCCAAAGCGAGTTCCAGGAAAGGCGCAAAGCTACACAGAGAAACCCTGTCTCGAAAAACCAAAAAAAAAAAAAAAAAAAAAAAAAATCTCCTTTATAGATTTAGATTTTTAATGCCTATGGACTAGTAAGAGATGGTTGAATCAATTTTGTTGGATGTTGGATGGATATTTAAAATTAAAATGTGTTTTCTACTACACGCAAAATTATTATACAAGACTGGTTAAAATGTGTTAGTAGATCCTCTACATGGGAATGTGTTTATATTTATTCAATCGGTTAAATTCTTGATACTGTGTTACTGGGTTTCACGTTGTTTGTTGGAGCTGGGTACCGGGCCGCTCAGGTTGTGTGTGAAATCTCATTATGCGAGTGTCCCACACTTCATCCATTCTTTTGCTGAAAGCCATCTGCCATCAGTGTTTGCTGTGACTCTGGTGCCTATGCAACGTTCTTAGGCTGACACTGTTTAGATTTATTGGGTTTTGGGGGGAGGTGCCTTCTCTTCTCTGCACCCCATGCTTTCCTTGTGAGACAGGTTTTCTTCTCCCTCGAAGTCTGTCCTTTAATTATCCTCTAGGAAGAATCTGTCCATCACCCACCCATGTGTTCATTCAGGAAGTCTTCCTTAAAGACAAGAGACTTTCTGTGAAACCTGTAGGCTGACGGTTTCTTGCTGTCCAACCGTGGAAGGCCTGACCTCTCGTCTCGCGCTATCCACTGGTGCCGGTAGGAAGTAGCGGTCAGTCTAACTGCCATCCTCGGTGACTGGCCATTCGTCACTTTGCCTTTGTCCCTAGAGCGCATCCTGTGCCATGTTGCCAGCAGTGGACTTCTCCTCTTTTTGAAACATACTATTATTATTATTATTATTTGGTGTGTGTGTGTGTGTGTAGGTGAGTGTATATGTACATGTGTGTGCTGTTTAGTGTGTATGGTGTGTGTAAGTGTGTATGTGAATGTATGTGTAATGTGCACGTGTGTAGTGTGTGTATATATGTGTGTGTGCTGTGCATGTTGGAGTGGTGTGTGTGTGTGTGTGTGTGTGTGTGTGTGTGTGTGTGTGTATGTGTGTATGTGTGTGTGTTTGTAGTCCAGAGGACAACTTGCAGGATTGCAGGGTTGGTTTTCTCCTTTCACATTGTGGGTCCTGGGGATAGAAATCAGCTTGTCAGGTTTGGGGGCAAGCTCCTCTACCAGCTGAACCATCCCACCAGCCCGAAAGTCTTTCTTTACCTCCTATCATCTTTCTTTCATTTGCTTGTTGCTCTCTTCTGGTCTTTCCTTCTTTCTTTCCTTCTTCCTTCCTTCCTTCCCCCTTTCTTCCTCCTCCTCCTCCTCCTCCTCCTCCTCCTCCTCCTCCTCCTCCTCCTTCTTTGGTGATGGTGGGGGGTCTTGGCCTCAAACTACCTATTTGGTTAAAGATGACTATGAACTCCTGATCTTCCCGCCTCCACTTCCCAAGGGCTGGTATTATGGGTACATGAACAAACACACCGAATCAGTAGTGAACGGGACTGAACCTAGGATCACATGTACCAGGCAAGCATGAAACCAACTGAGCTGCATCCCACGGCCCCAGATGCAGTGTTGGTGGCAGAAAGGAGAACTTAGATAAGGCCACACGGTGAGGACTTGACCCGATGCTCTCTCACGGGCACTCCACAAGCTTTGGTCTTAGATGTCTTCAGGCCCATAGGCGAAGGGAACGTTTTCCTACTTGTCTCTATACAATGAAACATAGAGCAGGGAAGTCTGGAGGTGATGAAATAAATAAATAAATAATGAAGAGAGAAGTGCCAGGAGAGGAGGAAAGCAGGGGGCTAGGCCTGGGCTCAGGAGCTGAGAGCCCTTCCGGAAAGCGCTGGAGAGCAGCTGAAAATGGGTTGCCTGGAACTGCTGGCGGTTTCTGTCTCCACAGAGGGACACACAGATCCTGGGAAATCCTGGCTTCCTTTCCACAAAGCTACCAAGTAATCATGGAGTATCTACTGCAGAGGCTGATTTCACCCCAGACACCCAAGGACCAGGAGACCGGCCATGAAACAGAGCTCTCAACATCGATTGTATGGAGGGGCAGGTGGAGGGGGGGAGCTGGGAAGGAAACACACTTGGGGTTTCTGCTGGGCTAGCTTGGGCTCTAGGGACCAAGTACCATGTAGGGGAGCAAATTTAGCTGGGCATTCTAATAGCAGAGTCTCCAGGTTGGGTTAGAAGGTGGGTTTCCAGCCAATTGACTTGCCTAGAACAGAAGAATCCGATTCTAGTTTTGAGTATGGGGGTGCAGTCAGGTGAGACACTCCCCCCGCAGGCCTGCCTGAATGCTCAAGGACGCTGAGAGGCTAAAGCAGGACCTACAGTTACAAGAGCACATAAAGGCATTCTAGAAGCAGCCTGGCGTGATTACGTTCCGTCTTCACTCGCTGGCCTCATCAGGGACGGCACTGGGCAGGCCTCCCTGGGTGATAGGAACTATGGATGTCAATAAAGATGATGACATCTGCTCTCCTCACTCCAGGTCACCAGGGCCATCCATGAGCTGCTGCTGGTGCCGAGCCAGCGCTCGGAGGTGCAAACCGTCTTCGCCTCCCTGTTCGTGGCCCTGCTTTTCCAAATCTCTTTCCTGGTGACTAACAAGAGCACTGTGGGCCAGGACAAGCCGCACAAAACCGAATGTGTGAAGCTTGTGAGGTACCTTGGGCCCTGGGCCAGTGTGCTAGGGACTAGGATCTGCATACCAGCAGCTCGGCACCCTCGATAACTTGGCCCTTCCATATCCTCCGCACATAGACTCAAGAAACCTTCCTAGACGTTCTTGAAAAGACTCTTTAAGGTGGTCCCCCAGGTAGATGCAGTTTCTGTACTAGAATAAAATCAAAACAAGACTGCTGGACCACGGACCTAGATTCCATTTCCCCAGCCTCTGCAGGCTTCCCGTGCCACCTGGGAGACCCCCACAGGCGTTGTCTGCTTCAATTGTGAAATGTACTTGGCCTGTAGTCATTCCCTGGCCAGGTTCATAATTCATAGGATGGGTGGGACTCCCACGTGGGGTTAGGAGGTCAATGGCGTGGCTGGAATTGACTCCCTGCCTCCGGCTCTGTCTTCAGTTCTTCTGTAAAGGCCTTGAAGACCTTACTGCGAAGCTCGGGGTACTTAGATCACATGTCTTATATTCAGACACTTAGGGGCTGGGATCTGCTTGTCAATCCTGAAAGGCACTATTATGGAGTCACTATGCTGGCCAGGTAAGCTGCCTCCAGTCCCCGGGTGGGGGACCTCCTATATCTTTGGTCCTCTCCTGTGGTTCAGAATAGGGTCTTATTCTGAGCACCCTATTGTTATCACAGGTCCCTGGTCATCAAGAACTGTTGGCACAATCGCCCTGTCTTCCGCTTCCTCATCAGGACCCTCGAGGACCCAGCCTGTGTCAATCACTTCACAGCCCTGGTGTTCCTAACGGAGGTGAGCAGAGTAGGGGGCCAGAGGGCAGTGGGGACAGCTTCCTGGGAAGCAAGTGTAGCCAGGGGACTCCTCTAGAAGGCTCCTGGGGAAGAGAAGTGGCCTGGTTTACCCCTGCCCACGGAACGGGCTGGGGAACATGGGTAAGAATTCTTCGTTAGGTTTCCATGAGTCACAGGCCTTTATCCTCCAACCTCAAGGCTTTGACTCTGCTCTGACCTGGTGGAGCACTGGTTTTCTGTCCTGCAGTTACTTCAGCTTTGACTAGCTACCCTGAATCACTCCAAAATTCAGTCATCTGACGGGGAAAAATGTGTCGAAAATTAACAAATATATATATATATATATATATATATATATATATATATAAATTTTATAAAACCATTAATTTTTACAGTGCCTAAAGAGGACTACTTTCATGTCTTTGCTTGTATGAAGATGTGTGTGTGTGTGTGTGTGAGAGAGTGTGTGTGTGTGTGAGTGTGTATGTGTGTGTGTATGTAAGGTTAACTTATTCTCTGATATTCTATAATGCTGTTCTTTTCATTGCATTTTTTGTTTTTAAGTTAACTTTTTAGTCAGTATACAGGAAATGAGTTTCATTGTGACATTTTCATGCATATGCAACGTTGTAATTTTGTTCTTATTCATCTCTTCCACTATCTCTGGATTCTCCCACCCCACCCCCTTTTTGAGACCGAGTCTCACTATGTAGCCCTGGCTGTGGGAGCCCGTTCTCGGGTTCCTCGTGGCTTTACCCAGCATGTCTGCATAGAGGATGATTAGGACCACGGGCCTGAGTGCAGGTGTCTGGGATGGTCTGCACTTGGCTGTGCTGGGGGAGGAGGTCTTTTGCTCCACCCCTTGGCGTCTCTATAAAAACCCTGGGGCAGAGACAGTCGGGGCCCGTTGGAATAGGTTCCAGGCCCTCTCGAGGCTATCCTTTATTTTCTATCTGTTTATCTCCAAGATATTCTCCGCAATAAATCCTTCTATCTAATATTTCCTGCTGCTCGCACTCAAGAAAACTCTGGGGAACTGTGGGGGTGGTTGGGTAAACGCCCCACAGAATGGCGCCTGAACAGGGACTAAAGAAAAAAGAAAAAGGGGACTAAAGAAAAAAGAAAAAGGGGACTAAAGAAAAAAGGGGGGACTAAAAAAAGGGGGGACTAAAGACAAATGAATAGGGACTAAAGATAAAGGAAAATAATAGTTTTATTACAGAGTTTTTGGCGAAAGTGCTGAGTCAGCCCTGCCAGTGGATAAGGCATGCCGGTGTTATGGAAAATATATATTTTTTATATATATTATTGAGAGGCAGGGGTTTTATCCTCGAGAGAAAAGGAAAGCGGACTGGAAGGATGTCCGATGCTGCAGCGAAATTCTCTTCTGTCAAAATTTTCTATCTTCTATCCCTTTCTCAATTTCTATCTGTGAAAAATAAGGCATAGGGTAGTAAAATAGTGTAGGAAAAACTTAGAAATGTAAGATAGATTGTGTAGGAAAAAAAGTAAGGCAACTAGACAGAAAAACTCTTCAATTTTCTAACTTTGGGGGCTCTGAATGCAAACTGGGGAAAAAAATCTTTCTTTGGGCTTTATGGGTAGTAAAAAGTTCTTCTTTGAGCTTATGGGGAAGAAAAAGTTTCCTATGGAAGTTTTTGACCTGGGGACAGCTGAAATGCTAAGTCCAAGCGGCAGGAGAAAGTAATTTCTCCCTGAGGCAAAAATGGGGGTGTAAAAAGCCAAAGTTTAAAGTTGGGAAGTTTTGGGAAAAGTTGGTCTTTCTCTTAGGGGAAAAAAATCTTTCTCTTAAACTAAAAGCTTTTCTTGGAAAATTTGGGGGAAAAATATGTCTAAAAAGCCTTCATCTTTCTCAAAAGCTCTTAAAAACTAAAGCCTTTAACTTTCTCAGGACAAAAATTAGAATCACCTGAAGATATTAGTATGGGGACCACCTGTGATTAGTTCTAAGGGAAAAAACAGCAAACCTCTTAAGACAGCAAAACCTCTAAGTTCTCTTTCAAGCTTTAAAAATCCTCCCTGCAATGCAGGAGGCAGCGACAAGTTCCTAAAAACCTCTACTAAGCTGTCTCTTCAAGCTAGTAAAAGACAGTGGGTCAGAAACACTTGGTAGAGTGTGGGTGAAAAGCTACAGAGAGCCCAAAAAGGGCAGGAAACTTTACCTGAGAAAAGCAAAAAAGCCAAGCTTTTCAGTTACAGCTGAGCTTGAGGCATCAAGGGTTTTGTTTCTGAGTGAGCATTTCAGAATGAAAAAGTGCTCCCAATCGTCCTAAGCAAAGATCCCCTGAAGCAATGCAAACTACTAGCATTGTATCCTCGCTTCTGACCAAAAACCCAGAGGCGACTGGCCAGCGTCTCTGAGTTGGAGTGCATTTCTGGGATACTAGGGTTCCTGCAGTTGTAAACTTCCAGGAGCACAGAGCTGAGGCAGGAAGGTGCAGGACCCAGGGGAAGGTTGCTAATGAACAAACAAAGCTAAAGCCAGTGGGAACAGCACTGTTGTCCACTTTCCTACAAGTCCCGGGTTGATAGGTCCACAGCTGAAAAAAAAAATCTGAGAAAAAAGCTTTCCTATCAGAGAAAGGACATTTCTGGGAAAACAGTAAAGCTGAACTGTGTCTGAAGCAGTTGTACTGCAGAGTCAGAACACTGTCTGGGGAAAGAGCCCAGCCAGGGCAGAACAGAACTATCCAGGAGTAAAGCTTTCTTTTCTGTCAGAGAAAGCATCTCTTTGAGAAAAGCTTTGTTTCAACTAACTCCTGGTGAAATGAGGGAGTGTAGCCCTGAGAGGTGATTGCCTCTGGCATAAGCTCTGTCCTTGAGCACCCAGACAAGCAAATGCAACCCACTGGGGGACTGGGTCAGGTGAAGGCCTGATGAGGCAAAACACCTGTCCTAATGGGAGTTTAGAAATGGCAAAACCCTCCCCTGTTAGATTTTCAGTCTGTACGCAAACCACACAGACCCCGAAAACAAACGGACAAAAAACCCCTACCTTCAGTAGCAGGGAAAGCCGCCACTGTAGTGTCGGAAACTGTTTCTGGGGTAGAGGGGATAAACTGAGACCAAACTGGGAACTGTCTGGGAAAAAGACTCTGAAGAAACAGAAGGGACATAATCCTCCCCAGAAAATGTGACCTGAAAAAGCTGCTAGAATTTGAGGCAGATTCGGGGGGAGGAAGAAAGCCCCTACCTCCAAAAGTAGCTAGCAGAGGAACAGAGCCGCGGACAGATACCTGAAGCTCTGCATCTGGGGAAGGAAGGAACAAGCAAAATGAGATAGATCAGTGGGAGAAAATCTCTCTGAAGGAGCTATGGAAAAGCTGTTGTAAATGATCTTGTTTTTCACTGACTGGCTAAGGCAAGCACAAGCCCCGAGGAAAGTTGCTATAAGAAATGCCAGCCTCAATGCGCGCTAAGGAGGCAAGTGCAGTTCTGATTTGGGGGCCAGTGTCAAATGAAGGAGAGACACCTGTTGAAGCCAGCTGAGGAGAGAATAGAAATCTCCCAATGTGCCATAGCTGAAAATGTAAAATGCTTGTTCAAATCTCCCGTTGCAAAAGCAAAAAACTTTGTTCAAACCTCCCGGGCAAGAATTTGTAAACAAGTCTGGTAAAAGAATAAGTTGACTCTCAGACCCGAAAAGAACTATGGGAAATGACTGATATAAGGGAAATGATATTATTGACTGATATAAGGGAAATGCATTCTGGGAAAGGTAGTTTTTCCGCTAAAGATGGCGACATTGCCCTGAAACTTTTGTCAGCTCGAAAATACGTTCATGGCAAATTTAAAACACAGCTTTTAAAAGAATAAGGAGGAAAATCGTCTAAGAGTTTAAGTGTCAGTTCCAATGAAAAGTTGAAAGGATACGGAACTAGGCGCTTCACGGTTTGGGGCTCCATTGGTAAAATGCCTTATTTGCCCTAATAGCTGTGCAAAGTTTTTACAGTAGCTAGATGACAGAAAGCTACCTTTAAGAGCAAATAAACCACTTTAAAATCCTTAAAACAAGAGAAAGCAGTTTATACACTGAATGTTGTCTTAGATATGAAGAAACTTATGTTGAAATTAAAGTTCTTTGCCTTTTGGACAAACTGCCTGCAATGAGTAATTCCTTTGCAAATCTAATAAGGATACAAGGAAACAGGCATTCAAAAAGTAATGACTGCTTTATAGACTTGAACAAACTTCAGAAAATCTAGCTGTCTTACAAAAGAGTTGCTTCACCTGAAAGTTCCTTATAAAAAAAAATCAATGCTAAGTATTACAGCTGCTAATAACATCAGGAGTTAAAGCTAATGAAGTGAAAATACTAAATACAGTTCGGAGCTGTGCTGCTTTTGGCTTTACTAGCTCCTTTAGAAAAATACTTTATATCACCTAATAGCTGTGTAGTATTTGGCGAAGAGCTTTACAGCAGCTAAATACGATAATTTCACCCTCAGTGTGAAGTGAAGTTTTTCGGTAGAACAAACCAAAAGTACTGCTGTAATAGAAATGTTTGTCTGAATTGAAGCACTTAGGGGAACTATTATGAATTTGGGTGAAGGGACAGCCTCTAGTTAAAAACTGTCTACTGCTGACAGTGCATCTCTGCCGGTCCAGAACGGCTGAGAGAACTGGCAACTTTGGAGTGTGGCTTCGTCCCGAAGATGCTACAGTCCCCTAGCAACAACTATCACAATTCTATAACACTCACTAAATTCCAGTGCTTTATAACAAAGCTGACTATAAATTCCAAACTTTAGAAATGATATATGTACTTCCTGTCTAGTTAAGAGAATCTTTCTAATATAGTAATAATAATTAAGAGTAAGAAATAGAAAAAGATGAAAATAAGATATGTGAGTTTGTAAAAATTCTCTTGTTAGATCTGTGTTAAGAAATCTTTAGGTGTTTGTGAAGTTAAACGTATGCTAATAGTAGCCCTATATAAGTTTGTAAAATAGATCTACAGATCCTTTAAGAATATAGGCTTGCAAGAAGTATCTAAGGTAGTCTTAAGACATGTAGTAATAAGCTTGTAAGAAGTAAAGATGCTAGTTGTAAATGTAAGTTTAAATAAGAAATAAGATGGAATGAACATAAGAAATATATGAGAAGTAATAAGAAATATATTTGCTAAAGTAGTTCTATAGTTTCCTTAAGGAGTATAAATAAGTAGATATTAATACATTATATGTGAGTTTGTAAAATGTAGATGTTGAATGTGAGTCTAAATGCTTTGCAAGGCAAAAGGTTATATGTGAGTTTGTAAAGTGTAAATGTTAAGTGTGAGTCTATTCTTAATGTATATGGTGAAAGAACCTGAGACACACTGAACTTAGTGTCCTAGCAGACTGCAAAGCAGGCAGTCTGAGCGGTTTTCAAAAGCTCCAGAAGCTGCTAAGAAGCTAAGAATGGCGGACGCGAGAACCAGCACAAGGCATCCGCAGCTGAGATCCGTGGAAAATCGACGCAACACAGAAAAACCTGAGCTAACATCAAAAACGGTGTGGTTTAGAATACTATTGTACCTAAAAAGGTCTCTGGCTTGAGAATAAGTTCAGAGACGCTTGTTTGAGCAAAAATTGTTAACTGCAAAAAGTTTTGGTTGAAAAACATCTCTTCATATTTGGAAGTGAAAGCCTGATACCAGAATTTATTTCTTGTTTGAACTTTTTGAACTTAAAATGAGATAAAACTACAGAAAGATTTTGGTTCTGGATTTCTTCATATTTGGAAGGCTCATACCAGAATTTATCATTTGAATTCTGGGACTTAAGAAATTTATTTCTACCTAGAATCAAGATGCAGTTTTGTGTATGCATATATGCTTTATTAATTGGTGATTCATGAATTGTTTTGTGGAACTGTTTATGTAAAAATGAAATTACTTACAGAACTGGTTTTGTGTTACAAGTGGAACTGTTTAAACGGAAAAGTTTGGGTTTTCTAACTAGGTTTGAGATTTTGTTTAAAAAATTATAAAGAAAAGGAGGAGTTATGAGGTTGAATTATGTTTGCAGAAACCTATTGATATTAATGCACCCTGGTTTTGTGGAGTTAAGGAATATTTAAGTTTGATGTGAATACATTGAAGTTTTTCCTATGTTCTGTTAGCAAGAAAATTCAAATGATTGAGTTAAAGTTTTAAGACAGAGAAAATTGTTAACTATATTTAGCACCATATATGCTAATTCAAATGGTTCTGTTAAGAGTTTGCTTTGAGTTGTAAAATTGAGAGAATTGTGACTATGTATAGCAATATTTATGTTAACCTGTTAATGGTAATGATGGAAGCTAAGGGATTCTTTAAGTTTGTAGTCACCTTAAGAGTTTTTGGTTTAGAAAGGGCCTGAGGCAGCTAAGACTGCTGTAGTCACCTTGGACCTAATTCAAAAGAGAAATGCCATCTTTATCATCCTCTACTCCCATATTGGGAGGTGTAACAGCTATGGAGATTGCTGTAAGCCATTAATAGTTATTTTCTTATATATTAAGAAAGGGGGACCTGTGGGAGCACGTTCTCGGGTTCCTCGTGGCTTTACCCAGCATGTCCGCATAGAGGATGATTAGGACCACGGGCCTGAGTGCAGGTGTCTGAGATGATCTGCACTTGGCTGTGCTGGGGGAGGAGGTCTTTTGCTCCACCCCTTGGCGTCTCTATAAAAACCCTGGGGCAGAGACAGTCGGGGCCCGTTGGAATAGGTTCCAGGCCCTCTCGAGGCTATCCTTTATTTTCTATCTGTTTATCTCCAAGATATTCTCCGCAATAAATCCTTCTATCTAATATTTCCTGCTGCTCGCACTCAAGAAAACTCTGGGGAACTGTGGGGGTGGTTGGGTAAACGCCCCACACCCGGCTAGCCTGGAACTTTCTGTGTAGATCAGGCTAGCCTCAAACTCACAGAGATGCATTTGCTTGTGCGCTAGGATTAAAGGTGTGCTCCCCCATGCCCAGCCTCTTCTCCCCGTCACTGGTCTCCTCTGCCTTCATCGTATGTTTTTCATAAAACTCTAACGATGACGCTTGTTTAACACAAATGTGTTCCATGATGGAGAGAGTATTCTGTTTCTAATTTGACACAAGTGTAAACAACCCTGCAAACAAACACCTCTGTGCAAAATAACGCTACAGATGATTGCTTTAAATATGGACTATTAAAAAGTGGAAGTATGAGTTCCAGATGTGTAAGTGACTTCTGTGACTTTTGATACGGATGCCCAAAAGTTCTCCAGTAAAATTGTGTCACTTTATGCTTCCACCAGCAGGGGTTGGGGAGGTTTTTGAGGTCTGCCTTACTGTAGTCTTAAATTAGCTTCTTTGAAAATGCAAGCTACCTGATTTTGAAAGCTATTACATTTATTTGTGTGTGTGTGTGTGTGTGTGTGTGCAACCACACACATGTGGAGATCAGAAAACAACATGCATGAGTCAGTTCTGTCCTTCCCCTAGGTGGGTCCCAGGGATGGAGCTGGAAGTTTCTCTGGTCCTGCCCAGCCCTGCGGTCAAGACAAATCTCTCCCACCTGCATCTCGCAGCCACTTGGTCCCAAGTAAATACACAGAGGCTTACATTACTTACAAACTATATGGCCTATGGCTCAGGCTTCTTGCTAGCTAGCTCTTATAACTCAACTCATGTCTATTAATCTATATGTTGCCACATGGCCATGGCGTTACCGGTCTGCAGGCATCTTGCTCCTTCGGCAGTGGGCCGGCGTCCTCCCCTCTTCCGCCCTCCTTCTCTCTGTCTCTCTGCTTGGATTTCCCACCTGGCTGTAAGCTTTCTTTCCATAGGCCAAAAATAGCTTTATTTATTATCCAATAATATATATAAATACATATTCCCAGCATACAGAAAGACATCCCACAACGTGGGGATTGAGCTCAGGTCTCAGTCTTGACAGCAAACGCCTTTATCCATCCGTCCATCTCACTAATCCAAACGTACCTAATTAGAAAAAAATAAAAGGAAGAAGCCGATTACTTTTGAATGCCAACAGAAGATAACACAATAGTAATGACACTAGGACATACACGGTGATCTTCATTCTGACATGCTAGCAGGCACTTGCTAAGCATGCTAAGGATTGATTCTCTTGGAGGATGCAGAGGCCTGACTAGCTGGGGGTGCGTTCATGCAGTGGCTCTCAGGCCTTGGTGTAATCACCGCACTGAGGATGCTGCTCCAAAGACAGATTCCTGGGTCCTTACCCCAGAGGCTTGGGTTCAGTTGACCTAGGATAAGCCCAGGAGCCTTCATTTTCTAAAAGCCCTCTGCTGGCTGTTGTGGGGCAGGTAGTCCTTGGGCTCTGAGAAACAGCACAGGAGACTAGCCTACAAGCCAGAGGGCCACTGTTCTAGAGCAGCAGTTTTGAACCCTTGCTGCATACTAGAAGCCTCTAGGGCAGCAGTTCTCAACCTGTGGGTCACAAACCCCCAAAGGGGTCAAATATCAGATATTTACATTATGATTTATAACAGTAGCAAATTACAGTTATGAAGCAGCAACAAAATAATGTTATAGTTGGGGGTTAACACATCATGAGGAACTGTATTAAAGGGTTGCAGCATTAGGAAGGTTGAGAACCACTGGTCTAGGAGATGCTAAGCCTCATGCCACATTTTTCTGCTACTGGGTGCCTACTTCTTCAGAACCACCCTGGGGTGGGATGCAGGAATTAGTTTTCTCTAAGCCCCCATGACGGCTGTGATCTAGGCACAGCTGGTATTGAAGAACATTCTAGAAGTTCTCTCAAATGCTGATGCCCAGCTGCAAAGGGTAGATACCCACGTAACACTTGCTCAGTCGCCACCCTCACTGGAGCTTCAGGCTGCTGTGCAGTTAGCATGTGTGGCTTAGGACATTTGGGTAGAGAGATGGATGAAGCCCATTTTCAGCAACTGGAGGGGAACTCTGACAGTCTGAACATGGGGAACCAATGGGGTTCCGGTACCAGCTAAGAAAGTGGGCCAGATCTGTAGGTGAGAGACCATGGCTGGGAACACTTGGGAACATTTTGCAGTCCCTTAAAACTCCTTGTTCAGGGCTGGAGAGATGGCTCAGAGGTTAAAAGCACTGGCTGCTCTTCCAGAGGTCCTGAGTTCAATTCCCAGCACTCACAACTGTCTGTAACTCCAATTCCAGGGGATCCGATACCCTCACATAGACACACGTGCAGGCAAAACACCAATGCACATGAAATAAAAGCCTCCTTGCTCACTGTTACCTCCATCCGCCGGCAGTCACAGGCAGAGGGATTTAAAACAGACAGGGCGGTGCAATTTAAATCAGAGTACTTAAGAAACTGAGCCCAGGCACTTTAATTTGTAGAGGATAAAACTCGGGCTCAGAGAATGTAAGACATTTGCTCAGCTAGTGAGTAAATAATGATAGATCTGCCTTGATGGCCTGACAAGAACAGGAAGACATCTTTGCCTTGAGGACAGACAGACAGACAGACAGACAGATATACACACACACAGGCACACACACACAGACATATGCACACACACATGCACACATAGACACAGGCATACACAGAGACACACATGCACACACACAGACATATACACATACACATGCACACACACGCACATACACAGAGCACACACAGCACACACACGCCTCTGTCCTCTGGGACTCCTTTCCATCTCTTTTGCCCATTATCCTATTGAATTGTTTGACTTCTAATCTAAAGACTTAGGATTCATGAAGTTCTCTTTATCTTCAAGTCTAGTTCAGTCACGTTCTGCCTCCTTTGCAAACTCGCATTCATGATGCTTTGTAGGTGCTGTCAACCTGTGGCGTGTTGTTCTTTCCTTGAAATATTCTCCAGGCAGTTCATGGTCATGTCTTTTATTTTTTTATTTTATTTTAGGTTTTTTGAGACAGAGTTTCTCTGTGTAACGTTGGCGTCTATCCTGGAACTCGCTCTGTATAGCACAGGCTGGCCTCGAACTCACAGAGATCCAACTACCTCTGCCTCCCGAGTGCTGGGATTAAAGGACTGCGCCACCACGCCTGGCCTTTTAAAATATTTTTAATTAATTTTTCATAGCAACCACAGATCCCCCTCTCATCCCTCCTCCCACTCTCCTTACCCCATGATCATGTCTTTAAAGGCTCCCAGCCCTAGGATCTGTGACGGCTGAATACATTTCTCATTGCTATCTCCCATCATCCCATCTCAAAGATGCCTGGGAAGACTTGCACCATGGATGGGTGATAGGGTGTGAATTTGTCCTTTAAGCTTTGACCAAGGCTCTGAGAACATTATTTTACTAACAAGACAGAATCTAGATCCAGCTGTTCCCTTGCCTACCTTTCTGTCCTTCTTGGTTTCCTCTTGCCAGCTGTTCCACTGTCCAGATGTGGCAGGTGCTGTGGATGAAGCCTCCACCAAGGTTCTGGCAGACTGGTTCAAGTGTGAGGAGCCCGCCACAGAGCATCTATTCCTGCAGATCTCAGAAACCTTCACAAAGCACAAAAACACGGTGCAAATGGGTGGGGCTTAGGACATGTCACTCGGAGAAGGAATAGGTGGACCTGGAGAGCTAGTGTGTCCAGTTGTGACACACTCTTGGAATTAGAGTAGGGGTCCTCTTGAGGCTGGTTGTCCAAGCACAGAATCCAGGAAAGGTCCTGAAGGAAGTTATTGAACCATTCAGGCTTCCTCCTGTCCAGGAAAGGTCCTGCAGGGAGTTATCATGTATCCCAGCCAACACCAGGATCCCAGATGTACCATCTGGTCTATGGAGATCAGGATCATCAGGAGTGAGGGAAACAAGGAGGAGGGGAATTTATGGTGCGGGAGGTGGAAAATCTCTATCTTCTCACCTCTGCCCATGGAGGGCAGAAGGTTCCTGGCCAGGTACCCTTTTGATAACCCAGTTTGACCACCATCCAATGTTGGGACCATTCCTACTTCCAGAGTGCAAATCATGAGAGCTTGTGCCCACTGGTCTATGTGAGGGGTGGGATTGGCGGGAAATGCTGGGGGCGGGGGACAGTTTCTTGGCTCTGGTTTTGAGTGGCTGTCACTCTGTAGATGAGGCACTTCCACATCCTGCAGCCCTACGTGCTGAGCTGCTGCTACTCCTCCAGCAGTGAGGTGGTGATGGAGACCTTCCTGATGCTACAGCGCATCCTCAAGGACCTCACCTGGTATCACTCCTCCTCCTTCATCGTTGAGCTGACTTTCACTTTGGCACACTTCTTTGAGGAGGTAAAGCCCCCAAGGGATAGAGAGGTTGCTCTCTTACCCTAGGTAGCTGTGACACAGTGGAGCAGGGTAGAGAAATCTTCAAAAGCCCTTTCCTTGACCCCAATTTCCTTGACTCCCTAAAGTTCTCAGGAGACCGACTGCATCTGTGCTCTTGTTTCCAGAGGTCAAGGGGAGGGCATTTGAGGACAGTGCAGGAGAGCTGTGTTCTGAACAAAGCAGATGGGGGATGTGCACAGGAACGTGGAGCAGAGCTCAGAGTCCTTCTGACCTGGGTGACCAGCGCAAGTGCAGTGTCTTCCTGAGTGGGTGTGTATCTTCTTCCCCAGGAGTCAGAGCAGCTGCGCCTGATAGTCTTTGAGATCTACGGAAGCAT
Organism: Peromyscus californicus insignis; assembly: GCF_007827085.1. NCBI lineage: Eukaryota > Metazoa > Chordata > Mammalia > Rodentia > Cricetidae > Peromyscus > Peromyscus californicus. The sequence goes on along the minus strand of NW_026294436.1, from coordinate 22,925,711 downwards.
CCTAACTAAGGTCTCGAGGATGACCCTTGTCTTCCCCTTGAAGCACCAGATTCTCAACCTCACAGTCCTCCTTGTGTTACACCTGAAGGATGTAAACACCGAAGTGGTGGAGGTGAGAAGCCGGACCCTGGAGCCTGGCATTCAGTTATCACTGGAAGTTGATGCAGAGCATGGTAAGCCCTTGGACAGGGCTGTGGCAGGATTGTGTAGCACTGAGGGGGCCCACTAGACTTTGGACGTTGGAGAGGTTCTGTGAGTAGAGGTGACTGTCTGTTGGGCTGACTCTCCTCCAGCTCCAGTTTGATCCAGCTAGCTACCAACTCCAGGAGAAGTTGGTGGGCATGCGAACTCTGATGCAGGAAGTCTCGTGGTAGTACCAGCTCCTCTCCCTGCTGCCTTGCCTTGGCCCTTGGGGACTTCTCCAGACTGTTTTCTGCCCTTACCTTACCAACGAGGGGAGATGGGGCTCCTAGGACGGAAGAGTTCCAGTTGTGGGTTGTATGCTGGACACAGCAGAGAGGCCTGGACTACTACAGGCCAAGCTCTGAGCATGTAAACCCGAAGCACGTACTGCAGCTAGACACTTGGAAACTGTTGACTTGATTTGTAACAGGAGACATCTTAGATACATCCAAGGATGCTGCTGAGCACATGACAGAAAGGGATGGGTCCCTGGATGAACTCAGTGATGTGACCAAGCCAACCTTGATGTAGAGCAGGGAGCACCCAGGTGGGGTACCAAGATTGAGGTCCCTGGGTGAGGTGGTATACTTCTGTGAACTCGGTACTCAAGAGTCTAACATGCCAGTTTGAAGCTAGCCTGGGCTATGTAGCAAAAGCCCGACATTTGGGGCTGGAGAGATGGCTCAGTGGTTAAGAGCACTGACTGCTCTTCCAGAGGTCCTGAGTTCAATTCCCAGTGACCACATGGTGGCTCACAACCATCTGTAATGGGATCTGGTGCCCTCTTCTGTCTTGCAAGGACATATGCAGGCAGAACACTGTATACATAATAAATAAATAAACCTTAAAAAAAAAAAAGTGGTACACGATTTAAAAAAAAAAAAAAAAGCCCGACATTTGTTTTCAGAGGGACTGCTTTGGGCTTGGAAAGCCATGATGCGGAAGGCTATGCTGTAGGGAGTCACACTGTGGTGGGACTCAGCGTTACTACCACAGCAACTGGAAAAAGCATTAGAACTGTCACTCCCACTTCGTCATGGGAAAAAGAGGGCATCAGTAGAGCCAGATGTCTGGACAGGCTCTGCATTTCTCCCAAGCCTGGATCCCGCAGGTTCAATCTACCAAGGCCAAATGGGCTGCTGCCTCCCTCCCTCCTGGACCCCTCTGTATCATTGTCCAACCTCATTCCCATGATCCCTCATGATGAGCCTCCTATCTCCTCAGGTCTGTAGGCGCACCCTCTACAAATTAGCTGCCATCATGGGCTGGTTCAAACTCAAAGTGGTCTTTGCCAAGAAAGATGTGTTCACCATCCTCGGTGCCCTGGTAAGCCAGCAGCTGACTCATCATTCTTCCCTGTGCAAGGGAGTCAGCCCCCCACCCCACCCCCCCCAAAAAAACCCACACAAGCCATCTCAGTCAGTTTCCTCTCTACAGCTGGGGTTTTCAGCAACAGTACACACATATAGCTCATTCAACAGTCTGTCTTCCTTGTGTTGGCCACCTAGCAGTGCTTCCTGCCTTCTCAAGGCTTCCCGGTCTACCCCGGAGAGCTAGGCACATGAATTGGTAATTTAGGAGTCTTTGGGGGAAGGGTAAGGAAGTGGAACGCGCTTTCTAATACAAAGGCAGGGCACTCAGGCCAGCTCGGGCTTGAAGAAAGGCTTCCTGGTCATCTTCATGGGGAGGAATGGAAGAGGGCTAATGCTTAGCGTATTAGTTCCTTTTCTACTGCTGTGACTAAACACCACGAAGAGTTTATTTGGGCTTTCAGTTCCAGAGAGTTAGAGTCCGTGACGGTGAAGAGAAGGGATGGGAGCAGGAGCAGGGATCCCAGGGCTCACATCTTGAAGGACAAGCAGAGAGAGCAAAGTCAAAACGGCTCAAGTCTTTAAACTCTCAAAGCCCGCCTCCAGTGACACACTTCCCACAAGGCCACCCCTCCTAAATCTCCTCCCAACAGTGCCACCCATTGCGGACCCGATATTCAAATGCCTGAGACTATGGGGGACAAGTAAACCCAGACACCAGTAGAACCGAAGACTCACTAGGTCAAGGGCTTTGTATACATTGTCATTCCCGTGGCTTGGTCAGTCTGGGAAGGCTTTGTGGAAGAAGTGAGGTTCCAGAAGTTGGGATACAAGAGGTGACTTTCCAGGAGGTTCTGAAGGTTTTTGTTGTTGTTGTTGTTTTGTGTTTTTTCCAGTTGGGACAATTTCCATTGACCCTCCTATTTAGACTGTCTGAGAGGCAAGACACTTGGCCGTGTGCCACTTTAGTTGGTGCATCTAATGCTGCTTCTTCCAGTTGCAGCAGGAAAGGAGCAAGGCAGTCTGGTTTTTGAAGCAGAGTGTGGCTCTCTTCAAGAGTCCGCAGGGCCCCATCCGCCAGATCGCTGTGTGGTTTGCAGGTATGTTAACCCTCTCTCTTCTTTTTTTCCAGACAGGGTTTCTTTGTGTAGCTTTGGAGCCTGTCCTGGATCTTGCGCTGTAGACGAGGCTGGCCTCGAACTCACATAGATTCGCCTGCCTCTGCCTCCCAAGTGCTGGGATTAAAGGTGTGCGCCACCCCCCACCTCCACCCCCGCGACCCTCTATCTTCTTGGAGCCATTGTCTCCTTGAAGTTGGGTTCTTCAGATTGAGGCCTGGGCATGTGAGGCTCTAATTAAAGGACCCATGGTAATTATAGTCCCTGGTAAGGACCCCTACCTGCTCCCTTCTACCACAGGGAGTCCCCAGAGGGGTAAGGATGACCTGTCTAGAGAAGAACAGCCAACGCCTAAGAAACCAAGGCAGCCTAGCCCCCAAAGGGTGGGGCATCAGACCTGTGTGTGGTCCCTAGCTAGGTAGACACTACCTCCTCTCACCCCATGGAGAAGCAAGCATCTTTGCAGCAGCCAAGTTTATCTGCATTTCCACCTGGCCAGGTTCCTTAGAGTCCTTCGCAGAATTGGAGAAGCAGTTTGGCTTCATGGAGCAAGTCCAGCTCTAAGCTAGTCACCAAGGGTGGGGAAGACACACACAGAGACGGGATGATGGGTTTTACCGGGGAACTTAGGGCCCACTGGCCCCTTGTGAGGCCACTGAACGCCTGTGTGCCCCTGTAGGTCAGATCATCCGGATCCTCAACAGGGCCGAGAAAGAGGAAATCGAGGAGGAATATATAGGTGAGTGGCCCCCCCCACTGCCTACTGCTCACACCTTTTTATGGGTATTGGCATCAGAGGGGTGGCTTGGAAATGAAGGCAGGAGGGTTCCTAAAGATCATCATCCAAGAGGACAAAAGGCCCATCTCCAAGTCTCGAGGGTCTGGGGTACTGGTCAGAGCTCCTCTGGTCCCCACACCCATTCACCCTCACTGCTGTTGAGGCTGCTTGTCTGCCAGGCCGGTCCCTTCAACTCTCCCTAGGAAAGAGCTACCTTCTTCCCTGGGGGTACCACAGTGTCCCCAGGCCTTCCCCTCAGGAGCTTCATCACTGCTTACATAATCGTGTGGGCACCTTTGTGTCCTCACTGTCCCTGAGACATGTCCCCTGTGCACTGTGCCTTTCTCTCTCCTGTCCTTCCACGCTGCATTCTTGACACAGTGACCCCCAGGTATGGCTCTGTCCTGGGCTGCAGTTCTCCTGGGGGGAGGGTCAGAGGACCTCCTACAGACCGGAGGAGGAGGGCAGAGCTAGGGAGGGACAAGTTGGAGGACCAAAAGAGCAGCCTGTCTTGCGTCTCCCTGAGCCAGGAGCAATTTGGGGGTCTTGATTGTAATGAGCAGTGTGGGCTTGCAGAAGAAATCTTTGCTTCTATTGTAAAAATTGCCAGTTTTCCTTCTTCCTCCAAGCAGTGACGGGGTCCTGCTGCCCAACCTGGTCCCTTCCTTCTGTTCATTGTACCATCTCCTGTGTTATCTGTTACAGCCTTCAGGTACATGCAGAGAGACCCTGACCCCATAGTCAGCTGCCTCACTGTACAGACTTTACACATCCTAGAAGTCAAGGAGACGGTGACACCGGCTAAGACCCCTTCCTCCTGCCTCTGCATGAGGAGGTTCCGAAGGAAGGATGGCTGAGTCGGCATGCGAGGGTCCAAGATGAAGGCTTGACCCCAACACCACTTGTGGCAGCAGGCTACCTCCTGAGTCCTGCGCTGGAAATGGTGTCTCCCTGTAGAAATCTATAATAAAAGGGGAAAGAATGCAGTTTTGTGGAGTTGGATGTCCGCTTGTGGTCATGAGCTGCCGTGTGTGCAGAAATCATCTGGGTCAGGCTGGCTTCTCTGGCTCTGCTGCTGCGTGCCCACTCCCGTTCGGCCATGTGATCTAAGGTCACGCGCTGCAAGTCGCAATAATCTGAAGTAGGATTTCAGCTGACTACGACAAAGCTATACCTGGAAGAAGCCAAGGGCTTAAGGAGTCTTGCTGATATTTGGCTTTTGATTATTAGCTGTTTCCTGCTATGAGTTTCTTGTGTGCTATTGTAGCTTTTCCGTCATTCTTTGGGCACCATTTCCTTTCTACTAAGGAATATTTAGATAACCTGCGCAGTAACGCAGTCAGGACCCCTAATTTCAAGCCTCCCTACAATTATTGTCATTGGCAGCATCTGGCCAGGACCATCCCTGGATGGATGAAAGTTTCTTGCTTGAGATATCTCACAGATTCTCTAAGAACAGACTTAAGCATCCAGACTATCTGTTTGAGAAGGCCTGGCGGATGTGCTAATTAAGCTTAACTTTCTCCCTTTCCAAGTCTTCTCTCTAGTTTTAGATTTACCCTTAACAACTAACTCAGAACTGAAGGGTTCCAACTTACAGGTACATCAAGCTGTGATGGAAGTTGCCTAGCCAAGTTGCCTAGCGACCGAGCACACTTGCCAGAAATGGCAGGAGCAGAGATAGCTTGGAGAAAATAAGGGTCAAAGGGATTAAAGGGCAGTTTTATTTTCAGAGGACTAGACAGAGAAGAGAAAAGAGAACGGAAGAACTAGATGGGTAAGAACTGGAGAGAAAGGAACTGAGATGGGGAAGAACTAGATTGAAGGGCTAGAAGAGAGGACTAGAGGAACGAGATGGAAGATGAAGAAGAGCCAGATGAGGAAGAACAAGATGAGGAAGAAGGAGATGGGGGAGGAGCTGATATGGGAAAGAACTAGATGGATGAGGACCTAGATGGGGCAGAACTAAGATGAGAGAATTAAGTTAGAACTTAGAGGGGACAGCAGATGAATGTAGAGAGGAATCAGGGAAGAAAGGAGCTAGGCACGAGAGCAGAATAGAAGCTTTGTAGAGAGAGAACTGATTCAGAAGAATAAAGTGTATGGACTAAGAGTTTCGTGTACGTAGATTCATTTCATATCATCAAAGATTAGATTATCAGCTGGTTGTAGATTCTTCCCGGACCCTGGGAGGGGACTGTCGAGGGGCTGGACCCCCATAGTCCCTGTTAGTCACAGTAAGCAGTTTTCTTTGAACTAACTTGAATTACAGCCTGGGTGTTAGACACATGAAGTAGCTAGAATTCATTTGTCCCAGCAGCTGTTGGGTTTGGTTTTATACAGGATCTTGCCATGTGCCCAGGCTGGCCTCAAGCTCATATTCTCCTGCCTCTGCCTCCTGAATGCTGGGATTATGGGTGTGTGTTGCCATAGTCAGCCTTTATTTTATTTGCGATACTGCCTTGCTACATAGCCCAGGCTGCTTTTGAACTCTCCTGGTGGCTGGGCAGTGTTCTTGCTGATAAATAACAGTGTTCCCCCTGGCTAGTTGAAGCAGGAAAGTGGTTGATTTTTTTTTCCTCTCTCTCTCTCTCTCTCTCTGTGTGTGTGTGTGTGTGTGTGTGTGTGTGTGTGTGTGTGTGTGAGAGAGAGAGAGAGAGAGAGAGAGAGAGAGAGAGAGAGAGAGAGAGAGAGAGAGAGAGAGCGAGCTCCCAGAGAGTGTGGTTAACTCTGTAGGTAGGAGCACTCTATAAAAGCAGTATTATGACTGCCCCTGGGCACCACCCAAACCACAGCCCAGAAGTATCCTTCCCCTGACATACTAAGGGGATTAGATCAGTGCTGGCTCTTTCTCATGCCCCTGTTGGATTCAGTCTTACAGACGCCTGCCTGACAGTGAGTTCTTGGGGTGTTCTGGGTCTACACAGGGTCATGGGTGGCTCCTAGAGTCCCTCTCCTCTCACCATCCTGTTTCCTATTACCTTGACCTTCAGTCACTGGGAAAAGCTTACAGGACAACAATCTAATTTCCTAGAACAAATGCAAGCTCCTTCAATGGGCAAGCATGCTTGAACTAGGCTGGAGCCCTGTCCACTATGAAGCAGGACCTGGCTTCGCAGGCCCATGCCTTGAAGTTCCCAGCTGGCTCCTGCACACAAGCCCTCAGGAACCTGCCTGGCTCCTCCTTGCTGGTCCTCCCGAGGCCCACATCCTTCTTGTATTTTCTTGTAAGCTCACCTGCTTGCCAACAAGGCCAAAGATGGCGTTAAAGGCCCTGCTAATTTCTGCAGCAGCCAGGAGGCTTTTCACACATTTTCTGGCTCATTATCAGCCGCCACCTGTTACCACTAGGAAGCTTTCTGGGCTAACCACTTTATACATGGGAATAAGTGGAAATATACAAGACTCCCTAACACCTTACAGCTCTTTCCTTGTCCCCAAAGGACAAATGTGCCTTTATAAGCAAGGATAAATGGTATATCTTATATTAAAAATAAAATCAGCAGGGCGGTGGTGGCGCACGCCTTTAATCCCAGCACTCGGGAGGCAGAGGCAGGCGGATCTCTGTGAGTTCGAGGCCAGCCTGGTCTACAGCGCGAGATCCAGAAAAGGCACAAAGCTACACCAAGAAACCCTGTCTCGAAAAACCAAAAAAAAATAAATAAATAAAAAATAAAAATAAAATAAAATAAAATCAAACAAAACAACCAGTTACAGGTTTGGGGGATAAAACCTCCTCCAAGACTGGGTGTCCCCCCCACGTTGCCACATTCACTTTGGTCAAACCAAGATACAGGTAAGAAAAGAGTGGATTCTAGGCACTTTTCTGTCCCACTGCTGCCTCAGCTGATTCTGTTGGCCTCTCCGGGCCTCAGTTCCCTTTGTATATAAAATGAGGAGTTTGGGGAAAAACACATCTTCTGGGGCGCCACCCGGCTTAGACAATGAATGGCATCAAATTCTCCTGAGGGACTTAGTCGCTAGTGTCTGCAGCACAAGCACAGTGGTCTGAGTCCATCGTCCCAGAACCCGCAGAAGAGAGCAGAGTATGGGGGTGCACACCTGGAACCCAAGCTCTGTGGACGCAGAAACCGGAGGATCCCTGAGGCTGGCTGGCCAGACCGAATCAGAAAGCTCTCGCCCGGCTAGCTCAGTCAGTAGAGCATGGGACTCTTAATCCCAGGGCTGTGGGTTCGTGCCCCACGTTGGGTGCCATTTGTAGCTAGAGTTTTCCTGAAGCCTCAATGGGGGTTGGAACTTCCAGATCAAAGCTGGAATGGCTACCCACTACATCAATTCAGTAATACCTATCTCAAAAATAAGGTGGAGGCCAGGCGTGGTGGCACTTGGGAGGCAGAGGCAGGCACAGCTCTGTGAGTTCCAGGCCAGCCTGGTCTACATAGTGAGTTCTGGGCTAGCCAGGACTACATAGTGAAACCCCCATCTCAAGAAATAAAAAATAAATAAAATACAGATAAATAAATAAGCAAAATGGAGTGTGATTGAGGAAGATATTTGGTATCAACTTCTGACCTCTGTGTGATGGACATAGGCATGGGTACCTGCATACAAATGTGTAGGACAGACATGTGCGTGCGCGCGCATGCGCACGCGCGCGCACGCACGCACGCACACACACACACACAATTAAAATAAAAAAATTTTTTTTCTTTGAGACAGGGTTTCTCTACATAGCCCTGGTGGTCCTAGAACTCACTCTATAGACCTGGCTGGCCTCAAACTCAGAGATCCACCTGCCTCTGCCTCCCAAGTGCTGGGAGTAAAGCCATGTGCTGCCACCACCACTCAGCTTTAAGTAAACTTTTAGAAAGAACAACCAGTGTTCTGGACCACTGAGCCACCTTTCTAGTCCCCCATATTTAAGAATCTCTTCATTCTGGGCACATTCACAGGGTGACTTGAATTTGGAAAAACAGTTGCTGTCAACCCCCTGGGGGATGAAGAGGGGAGTCAGCACAAGGAGGAAGCTGCTGAGGCCCTGTCCTTCCCTCCCTCCCCGGTTCATCTATATGCTCAGCCAGTGGCAGTCGGCCACACCCAGTTGTCACTTCCCACAGTTCACAGTGGGCTGCATCTGTCTGTGGAGTAGCAGAAGAGGATCTCAGGTAGAACATGAGCTTTGGGGAGCAGGGGTGGGGCAGGAGACCGGCATGGGGTGGGACTCAGTTGGCCGGCCAAAATCAATGATCTTCAGGAAGCCACCCCATCCTCCAAGGCAGAGGAGGATCCTCTGTGCCTGCCTAAGAGGCTGGGGACATAGGGCAGGACCGCCCACTGTGTCTCCCTTTGTGGCTAAGGGTCCCTCCCATTCACTCTCCTGCTCGGGGGGGGGGGGGGGGGGGGGGGGAGCAGAGGCCACTTTGAGAATTCCTCTCCACCCACCCTGAACTCTGGCTCGTTGGGTCAGTATAACAGCGGGGACTCGTGTGGGCTCAGAAGCCACTTGGTTTTCCATTTGGGAACCAAAGCGACAAAAGATGCTCCTGGCGTCCTGGCTGTATAGAAGGCCTAGAGCCTTCTAACCTCAGATGGCGTCAAGGAGTGGGCCAGACTCCTCAACAGAGTACGCAGAGACAGAGATGGCAAAATAGAATGCAGCTGGGGCTGGAAGGGTAAATCAGTGGTAGGCCAGGTGCTCGGCATGCATGGAGCTCTGGGTTCCATTCCCAGCCCTAAACATGAAAAAGGGTGGTGGAGAACACAGTTTGCCAGAGACTGAAAAGCACTGACCCAGTAATAACATCCCAACCATTGCAGAGCTGGTTTAGTATACGAGTTTCTCGATACATTGACACTTCTGCCTTCTCTCTGTAAGTGGCAAAGGAACGAAGCAGGCCCAGGATGCAGCACACACAGGGAGCCCCCAGTCCTAGAGAAGGCTCGCATCATGTGAGTGAAGGACGGTGGGCGCTTTGACAGCGCAGGCTGATCGAATCCCAGCCCTGTCCTGATGAACCACTGCCATGTTGTGACTGTCCTCATTTCATAATGAGGCCATCACCTATTACCAGGGGACAGGGACGATGTAGCCCTGAACAGTACCTCGGCACTGTGTGCTTAGTCAATGCTAGGGCCTGCTCTGGAACGATTGTACCTGCAGGCTACATGGAGAGTGGGGAGGAGAAGGTACCATACTTTTACCGTAAACACCGTAAACTCATCATGGAGCATTGTTCTCTCATGGAGCCCAGTCACAAAGGCCAGTCTCATAGGCCCGCCCCTAAACAACTTCCCACCCCTAAGAAAGCACCACCAGCCACAGGTCAACAGCCCTCTAGCCACACCTCTGCAGACAATGATCATTCGGGTTTTATTTATGACAAATCCTTAGAGCACACACATCCAATTCCAGAACAGAAATGTACAGCATGAGGCTTAAATAACTTTCATACACTATGTACAGTCATCAGCAGAGGTACAAAACATATACACACCTTGTGCTACCATGTGACAGGAGAGCGCAGGGGCCAAAAGGGACTCCCCCCCACCCCCCCACCCCCCCGCAGCCTGGGCAGGGGCAGCCTGGGCAGGGGCAACGGCTTTAAGAGCTGGTGGCAGGGCAGGGCAGGGCAGCAAGACATCAGTGGTCTTTTCTGATTTTCAGCAGGACCAACTTCCCCCTTTCTGACAAAGCCTTAGGATTGAAGGTGGAGGGGAGGAAGCCAAGGAGGTCAACTGGGAGCTGGAGATGAAGGGGGTGGGCACAGGAGACAGAACAAAGATGTCAAAGAGACAAGTTCCCCTGCACACTCTGTTCTTGCGCATAAGGAGCAGTGAAGACTTGGGAGTCAGGAGGGACTGGCTGGGCTCAGGGAAGCTCGGTGGGGTCACCGGCCACTGCGCTCAGCAAAGGAAGCCGCTCAGCAAAGGAAGCCACGACAGCAGTGTCTTGTTTGAAAGGACAAAGGGACAGATGCCCCAGGTTTGGGAAGGACTTCACTGCTCCTGCAGGGCAGGTCCTGCCCACACAAACAAAGCAGGCTCAGCCAAGGGTGTGTGGCTGCACCCAGACCAGACTCCAGGGGAAGCCTCCAGGAACTGGGAGAGGGCGGGACAGAGGGTGATGCCCCGATTTCCCAGCAGCTTCCTGCCCATGCTACTACCCCAAGGGGTAGCGGGAGAACGCCCCAGCGAGGCGGTGGCCTCTCACGCGGGTTTGTGCTTTAAACTACCCTCTGCCCAAGCCACACAGCCTCAGACAGTTCCAAGCCTGCAGCTGGCGCAAGGGTGGAAGGCTACTCCCAGATCCATAGCTGTCCCTTTTCAAGTAGCCAGTGGTGGTGCTCTGACCACATCAAGGGCTAGGCTGGGTCGGCCTCTTGTTCTTTGCCTTCTCTCTCTCCTTGGCAGTCTCTAAAGGCTGCTCCAGGCACAGCCTTCCAGGATTTGGCTGCTGCAGAGTCAAGTCTCTTCAACAAGAGCAAACACTGAACTGGTTAATACTGGAACGGGTCCTGGCCCGGGATTGTGCAGAGAAGGCCTAAGAGAATGGGGACAGTAGACAAGTTCCATCCAGGTGGAAGCCGATCAGCTTCGGAAGCATGGATGTGGAGGTTAGTTCAGGCGTTGGGAGCCTGGGTCCAGGCTCTTCAGGCTCAGTATGGTGGGGGTACAGCTATATGCAGGTTTTTAAAGGCCTGGGGTATGGGGGTCTAGGGAGGGCCCCCTAGCATACAGATGTGGCCTGGGCCTCAAGTCTTAGGATGGGGTACAAGAATATGACAAGTCCCAGAAGTACACGGGTGAGTCAGCCAGACACATGGACATCCCTAGTCTAACTTAAGACTCAGCCCATTTGGGAAAAGCCTCCTGGGCCCAAGCTTGCCCATACCGTCTACCCAGAGACCTGCCATTGTGCTCAGTCACAACCAGTTTGTGCTTCCAACGCGTAGGACGCTTGTGCAGTGAGGGGAGCTAGGGGTCTGCCCCTGACCCTGTACCTTGGACACCCCTGAAAGAGTGGGCAGGGACTCCACCATTCCCAGGACACAGTGCAGAATGCCTTGGGGACGATGATGCGCTCAGAGCTCCAGAGGATTTCAAGTTTAGTCAACGACACTCGCTGGGACAGCATAGCAGCCCCGTCATGAGGTAGTGACCCATCAGCAATGGCTGAGGGGGCAATGACGGTGAGCACCTCTCACGGGGCTGTAAGACCACATGCTTTGTACAGGAACTGGCCTTGCAGCTATACAGTACAGGTACCCCAGGCTGGGGCAGCCCAGACCGTGGGGTCAGAATAAGTCTCATGTGTTTCTGTAGTTTGTAAACAGTCATGCAGATAGGTTCTGGGTTTTCTTACAGGATGGAAGGTCCAGGCTTTCCATTCAGGTGGAGAGGGGTGGAGGAGAAGACGTGGTCACTTCTGAGCACTAAGGCAGTTCCTTAGCACTCCTGGGATGAGCAGAGGAAGGAGGATTTCTGGTCATGGCAGAGACACTGTCCAGGTTCCAGCTGTCAGATGCATCATTGTGAATATCCACTTACGCAGACTTAACACCGTGTCCGGCAGGGGCCATCGATAAGCAGGACGATCATCTTAGTTTCAGCCTCAGACACAGCTCTGGGATGACTCAGAGAGGGTCTGTCGCGGCAGGGAGGGACCCTCCCATCCCAGGGCCACATGGACAGGCACCAATGTACCCGGCCGCAGAGGGAGAAGAGCTAAGTGCAGAGGCGCTACGCAAACTCTCCAAAGTCCACAAAGTCACCATGTCCTCTGAATGGAGCTGAGGTTCACGGCTTCCGGAATGAGACCGGGAAGCACATGACCAGTGAAGATAAGTGTGGAGCAGCTGAAGGGCAGGGGAAGCCAGGGCTGAGGGATGGAGTTGACCCCTCTTCAAGGTCTAATCTTACAAATTCAGAGTTGTTCCGATAGGGGGCGCCAGACACTGATTCCACCTCATCCCTGCAGCCGAGTCCACAGCCCCGCGCGGGAGAAGCAAGGAAAGAGTGTGAACCTCCTCTTGCCAATCTAAAAGGGAGGGCCTTTGGCCCAGGCTGGTTTTAAGGCTTGGAAATCTGTTTCTAGAACAACTAAAGAAAAGAAGCTGAGGAGGCTCCCTGTCCCCATGGGACGGAAACATAATTAGCTGGGGAGGGGTTAGGTTGGTCTTTATTACCCAACCCGCTACCTAGTGGACAGGACCCCGTTGGACCACACAGGACTCTAGGGAGCATGGGTTCCCTGGTCTTGGCCTGTTGGTCTTGGGTGGATTCTCTGACCCTCAGGGTCTGTGGGCACGAGGCCCATAAGAAGAAGACACATGTGGGCTGTGGGCATGGTTGGCATAAGGCTGCCCAGCATGATGCCAGGCCTCAGGATGGAGGAAGGCACTATGGCATCAAGCGGCCTAGAGACCTGAACTATACTAGAGGGTATGCCGGGGTGGGGCGGAGCCGGAGTGTGGGGCGGAGCCGGGGTAGGGCGGAGCCGGGATGGGGCGGAGCTGGGGCAGTGGCCAGAGCTGCAAAGGGGAGCCTTTCCCTCCTCTGCACACCAAGCGGAGGCAGGGGGGTGGACGGAAAGGGGGCTGGAGCGCCAAAGAGAAGACCCCCCCCCTCCAAGAACAGAGGGAAGAAGATGAGAAGAAACTTCAAGTCAGTTTCCAGGAGGCAACAGCAAAACATAAAAATAAAAAAAACCAATAAATTAAATAACTGTAGTATTGCTGACCTTCTCCCCTCCCCCCCGAAGAATTGTTTAAGCAGCTTCACTGAGGCCTCAGCAGAAGGGGACCCCAAGGAAAGACTGGGCCCCACGGGGGTTGGTTATTGGCGGCCATAGGGCTTAGGGTCAGCTGCAGGACTCGGCTGCTTACATCTGGTTTCCATGGTTACCTGAGAACTACCTTGGTGGGCTCAGAGGCAGGTGCAGTGGCTCCAGAGGTGGGGCTAGGAGACATGGAAGAGGCTAGCTCACTGGAGGATGGATAGGGGGGACGGGGGGTGGGGGTGGGGTTAGGACTGCTCCCTCACAGTGTCACCCCGGGCTGAGGGCTCACAGGAAGGGCAGGAGGACTGGCTCAGCAGGATGTGGCCAGCTGGGGGGAGGGCAAGGAAGTATGGAGGGGAGGTCATACCCTTTGGCTTCACAGCTTATTCCCTCCCCAGCCTCTCCTTTCTCAGGAGGCAGGGGAGGGACAGAGGGGATGGTGAGGGGAAGCAGAGCAAGAGGAGGGCCACACCCTCTGTCCTCGGTGCCCCTGGCTGGTCTGGGCAGGTCAGGCCACAGCTTCCTTTCCATGCTGTGCAGGCCGCTGGGTCTGAGGGTCTGGCCACCCCCGGTCCTAACTTCACGGGTGGGCTGCTGGTAGCCGCCGCATGCTCCAGAACTTCACTGTTAGGTCACTGGGGAGGACAGAGTGAGGATGGATGCTCAGCTGTCGACGTGAGCCCAGCTGGCTGCCCCCAGAAGTAAAGGCTGGGCAGAGTCCCACCACCCCCTCACGTACGGCTGGGCTAAGGCAAACACTACTCAGGAGCAGTGTGGGGACTGCGCGGGAAGGCTACCGAGCAAGGGGAGGGCCCAGGCCATGGTCTCCAGGACCCTGCAGGGCTGGTGTCCTGGGCTTTCTCGGGGAGTTTTGTTTTGCCCAGGCCTCAATGCCTCCCCCTCTGCTCTCGCTACCTAGGGTTCTGTACCATTCATTGCTCATGCTTGCAAGACAGGCTGGTGGGGCAAGCTGTTGGGCCAGGCAAGGCATGATGGGAGAACAAGAAGGTCAAGAGTAAAACAATCTCATACCGTGAAGAAGCAGCTCAGATCGAGGCGGAGAAAGACAGGAAAAGGCAAGAGGGGGAAGAATGAGAGAGGAAAGGGGAGGGGCTTGGGGAGGGGTCAGGGCATGGTGGTGGCGCGGCCCTTTATGGCCAGGACTCGGCGAGGAAGGCAGGGGGTGAGTCCAGGGACGTAATTCCACAGCTTTACCCGGCAGTCACTATGGGGGGGGAGAGGTAGAGAGGCAGAGAGGAGAGGTAGGAAGAGATGGGAGGGGAGAGAAGGGACACGGTGGTGGGAACAAGGAGAGAAAAGAAGAAACCCGGCTGAGTAGTGCCCCTGGGACTGGGGGCCTGGCACGGCCTGCCCAGGGGGCCGGAGCTGCAGCTGGAGGAGCAGAGGTTCGGGAGGGGCAGGCCTTAGCTCCTGCACGGGTCAGAGAGTGACTGGGATCACTGGGAGGACAAGTCTTGGCCTGGGGCCCAGTGGCTCCCTGATCCCCTGCCTAGTGCAGCACCCAGGACATTTGGGTGCTCAGTGCTCAGTGAAGACGAACAGGAGGTCTAGAGAGGAGGGCTCTGCGGGGTTCTGCTCTGTGAATCGGATCTGTGCGGACAGCGGCACAGTCCCGAGCCAGTGGCCAACCTCCTGACTCTAGGAAGAGGGAGGGGAGCAGAGAGGCTCTCCTGCCCAGCACCCACCTGGAGGCCGTGAAGATGTGCTTGCTGTTGGTACAGATGGCATTGATGGGGCTGTCATGGCCCTTGATCTCACCAATGGGGGTGAAGTTGTCCACATTCCAGACCTTGATGAAGCCTGCCCGGCAGGCGCTCAGCAGCATGGGTCGGCCAGGAACGAAGGCCAGGGCACACACCCAGTCCTTGTGAGCATTGGGGATTTGCTGTGGGAGGGTCGGGGCTGATGAGGTGTAGAGAAGGAAGAGGGGCTGCCCCAAGGCCCCAGGAGCACACACATCCCTCTGGCTAGTGGTGGAAGGGATGCTACCTGGCTCCTGGTGCCCACAGCTATCATGCAGGCAGACCCCGTCATTCCCAGGAGCCAGGTTGAGCTACGCTGTGCCAGGGGACTCAAAAGCCCAGATGGGTCCTTCCGCCCAGTTCCCACATTCAAACTCCTGAATCTGCGCTGCTGGAAAAGTCTTCAGCCTTCAGAAGAGCTAGGCTAAAGTCAAGTACTCCACATTCAAGCGGGAAGCGAAGACTTCGTGGAGAGCTGCGTGCAGAGGGCCCCAGTGGAATCACAACAGGCTACGGGGAGAGGAGGGTGAGGACAGCCCGGGAGACTGTCTCGGAGACAGCAGGCAGTCTCGGAGGGGCTCTGCTAAGGTCTGCCTGGGGCCTCGCCCTGGACCATTCCACCCCTCCCTTCCCCTCCCCGAACCTGAATGAGTTCCTGCTGTTCCAGGTCCCACTTCTTAATGCCATTGTCCCTGGAACCACTGAACAGTATGTCTCCTTGGATGGCCAGGCATTCGATACCATCGTAGTGCGGGGGCTCAAAGTTGTGGGTTGGGCCAATGGTGCCCATCACACAGTCGCCCAGCTGGAACATCTGCAGAGGAAGAGGGGCAGAGCCCAGAGAGGGGGTGTTTGGGGGCAGGCCTTGAGCACTGCTGGAGAACACTGCCACAGTCTCTCCCACCTCCATCTCCCTTTTGACCACTTCTTCCCACTTTCTGGCCACACCAAGTGTCCAGCTACGTCCACAGAGAGCAAACCAAGAGAGTGGGGTTTGTATACTTTGGGGTCCCCCCCGTTTATCATTTTAATTGTCGCACCATACCCCATTCGGAGGCTCTACCTGAAATCCTCACCCATTTAGACTGTTAACTTTTCATTTACGGAATAATTCTAGGCCCTTCCCTGTCGACACACATCTTCCCGTCTTCTCTGAGATGCCTTCTCCAGCAGCAATTCCCAGAAGTCTCCTTGTGTTTTTTTTTGTGTGTGTGTGTGTGTTCCCCGGGTAACAGAGGGTAAAGGTGGGATAGGAGGAAACAGTGAGAACGGTATCGGTCAGGCCTCAGAGCAGAGCTGGCTCCAGTCAGACCCCAGTTAGCGTCAAGGGGGTCACACGTACCTTCACATAGTGGTCCTTGGAGCCGGTCACCACGAGGTCATGCTGGTTCGAAGTCTGAGTGACTGTCAGGCACATCACTGGGCCGATGTGGCCGGTCAGTTTGCCAATGGGCTGGAACCTACCGTGGGGAGAGACCCAAGCGGGGATAGTTGGTGGGAGGGGCGTCAAGGACAGAGCAGGGGGTTGGAGGGAATCTGACCTGGAATAGACAGGCCAGCCTTTCTCCCCTTCAAAGCAAGTTCAAGGACCAAGGTTTTCAGAGGCACGGGACAAGCTCATAGTGTGGGGGACTGGAGGCAGAGCAGAGGTCCTGCCCACCCTGGGGTGGCCACACCATGCTGAGGCCTGCGGATCTTCCCAGGGCCTCTTCTCCTGACGTCTCACTGACCTGTTAAGCTCCCAGATGCGGACGGCATTGCCAGAGGCCACATACAGCATGGTGCCTGAGGGGCTGAGGGCCATCTGGTTAATCTGATGCTCGCCCTGGGCACTGGTGATGGCACGTGTGGATGTGGCTATGCAAGCGTCTCCTGAGATCACCTGGCCCGAGGATCTACTCAGAGAGAGAAGAGCAAAGCCAGAGGTCAGAAAAGTCTATCCACCCAGGCTAGGAAATGAATAAACTTCACTCAGACCGGCTCGGAAACGCCACTTCTTCCAGGATGCCTTCCCCTAGAAGCCGGACCAAAGGGAGAGCTACACTCTACCCAACATGTCTCTATGACCTGTTGGGGTGCACGGGCAGGTTTGAATAGACTGAGTAAGAGGCAAGGGGCAGGCTCTGAACCTGGTCCATGTAGAAACCACTTAACTTCTCTGAGCCTCAGTTTCCCCATCCGTTGGAAGAGGTGATAATATTCATTATGTGTACTACCCCTCGCCCAGACTTCATAAAAAAATAGCTTTAGGTTCACAGCAAAACCAAGCAGAAGGCAGTTTCCCCATGTACCTCTTTCCTTCCCAACATGCATAGCTTCCCCCATTGCCAACACCCCACACCACAGCCTTTGCTACAACAGGCGAACCTGTAACAGACACATCGCTCAAGCTCATCGCATACAGTGGGGCCCATTCTAGGCGGTCTGCATTCTATAGGTTCAAATGTGTGACTGTTGACTACTGCATCATGCAGAGTAAGTTCACGGCCCTAAATATCCTGTGTTTGCTTTTCAAGTATCAAACTAAACAATTTGTGGTTTATAATGCACACATAAGAACAGAACTTGACTCCTGGAGACTTTGTGTCCCTGCTCAGGACCATGGTGGGTGGCTCAGCTGTGAGGCAGGTGGCTGGCCTGGTTTTGGAGGCTGCTGCCCCCTGCTGGTGTTTTGGATTCCTAGGGCTATATATGTAGTCCATCTCAAATGGTAGATCTCAGAGGATTGAGACAAAGCCAGGCAAGCCAAAGGCTCACCAACCTGCTGTTCAGAGACTGTCCCCCAAAAACCAGACTTCATTCCCCTGGAGTCGAAGCAACCCTATGGGCCAGTAAGGACCTCCATGCCCACCTAATCGGGCTGTACTGTGATGAGTGGGCACCTAAGTGGGGAAGCACTTTTCTCAAATGCAGTCTGGTAAAGCAGGCCAGGAGTGTAACACTTACGTGAGGGTCCTAATGCACTTGGCCGAGTCCCGGATGTCCCACACTTTGATGTAGGAGCTGGACACAGAGAACACCAGCCCGGAGTGGCTGCAGTATTTGATAGAAACCACGTTGTTGGGGTGGCCCTTGAGAGCCGCGATCTCCTGCCCTGTTACCAGGTTCCACATCTTGCAGCTACGGTCTGCCAGAGACAGGGAAAAGGCTATGAACAGGAGCTGATGTCAGGAGCCAGGAATCTCCCCCAAAGGAGGGTGGGAGGTCACACTTAGTGGAGAGAGACATTTTAGAACCTCCAGTCTAAGGGAGAAGCATGCATGCATGTACAGTCTCATTAAAAAACAAAAAACAAAAAACAAAGCAAAAAACACCCAGGAGATGGAGAAGGGGCCGAGAACTTTAAATAATGGCAAGTTCTCTGATCATTGCTGAGGTGTCCTGGGCTGAAAGAAAATTCCTACAGATCCACGGCTTATTAAATGGTCAAGTAGCAAGCAAACACGGGAAAACTTGGAACCAGTCCGTCACACCTCAGTTGACATCCATCCCCTCTCCTGTATGTCTAAACGTGTGTGTGTCATATATACGCATACATATGTTCATATGTGCATGCGCAGGTCCCTATTATGCATGCATGCTACAGATTCGTTCTTTCTTCTGGTCAGGTCTTCAACTTTTTTGTGGTGATTAGTAGTCGGACTGTGAACTCCCGCTGCTGAGACCAGAGGAACTGACGGACGCAGATGCAGAGAGGACGTGGGGGAGGAAGTGTTGGTATTAAAGAGCAGAGCTGTAGGGCTTCAGAGAAGCTTCCCAAGATGTCTAAAGGTGGTCTGGAGGAGGCGGGTAGTGGCAGAGCCCGCAGGATCATGGGGGAGGGGAGGCTCAGCCAGGAGTGTGTTGACTGGGAGCCTTGAGTGGAGGCCAAAGACAGGAGTGGTAAGCAAGTTCTCCACATAGCCTCAACTCTTGGGGGGTCGAGGTGGGGGAGGGGGGCTCTGCATGCTGTTGCCTTCACAGCCCACTCTGGAAAAGCAACGCGGAGGGGGTGAGAGGAACCTAACCCCACTGGCCCCTCAAGTCTCCACGCACCTTTGGACCCCGTGAAGAGCAACTCATCGGTGGCGTCCAGGCAGAGGATAGGCTTGGTGTGGCCCTCGGCCATGGAGACACACTGCAGAGGGGCCGTCCGCGCTCCCTTGGCGCCGCCAATGGGGGTGATGATGCCCCTTCCCGGGAGAGAGGGAAAGAGGATGTGCCAGTCAGCCAAGGAGACCGTGGCCAGGCTGACTGAGGCACACGGGAGAGAGGGGGTCTGGGCTGAGAGGGGACGGTGATGAATGACGAGAGATTCCCGGGGCTGCTAGCAAAACTCCACCACGGTGTCTGGGAGCCAGAAAGAGCTGTGCTTGCCATCCTCAGCCCTGCAGGAGAAGCCCATGCCAGGCATGCTGGAAGGAAAGGGATGGGGAGAGGCTACCTAACCTGGAGACAGAGACAGGCATGCAGCCGGCCCTGGGGCCCTGGGGCTCCCAGCAGTCTCCATGCTTCTTCGGCAATCAAAAATGGGGAGAAGGCAGGAGAGAGGAAGGGTGTCCAGGCTGTCACCCTCCCCACACGTCATTTGCCAGTCAGTGACCTAGGGCTGGCACCTTCCAGCAGGGAGGCGGACAGACACCTACACAGAGCCTCGAGGTGGACCAGCATGGTCAGACCTGTGTCTGTCATTTGCAAAGGGATAAATCAGGGCTGGACACAGACCTGTTATCCCAGCACTTGGGAGGCTCAAGCAGGAGGATTGCTGTGAATCTGAGGCCAGACTGGTCTATACAAGGAGCTCAAGGCCAGCCTGGCACACATAGGAAAACCTGTCAAACACAAGCAAACCAGCCAACAAACAAAAAAACACCATCCCCTAAAAAGCTCCACAGGGATTGGATCAGGCAGGGCACTGCAGCCCAGCTGGGGGCTGGGATTCACGGGCCTCTCTGGAGCGAGCCTGCTTGGACCTGCCTGGACCTGCCTGGACCTGGAATGGTCCCTGCTTGTTCTGCACAATGTTCCGGGAGCAGGAATAAGGCCGAGCCAAGTAGCGTAAAGGTTTTGCTACGTCTACCTCTTGGGGTTCTGAGGATGGTTTTTTTCTTTCTCGGGAAGATCTTTAGGGATGAGACCCAGCTAGGCTACATCAAAAACCACATTCTAGCTCTTCAAAGGAGAATGCTGTCGCACACAGTGGCACAATGGTTGGGGGGGTTACTGAGATGATTGACATCTGCTTGTAGCACTCGTGCATGGTCCTGCAGAGTTACCTTGGCCAGGAGCAACACCAGGACACTAGTCATTCATGCCCACATGCTGGATAAGCACATGCATAAATAGCTCTCTGCTTTTGCTCCCAGCTTGTGATGCGGCTTTGGGCTGAGTTAGGCCAAGATTGCCCTGGAAATGTATCAAAAGGAGTCGGCGCTCTAAAGAGACTGGCGTATTGCTGGTAACATCTATTGGCAAGGCCTCACTGCAGAGGATAAATCAGTGGTGCTAACCACGGTATGGCAGACTATGGTAAGCAGAGAGCATGCCTGGAGAGCTAGAGGGAGCTCTTGGCCTTACAAGAGAGCCTTCTGCTGCCAGGGTCCTAAGTCTTCCCCCTTGCTGCGGGGATCTGTGCTCAGTAGGCTTGAGGGAC
The DNA here is from genome assembly GCF_007827085.1 of Peromyscus californicus insignis. Lineage (NCBI taxonomy): Eukaryota > Metazoa > Chordata > Mammalia > Rodentia > Cricetidae > Peromyscus > Peromyscus californicus. The sequence continues at coordinate 22,905,188 of NW_026294436.1, read as the reverse complement.
CAGCCTCTGGCTGTCCTGTGGGCTTGTGAAGGGGAACAGACAGCCACAAGCCGTGGGCTAAGAGATACGAGCAGTGGTCTGCCTCCCTTGGTGCCCCTCAGAGCTGAACTTTGCAAGACTCACCCACCAACACAAGCTAAGTTACAAGAACCGTAAACAGCCCCCATAGCCAACAGCACTCAATCAAAGACTAGCGGGCTGACAAGGTCCCCATGGTACCTCTTGCTCAGCAAAGCTCTGTTCCAACTCCAGTCCAACCCAGGCTTCCACGTCCCTCCCCACCTTGCCCAGGGCAGGAGGGAGAAGAGAACAAGGCTAGCCACAAGCAACTGCACCCTCCCCCATCACAAGCCCTTAGCTCTAGCCAGGCATGGCATAGTCTGAGGCCATGGGGTCACCATGAGAGGAAGGAACCATGGGGCAAGAAGAAGTCTCAGGAGGGCCATGGATGTGGAAGGGGCAGGGGCTAGGAGAGGAGGGGCCGCATGCGAAGGACAGGGGTACAGGCAGGAGGGACTGGTGTAGCGTGAGGCCAAGAGAAAAAGAAGAGAGAGAGAGCAAGAAGGGGAATCAAACATGAGAGACATTCTGTGTGTACCTCAGGACCTCCGACAAAGAGGAGTCGCTGTCATCAGACCTGGGAAGGGCAGAAAATTAGCTGGATTAGGGGAGAGAGGAAAACACACACAGGACAGTGGTAGCAGCAACAAACAGCAGCCACAGCACAGGGGGGTCAGAGGGCGGTTATTCTCTTCAGGGAAGGCAGAGAGAGGCAGGGGAAGAGGGCCTTCGAGGAGAGTGGTGGGGTTGGGGTGGGGACAGACTGGCCTGGGAGCTGGGAGAGTCCCCCAGCAGCAGACCACCAGGGGGTCTCTCAGCTAGCAGGGTGGGGGTGAGGAGAGGGCCACAGGAGGTGTGGGAGGCCAGCCCACTCTTGGGGAGATGGTTCCAGGGCTCTCTTTGCTAGTTCCAAGCTCTCTGGTTGGCCCACCGCGTAAGCTGGGGCCGGCTGTACCACCCCGGCAATGTGCAAGCCTGTCCAAGGACACAGGAAGGCCCCACTGCTCTTTCCTTCCCTGAGACCATGTCTAGAAGCTAAAGCTGTGCTGCATGTGGATCCCAAGAACGGACCACTGGATAGGACCTGAGCCTGTAGACCAGGCCAGGATGGGCAGAGTCCGACCCCAATTCATGGGGGTGGGGGAGGACAAGTTTAAGATGGATGTAGGGGCGCATGCCTGTAAACCTAGCACTTAGGAGAATAAAACAGAAGGCTAAGGGTTTGAGACTAGTCTAGATACATGTCAAGACCCCATTTCCAAAACAAAATAAGTAAATAAATAATAACAAGTCAATTGCACTGGGGAGAGGTGCATCAGGATGGGGGGTGGGGGGCAAGCCTTCCACAGCTTCTTTAGTAGGAACTGAGATGACGTAAGCTTGGGGAAGAACAGTACCCAGGATGCTGACCTGCTGGGTCTGCCCCTCACGGTTTTAGCATCTAGGGAGCAGTGTTTTGAGCCAGAAGGGGATGTTTCTGTGAGAGGGTGGGCAGAGCGTGTATCGTGAATAAAGGACAAGTGGTCTGGAACCTAGGGCTCCCTTGAAGGTCACAACATCCTTGCTCCTCATGGCAGGAAAGCTTTCAGGGGGGAAGAAAGGAGCCCTTTGGGTAACTACAGAACTGAAGAGGGTCACAGTGGGCTTGGGGAACACCGAAATGAAGCCAGGAACGATGAGGTCCTCCCCAAACAAAGTCCTGTTGTCACGGTTAGCTAGAGACAGCAGTCCCAGATTCTGGACCGCTTTCCAGGCAAAAGCCCCTGGGCTCTGCTTTGGACCATTCTTATGCAAATCAGGGGAGACAGACAATTCTTGGGCTGATTGACAATTTGCATGGAATCATGCCGGTACAGCAGATTGGGAAGCAAGGCTGAGCACCTTCTGAATACAGGGATGACTGTGAAGAGAATGACCCCATAGCAACTACAGCATCACATCAGGAGCTGTGAATACAGGGAGCTGCGCCTGCCACATGGAGATGACTCAGTGGTCTCTGTCTACTCAGCAGTGCTCAAGGATTCCTGGGGCCTTGGGTAAAGCTTTTGCAATCAGGTAGAACAGTAGCTGGAGCTTAAGAACAGTAAAGACAGCAGACGTGGATGAAAGGGGCACTCTAGATTACCCTCTGGTAGGCTTGCCCCCACGGCTACCACTCCTGACTGTCCCACTCTAGTGAGGTAACTTCCATCTCTTCCTTTCCTGGCACCCCAGCATGCTTGGGGGAAAGGAGAGACCCTCGGCCAGTACAGAAAAGATGAAGAGTACCAAGGGCCTCATGGCTCAGAGGAACTGGAACAGACCGGCTGGAGTCTACCCAGTTGACCCGCCCCCACAGGCTCCCTCCCAGCCTCGATGCCCTTCTTGGCTCTCCTCAGGCCTGCTCTTACTTGTCCAGTGCTGACCCCTGGCTCTGATTGCTGGTGAGACGAGAGAAGACGTTGCGGTCATTGCGGGGCCGAGTGGGAGGTGATGATGGAGGTGTGAATCCCATGTCTGTGGATCTGGGAAATGAGAACGGAGTCATCATCCGTGACCACACCCTATCCACAAGTCCACTCAATGTTAGGCTTCCAATGATGAGGTTTTTAAATATTTATTTCGTGTGCGTGGGTGTTCCGCCTGCATTTATATCAGTGCACAGGGTAGTGCCAGAAGAAGGTATCAAACACTCTAGACCTGGAGTGACAGGTGGTTGAGAGCTCCTGAGGGAGCTTGGAGTTGAACCCAGGTCCTCTGGAAGAACAGCCAGTGCTCTTAACCACCGCGCCATCCTCTCTCCAGCCCCTGGATGCTGTTCTCATGAGTTTCGCCTACTCTTTGAAATTTGTTGGTAATCCCACAATCAGTGCTCCTGGTCATCTTCTGTGTGATTCTCAGACTTACATCAAGCTCAAATGTGTGTGTGCTTCTAGCTGAGGCTGTCTCCACCCTGATCCTGGAAACAAGTGTCCTGTTGATGCTCTAGTTACTGCCTTTATTTATTATTACATTTTTGTGTTTCTTAGTGAGGATTTTTATTTGTTTGTTTTGACACATGATCTCACTATGTAGCTCTGTCTGGCCTGGAACAAACTATATAGACCAGGGCAGCCTTGCCTTTGCAAGTGCATATGATAATCCAGAGAAGAATCTCAGAGGCTTTAACTGGCCTCTGCCTCTACTTCTTGGGTGCTAAGATTACAAGTGTCGGCTACCATGCCCATTTCTGAAACAGCCCCAGAGCATACTGCAACAGTCCTCTCTGATATTGCTAAGCATTAGAGAGCTGAGAAAGATTAGACAAGCTTCGTTGGGGCCTGAGTTACAGTGCCCTGGCTGAGCTCTATCAGTCAATGGTATACAGTCACTACGGTGTCTTTATTTAAACAAGGTGATGCAGACATCATTGAAAACGTGATCAGCTCCTCGCAGGAGCCTCGCCCTCCATCTACCCTAAGAGCAGTTCCAGCTCTGAGTCTCTGATTCGGTATTCAGAACAACTTCAAGGAGCTGAACTGTGAACCATGAGATCTGACAGTTTTTCAAGGGAAAGTCTATGACTTTGATGGCCTGCTCATTTCCCCTCTTTGGAAAGCTGTCTTTACATTCCCCTCCCTTTGGATCGGCATCTTGAGTTCAGCTTGATCCTCAGACCACAATTTCAGGGTGTTCTCTGAGTCCACAGATGAAGTCTGGTAGGCTACAAGTATACAGACGTCCTTCCAACGCCTCTCCACCAAGACCACCTGCAAGCCGGTGCTGTGGGCATCTGCTTTGGTGAAGAGGGAAGGCTGGAGTCTGGAGCAAGTTTTTCACAATGATCACTCTGAGCACAGACACCTCACTATTTAGCTGTGAAGACCACCCCACCTCTTCAGAGTAAGTATGAGACCATGGGGCCATAAAGGGCTGTGTTAGCAAGTGTGTATGATAATCTCCAGAGAAGATTCTCAGAGCCAGGCATGCACCCAAGGACTGGACAGTGACTTGAACAGATTCTAGAACATGCTCTCACCTGATTGGCTGCCCCCGGTCATAAGACTTTCTTCGGGTCAGAGGGGATGTGTCTGTGCCACCACGAGACTGCCGAGGGCTAGAGAAGAAGGGTCCAGTGAATCTGAGACCTAACTTTCTGCCCACCTTGACCCATGTACCCGGATCCCCCTCCTTACAAAGTGCTGCCCCGGGTGGGCAGGCTGACGGTCCGTGAGACCTTGTCCCGGTAATAGGGGTCCCGGATGGAGAAGCCCACTCCATCCTCTTTGATCTCAACGAGGGAGGCCAGGGACTTGGTGATGTTCTTGGTGGAACTATCCAATGGGGGTCCTAGGCATTCCGCAGACACAGCCTTCATTTGGGCAGATAGCTTAGGCTCACCCTAGGAAAGGAAGGATGAGTGGACCAATTTGTTCAACTGATGGACCACAGAGGTAAAGTGAGAACTGAGCCTGATGATATGGACCTGCTCTCCCAGGTGCATGGGAGGCTGAGATTCTAACTCAGAGAGAGAGAGAGAGAGAGAGAGAGAGAGAGAGAGAGAGAGAGAGAGAGAGAGAGAGAAAGAGAGCAGAGGACCTAGCTCAGTGTGGGTCCAAGCTCCAGTATGGAAGACGTGGGTAAATCCTGAGGGAAATGATCTGCCTGGCCTGAGGGAGGGTTGCTGTTGAAAGAAGCCCTTTACCATGCAGACCACAGAGCGTCCTTCCAGACTGATCTAATCAGATCGCTCCAGGACTAGGCAGAATTCATGGCTCACAGTCTGCACTTTCCCACATCTGACTTAGTAAGTCTTCAGGGCTGGTTCGTCACTAATCCCTCACCGTTGAGAAAACTTTCTTACTGTGAACTTCAATGCAGTGGAACAAATCCTCCCAGGAAAAAGAACTAGGGCTCTAGAGTCAACTTTGACCTAGAGTCTTGGGCTGGGGGGGGGGGTCTGTAACGCGGGGTCTCTGGATACAGTGATGTCACTAGGTAGAGTAGAAATAGGCTCTTAGGGGCTCTGGGCATTTCTCCCATCTTGAAGAGAATGGGTTGCCTGGTCTACACAGCAAATTCTAGGTTAGTCTCCCACCCACCCCCACCCCCAGTGCCAGGAGATCCTTCTTGGCATCTCCATTTCTTCTGTGGACAAAACTGAATTGGGGCTGGAGACGTGGACCTGCACTCATAGGGATCAGGCTGGGAGAGGCTGGCCCTGCTAAACCGACAGCCTGATTCCCAGCAGGGCTTACCTTGAACTTGAAATCATCATGGCTGGTGGAGCCTTTCATGGTGAATGACTGGGAAAAGCTGACGGGGAAGGCAGGAAAGTTCAGGACCATGACAGTTACACTGCAACTCTCTAAGTCTCTCTAGGACTTAGAAATATGGGTCCCCAAGAGCCTGAAAACCCAGCTTAGCCCGGGGGCCCTGCGGCAACCCTTCCTCCATCCCCAGGTGAGGCACCGCTGACTTCCTGCTTGAAAACTCACCTTCCCTCAGAGAACTCGGAGACTTCCTCGTCTGTGCTCACATAGCCGTTCTCTGAGGGAGTGGGGGAAGGAAGGGAGAAGGTGGCTGAGAGACCCTGTCAGGGTATGTGGAAAGGGGACACAGCCCTTCTCCAGTACCTCACCCACTGGGATCACAAGGCTTCTGAGGGAATTCTGAGGCAGGGGAGTTTGGGGAGCTGGAAAGCCTTCCCCACACCAAAGCATACCCTGCTGCACATTATAGAGGAGGGCCTGCAGCTCAGGGTGTGCCTCGGCCTTCTCACGCAAAGCATCTAGGAGAAGGTGGTTCTGGGAAGCGCCTGTCATGTCTGTTTGTCTCAGCCGTCCTTCCAGCAGCCGGATCTGGGCTTCCTTCTGGGCTACCTGGAGTCCCTGGGCACAAAGAACAAGGCCTGGGCTCACTCTTCCTGGCCTGTGCTTGACCCTGTAGCTGCTAGGTGCCTACACACAGACACACACACACACAGACACACACACACATACACAGACACACACACACAGACATACACAGACACACACACACACACAGACATACACAGACATAGACACACACAGACAGACATACACAGACATACACAGACATAGACACACAGAGACACACACAGACATACACAGACACACACACAGACACACACACAGACATACACAGACATACACAGACATAGACACACACAGACACACACAGACATACACAGACACACACAGACACAGACATACACACACAGACACACACACACAGAGACATACACAGACACATACACACACAGACACACAGACACAGACACACACACACAGACATACACACACAGACACACACAGACAGACATACACAGACAGACATACATACATAGACATAGACACACACAGACACATACACACAGACATAGACACACAGACATACATAGACACAGGCACACACACAGACACACACACACACAGACATACACAGACATAGACACACACAGACACAGACACACACAGACACAGACACACACACACAGACATACACAGACACACACACACAGACTCACAACACAGACACAGAATAGACACACACAGACACACACACACAAACACACACACACACACACACACACACACACACACACACACACACACACATTAGTGAAGGCCACTCTAGCATATACTCTGTTACGGGTGGACTTTCAACATAGAAGTCCCAACCCCTGTTACCTTAAAATGTGACTGTACCTACAGATAAGTCCTATGGAGTGGGAAGCGGGATAACATGAGGTCATAGGGGTGGCCCCTAATACAGTATGACCAGTGTCCTTACAATATTAGATCATGACAAGCCACAGAGAGGAAAGATCACGTGAAGACACGGGAAGAAAGACTGGCCATGGAGCGAGGCTCCAGAAAAACTACCCAGCTGACCCTGGGATCCTAAACTGAGGATTTCCCTGCTGCACCAGCCCCACAGTCTGTGACATTTTGTCACGGCAGCCCCAGCACACGAACACAGTCCCCTAAGACGCAAAGCATCACTGAGGAGTCACTGGGGGTCAGCCTAAGAGTTGGGCAGGATAGCCTCCCAACCTCTTTCCAGTTAACTCTATGCACACTAGCTGGTGTCTGTCCCCAAGACTCGTCCCTAGGACAGGAAGAAACACATTCTCTGGCCACGGATCAAGGAGAGGGGCCCAATGACTCCTGGCGCCCTGGTAGGCAGGGGTGAGGGTGGGGGGTGAAATGTAATTTTTGTTTCCTGCTCCCCAATCCCTAATGTACACACACTTCTCCCTCTGCCTCCAACAGACCGGAGCCCAGTCCTGCTGTGGATGGGCCTGGCCACCTTTAACTGAAGCTGTGTAGTGTGCCAAGGCCCCTACGTGCAGCATTCTGTACAACCAGCTACAAGCTCTATATTGTCAAGGCTCCCGTTTTAGAGCCGCAGAATCCGAGCTTGCAGGTTCAGCAGCTTGTCCCGGCCTGTGAATGACGCAGGTGGGAGGGAGCCAAACCCGTGGGCTTCACCACCAGGGTATGCGACGCCTGCCCAGCTGCAGGGGAGCTGCCAGCTCACCTTGTCAATGGACGCCTTGAGGAAGTTGTCTAGCAGTAGGCGGGCTTCAGCTAGGGAGCAGGAGCTAATGACCACTGACGTATCTGTCGAGTCCAGCTCCTCCTTTCGGAGACCAAAAGAGCAGAGACCCCGTCACACAGGGCTGCCAAGCCCACTCACGGCGACCACCCCACCCCCCCTGGAACCCATGGGTACCTTGGTCTCCTCCAGCTGCACGATGGTGGCCTGGCAGTCAGTGATGCTGTCATTGATGTAGTCAATATTGGCTGCCAACACTTCGATCTCCTCAGCCAGCTCCTGCAGCCCCTTCTCCTCCTCGGGGCTCTCAGCCTGCAGACGCTCCCGCTTCCTCCGAAGCGTCTCCTGCAGAAGGAAGAGCTCCTCCCTTTTCTGGGGGGGGGGGATTTGAGGGAGGACAGTGATGGAGAAAGGATCTCACACTTAGGCAAGCCCTGCCCACAGCTCCTACACCAAGCCACCCACCTGCCTGGGATCATCCAGAGGTCAGAACAGGCATGAGGAGCAGAGGGTCGGAGACAGGGGAAAAGAGTAAAGAGCCAGAGAAGTAGGAAAGTGGGGTGGGAGAGATGAGGAGGGAGGTCCCACCTTTATGAGACGCTCCATGTCAGCCTCCAGGTTGACAATGGTCATCCTCTGCATGACGATGTCGATGATCCTCCGCTCCAGGGACTGCCACTTGAGTCTTGCGGCCTTACTGAAGCTTTGGCTGGCCCCCTTCTTCTGGAACTTTCTCCTGGGAGGCAGAGGCAAAGGGGCCTTGGCTGACTGCTCTGGACCTTGGAGGCTCTACTGAGCTCCCACACAGAGCCCGAAGCAGACGGCCCAGGCACCAGAGCACTTGCCGGCTCTCCTGCCTCTGACAGGCACCGCTCACACCCCTCACCTGGCTGGGCGGGTACCGTTGACAGCGGCTGCAGGGTGGTCCCCCAGGAAGTGGTTGATCTTTCGGTTCCACTGACGCACTATGCTGGAGACAGAGCGAGCTCCCGATTCAGCCTCAGACGAGGTCGTGCTGGCAGACACCTCAGCCCCAGAATCCAAATTGGGGGGCTTCGATCCTACACGCCCAGCCACTCGCTCAGACATGGGCTTCGCCAAGCGCCTCAGGGCAGAAACCTGGGCACAGTGAGGACAAGAAGAGGGGACCCAGTGAGCAAGGAAGACTGGAGCTTCAGGAAAGCCTGGCTTGAGGTGTTGGGGAGAACAAAGGCAGCTTTGTGCATGCCTGAGCCTTTGGGGCTGTAAAGGGAAAAGAAGTCTGTGATAAAATAAACACAAGAGATGCTTGTCAGTCGTCTGTCTGTCTGTCTCTCTCATTTTCTCACTCTTACTCTCTCAAAGGTGTGTGTGCATGTACATGTGTTCCCGAGCATGTGGAGGCCAGAGGTGGACATTGGGTGTCTTGCTCTATTACTCTCCCCACTGTGTTTTGAGATGAACACTGTCTGTCAATGAACCCAGAGCTCTCCGATTAGCTATGCTGGCTGGTCAGCAAGCGCTGAGATCCATCTGTCTCCACCATGCCCAGTTTTTAACGTGGGTGCTGGGGATTAAAACACAGGTCCTCATGCTTCTGTGGTGAGTAACTTACCGACTGGGCCATCTCTCTAGCCCCTTTTTTCTCTTTTTTTTTTTTTTTTATTGTTGTTTTGTTTTTTTTTGCTTTTGAGACAGGGTTTCTCTGTGTAACAGCTCTAACTGTTCCGGAACTCACTTTGCATCAGGCTGGCCTCGAACTCACAGAGATCTGCCTGTCTCTGCCTTCTGAGTGCTGGGATTAAAAGCATGTGCCACCACCACCCAGCTTTTTTTCCTCTTTTTTTTAAAATGACCAACCAGGCACTGGGGATGGGATGTGTGTATTCTGCCTTCTAGGCTCGGCTCACTGGTTGAGAAGTCATTTCTCACAGGCTACTACAATTTAGCAAGGCTGTGCTCATGGAATGAAAGGAGATCCAGGCCACAAGTTGCATAGGTCCCCTTCTCCACCCCCCATCCCCCACCCCCCCACCCCCACTACCTGCCCCTTATTGCTTCAGAGGAGAGCAACTTGGGAGCCAGAGCCAACCCTGTACATCCAGCTGGGCTGATGAGAGCACTCACCTCCTGGGTTTTCCTCCTCAGGACTATTTCCTGCTGACGCTTCTGAGACTCCAGGGCCCGTATCTGAAACTGGAAGAAACAGGTTGGGCCACACTCAGCGACCAACAGCCCTCTTGCTGTCCAGACAGGGCTGGAGACAGGCTGGGCGCTCTGTAGCCAAAAGCTCAAGACTTTCTTGTGTGGGGATTCCCACACTGCCAAAATGTAGATAAAATGATACTCGGAGTTGCACCCTTCTGTCTGGGGTGGCCATGAGGAATTCCTGCCCACAAGGACAACTCTCTTGGCTATATCGCCTACCATGAACATGAACCTGGACTAGAGGCCCAGTCTTCCTAGGCTACTTCTTCTGGATCTGAAGCTCCATGTGTCTGATTTTGCTGGTGACCTTGGGAAATTTCACGCCCTTCTCTGGACTCAAGTTATTTTCTTGAGCATGCAGGGGCTGGGACAGAAGTCAACAGTGGCTCTGCCTGTCTGATAGGCTGTATTGTGCTGTTGTCACTTGGGACAGTAGGAACTGGGGGGGGGGGGTCCTTGGAAGGGAAGGAGGCTGGAGGCTGTGGGGAGCTCTCACCTCCTGCCTCCGTTGTTCTTTCTTGAGCTGAGCAATCTCCCGGTTCCTCTTGGTCTCCACCAGTCGTCGCCGCTGCTGCTCCTCACGCATCTGTTTCATGAGGGCCACCTGGGATGGCAGAGACGGTGAAGGTGAGGCAGGGCCGGGCAAGAGTGGCCCACGGGGCTCAGTCATGGCTGGTTGTGAGGACATGGGTCAGGGAGGTAGCCCTCTAGGCTTCCCTGACTTGGGGGTCTGACACGTAACATTTCCTTCCCACTCATCCTGAGGGGCTCAGATACCTTGACAAGCTGTTGAAGAAGTGGCCTTACCATTTAAAGTCTATCCCAGCCCCCCACTAAAAGTCACCATCCTCAGGACCAATCTCATAGTGACAGCCACGTAACGAGAGCTTGCTCCATGGCAGGCCCCATCCTTATGACTCTCAGATGAGAAAGGAAAGAAATGAGCCTTCGAGACAAAGTGACTAACAGTCACAGAGCTAGGAAGAGCTGGCTAGACCTGGAGCCTGGGTCATCTCACTTCCCAGATCCAGGCTCCTCGAGGTAACCTGCACGTGTGTCTGCATTCCTCACCGCAGGGAGGTGAGCACGTGCTCGGCACAGGACAGTGCGGAAATGGGCCTCCGTGCTGAGACAGCATTGCTCTGCAGTTCTCCTGCAGGAGACCCTGAAGCTGTGGGCCTCTCTCAGCCAAGATCTGCAGGCACAGGCTCTGCTTACAGTCCTTGGCTGCTCCTCTTTCCACCCCTCTAGGGAAGAACCGGGGCCCTGCTCAGGCACCCCTGAGATAACCCTAGGCTCCTCTTCTCCACATGTCACAAGAGTGTAATCACAAGAGCGGAGTCAGGTGGGCAGGGCTAGGTCCTGGATGAAGGGCCTCAGAGGTCTGAAAATGAAGAACATACATGTGTGGATGCCTCTGTCTTTGTACCACGTCTTGGGCATTTTGGCTGTTTTTTCCAAGTTTCAGGACTCTATGAGAGTGTTCCCTTGTGAGGTTTTCTTGGGTCATTTCCACTCAAGATGGGAGCTGGCTAGGAGAGTTGGACTACCCTGAAGAGGCACCAGTAAGAAATCTGGGGGGGGGGGGTGCTGGAGGGGGCACGAACAAATTCAAGCCTGTCAAAGGCATGTTAAAGTTGCCTCAGCAGTATCTGCAGAAGGCCCAGGCCACAGTGGACTACAGACAGCCTACGGATAAAGCTCACTGGGCCCTCTCTGCATTACCAAAGGGCTCCAGGGGCCCAGAGGACTCTGGGTGTTTGAATCCCAGCTCCTTCTACCATCAATGGCATCATGTCTACAGGGTGGAGGTGCTGGAAGTGAGAATGGGCTCTTTGGGGCCATGATGGTTTGATCACAGCAAGGCAGGGAAGGACTTCTTCATCTGTGGATGGAGGCTCTAGACCTGCCTGGGGGACAGAGCCCGCCCAGGTACAGATCCATTTCCTCTAAAATCGATTAACTTTGTCCTTCCTGTATGCACTGGTCAGCATCAGTCAGCCAGCCGTCAAGACATAGTTCCTAATGGCTCCTGTTCCATGAGTCCCCAAAGGACTCAGCTTGCTGGGGCTACCACCTTTGCCAAGCTTTGTTAGGGATCTAGCCCCAGAGCTGAGCTGTGGAGAGCTGGGAGACACCAGAAGCTAAAGGCCAGGGCAGGAAGGTCCAAGGGCGATGGAGGATATACACAGAGCAAGGATCTGCGAGCCCTAGATACCAGAAGTTCAAGACCTGAGCCAGTGACATCAAAAGAGCAGACCTTACAGACTGTGCTGCATGGGCTTACGGCCAGGTAGAGAAGGGAGCCCAGAGCCACCAAGAACACACACCAGTTTGGAACATCAAAGGTGGAATTTGCATGCCAGCACTACCTCCTGGTAGCGGGGAATCAACTTCCATGAACACAATGGAAATGCTGTCCTCCTTTCCTAAGGATGGAATGTGACTGAGCATGACTGAGCATGCAAGAGGCCTAAGCAGCAAGAGCTGGCCATGGTGCCAATTATTACTATGACGAGAGGCTTCTTCCAAATGAGGCCTTAAGGCTTCCTTGTGCAGGCAGGAACTATTAGTACAGCTATAGTGCTAATATACTAGTATATATGCTAATAAACTAATAACGCAACTGTTAGTCCAGCTTCCCAACACAGCGACAGCATTGAGCAAGGCACCTGCAATGAGCCCAGTACTGGAAGAGGTCACTAGGAGGGAGTGCGCACGATTGGGGCGGGATCGAATCGGGTGATGCTGTGTTCGGTCGAAGAGCCACACTTGACGGCAGTGGGATCATATTTAACGTGGGATGCGGATCCTAAGACACCGCACAGGCCCCTAGGCCCTACTCCTCATGTCCTCTGCCTACCTTGGCCTTCTTCATCTCGGCGACCTCCGCTTGCAGCTTCTTCAGCTCCCTTTCGTAGCGGGACTGGTTCTTGAGGAGCCTGGCATGCTCCTTCTGAGCGGCCTGCAGCTTCTGCAGGTCCCGGTTCATCTCGCGCAGCCTCTTCTCATAATCCGCCTTTATCTTGTTGGCCTTCTCCTCCGTGTAGCACTCCATGGTGCCTGAGAGCAGCGAAAAGCAGTGTCAGAGCTACAGGCTCCCCGGCTCCCACTAAGTGTGGCCTCAATGGGGAGAGAGGCCCTGGGTTCTATAGCTGGCCTCTCCCTGAACCGACTCCTTCATTTGAACAATGAGGATGTGGGTTCAGCAGCTGCCCTGGGCCCTTTCCTGCTCTGACATTCTATTGTCCAGTAGTGTTTTTGGACTGAGACCTCGGTCCCTGGAGAGGTGATGCCAGCAGGAAGCGGAAGGTTAACAAGAAGAACTGGTCTAATGGAACTTCAAGGGAAGGAAAAGCTGGCTCCTCACCAGACGCTCCCACCACGGCGAAGAGAAGTCCCCAACTGCAGGTCCAACCCGACTTCCACCTTTCATTCCATCTCAGAAAACCTCACCGCCTCCTGCCCAGAGGCTCGAATCCTGAGACACGGCTCCCGTATCCACCACACCGCCTGTCCACACAGCCAAGTCTTCAGCTCAGCCTTTGAAATACTTGAACCTGACCACATCTTACCACCTGTCCAGTCTGCCTCCTCAGTGCTCTCGCTTCCACTTTCCTCCTCCCATACAACAGCAAAAACGATGGTTTGAAAATGCTTTTGAGTCTTGTATCACCTCTCCCTCAAAACTCCCTACCCTCTCGATTCTCTAAGTCAAGGAAACATCTTAACGACAGACACGACCTATTCTCCGACTAGTCTAGACCGCCATTCCACCAATATGCCAGGCACATGGCTGCCTTGGGGGTCTTAACAGCTTCTGTTCCCCCGGTCTGGAATGTTCTTCCCAGTGCTAGTTCTGCTCTGTGCTGCTTGACTCCAAGGTTACCTTCTCCATGTAGTCTCCCATGGCCCAGCCTGCCCCACCCCTAAGCGCCTCACCCCCCTTCCATATTAACAAACACACAAAAAGCCAACTTCATTAGGCCAGCCTGCTAGCAATGCTGCTCGAGTGTACACTCCATGAGGGGGATTTTACACACCACAACTCTAGCCCCTAGACTAACACCTGCTCCATGAAACACATTCACCTAACATTTGCTGAGTAAGTGGACAAGGAAGTGAATGACCGGAAGAGTAGGTTGCAAAGCAGTACAAGGGGGGCACGATTTGAGAAGTCTTATAAACTGGATACAGCGGGGTGGGGGGAGGTTGGGAGGTATCTTAGTCACATGCCTAGGGAGATAAAGAATTAATGATTTCTAATATATAAGATGAGAGAGGAAAAAAAAAGAGCTAGGCATAATGGCATCTGTCTATGGTTCTACCACTAGGGAGGCTGAGGCAGAAAGATTGCCATAAGTTTGAGGTCAGCCTGGGTGACATGGCAAGACTCTGTCTCAAAATGGCTCAGCAGAGAAAGGCACTTGCTGCCAGAGTTCAATCCCTGGGACCCAGATGGTGGAAGGAGAGGACAGGCTTCTGCAAGTTGTCCTCTGACTTCTACATGTGTGCCACATCACATGCGTGTGCATGCACACACGCACACATCCACTCACATCCACACACATACACACACACACACAAATGTAATTTGAAAGCAAAACAAAAGTAGCAGAGAAACTGGGTTAGAGCACTTTAACTATGGGCAGAGGTCACAGCACGTTGGTCAGGGGTCCCTTGTGCAGAAGGCCAGGTGTTAGCAGATCGATGCTGGGTGTCTTTTGACAGAGCAGGGAATCGGGAAAGAGGAACACGGCGCTGTCCTCACTGAGGTTCTGCAGCACGCGGTCGCGCTCCAGCTGCGTGTCCCGGATCTTGTTCTGCAGCAGGATCAGCTTCTCCTCGTACTGGTGCTTGAGGGTCTGCAGCCGCCGCTGGCTGTTCTCCAGCTCGTCAATCAGCTTCTGCTTGATCTCAATCTCACAAGTCAGGTCCGCCAGGTCGGCCTGGAAGTTGACTTCTGCAGGGGCCAGACAGAGCGAGACTCAGCCCCATGCCAGGGGCCCCGGGCCAGGGGACATCTTTTGTCAGCAGTGACCAATCAGGGACCAGAAAGGTAAGAAGCCTGCTGCCACCTTTCACTCACTGCAATACATTCAATGAGCAGCTTCCGAAATGCACAGCCAGTCTCAGGAGCTTGCACGGAGTCTAACACCTTTCCCACCCTAATGGACCCATAGGCCTATGCCACCCTGACTGATGACATGGGACCCTGCTTGGGTGGAGGAGGATAAAATGATCCAGAGCACTTTGTAGGGCTGTAGGTAACAGATGACAACAGGACGGACCTGAAGGACAGATGTCTCCACATGAAGAAGAGGGTCTTGGCATCGGCCCAAGTCATTCATTCAGAAAGGTAAGAAAGTTAACCCCTTTCTGAATCCACCCAAGTGGGTCAGGAACCTCTCTGAGCATGCTCAGTGGCAACTCAGCAAAGCCTAATACTTTTGCACAAGGCAGTAGTGAGCTCTGGATTCATCAAGCCTTGAGAAGAGTCAAGCAAAGCACAGTGATGGGCATATAAGGAGAGCCGAGCGCTTCCCATCACTTGTCATTACTATTGTTTTAGTTGGCTTCACATGCAGGAGTCCGAGCCCTGTCTAGACAAGCCGTCTCTGGGCACGCTAGCAGGCCCGACCCCACCCGGATCCATCTGAATTTTCTCTTGGGAGCCAAGTTCTGATCGACAGTCCCACCATGGGGACTGGCCACAAGCAACTCATCTCCTCAGCCCCGGTCCACGTACCCTTTTCTTCAGGGTCCGAGTCTGAGTCGACCAGGCTCTCTTCGCTGCCCGAGTCTTCATCCTCATCCTCACGTCCTTCCTCCTCCTCACAGCCACTCTCTTCTCTCTCTTCCTCCTCCTAGGCACAATGTACCATTAGGGCTGCTGCACCTGCCTCGGGAGATGGGAGCCCCGAGGCAGAGACTGGGCCACACACAAGACCTCAGGGATATCAGCCAGGGTGGGGGCCAGCCATGCCCTCCTCTGGGAAGACCATCCACTCCTAGTAGCCTGGGCAATGCCTTTGTGGAGGATGCTCAGTCTAGCTTCATCCATTTTGGATGAAGCAAAGGCCCGAGGGATGGAGATCACCATGGCAACAAGTCAGCATTATCAAGAAACCCAAGGATCAATGGAAGGCAAATCTCTGCCCCGCCCCACACGACACTGATGAAATCTCTACCCCAACAGGGACATGGTGGGAAGGCCATGGTGAGGAAGGCCGGGGGAGTCCTCACCTCCTCGGCCTCATTCTCATCCGTCTCCTCACTGTTCTCCTGATGGAGTTTTGCCCTCTTTTTGAAGGCTTCTTTTTCTGGGCTGCTTATGGAATGAAAATGAAGCCAGCTTAGAGACTGACACCACAGGATGGCGGTAGGACTGGGTTCCTGCTTTGTAGAGAACCAGATCTACTTCTCCAGTGCCCACCCCCAACCCTGCTCTATCTCCTGCAATTAATTAACCCTGTGGAAAAGGCACCCAAGAGAAGGCTAGAGAGGTAGCTTTGCTCCAGCTGAGTTAGTGCTTGAGAAATTCCCAAGCATTACTGGTGATGCCCCTAGGAATGGGGTGAGCCTGCGGAGGGGTGGGGAGCAGTCCTCCTGGGTGGTGTGGGGGGTGCCCACCTTCCGATGTACTGGCTGTGGGGGAGGTAGTGACATTCCACTTACCTCTTCCTCCGCTGCCTGACCTCTTTCTTCTTCAGCCGCTCCAGGTCTTGCTTGGCCCTTCGGATCACTTCAGAAGCATCTTCCATGGAGCTGGCCGGGCTGCCCCCGAAGGCTGGACCTGCTGGAGATGCTCCCAGGGAGTAGGGATTACGAGTGGAAGCCCGCGAGAGGCTTCGGCGGAGGGACTCATTCATGGCCTCACTCTCCAGGAGCTTGGTTCTGTGTGGACAGAGTGCGTGGGTGGGGCCAGGTGAGCCGCATAAAACTGGCCTGGCCAGAGCCGTCCAGCCAGCCTGCTCACACTGGATGGGGCTTACTCACCGCAGCTCCTCAATCTCCCGGATGTAGTTCTGGATCAGAGTACCAATGGCTTCGTTGCCGTCACCTGAACGGAGAAGACAAACAGGCGCAATAATGAAAACAGTTGGCAACAGCAAGGACTGGGGCCACGGCTCTAAGACTGGTGGCCTTACTTGTGCTCCCAACACGGTAGCTCACACAGGCTTTTCCATAAGGGAATCTATGTGAAGGAAACACCTGAACATGATCATAGTTGTATCAAGGCACTGTTGGATAATGGCATGAAATCGGAAACAATCCTAACATCCATCAACAGTGGCTGTTCAATAAATTATTCAACATCACATATGGAACATTGTGCAGTCATTTAAAAAATTAAGTGCCTTTGAATATGGAGATTTATAAGCCATGATGCTAAATGGAAAAAAAAGGAAGTCATAAAATAGAAAGGATGACCTCATATACAGAAAATGCCATGCATAGTATTCACACACGTACAAATGATATATATTCAAACGCATTTATACTCAAAACAAATGTACTGAGAAAGTGTGGGAAAACACGCACTTGGCTGCTCAGGAAGGATCCTTCCGAAGGCAGAGAAGATGTGGGTGGAGAGTCTGCGGTGGGAGTTTTCATCTTTTGCTTAGTGTGCTGTGTGGCTCTTACATGTTTAACAAGAAAGCAATGTGTGTGCCATGCTGAACTGTTGGGGGACGCCTAAATGAACTAATCTGTGCATTGGCTGGCCACCACAGCCTGCTTGATACCAAGGGGCAGGAGCGGAAGGCGGCATGTTGCTGTTCCGAGCTAGCCCGCTGTACCCCAACTTACCAGCCTTGGCCAGAAGCAGGTTGGCCTCCTGGCTCATGAGCTGTGTGACCCGGTTGTTGATGGCATCAATGGCCTCCTGCATGGCCTTCACTCGAAGCCGCAGAGCGCCATTCTCTTTCTGCAGCATGGCATTCTCCCGGAACAGGTCGCTGTAACCCTCTGTACCATCCTCCCCAATCACCCGCTTGCCCTGGGACAGAGACAGGCAGGGAACAATCAGGTGCTAGATCTCAAGGGAGGGGTACAGTGGCAGTCCTCTCTCATGGGAGGGCTACAGTGACAATCCACTTCCACCTGCCTTCAGCCTTCTCCAGCGCAGGGTAGCACTTCTGGTCTCTCCTTTTCTCCAGGTTTCCTGACCTAGCTCCTGTCTCTCAAGGCTCAACAGCTTACAGTACTTGCTTCTACAGCACTGGCTATGGGGCTCACTGCTTCTAATCTCACTGCCTGGAGGTCTGAGGCATGAGCGTCACAAACTCAAGACCAGCCTGGGCAATGTGAGTCCCAACCTGGACTACATAATTAGACCAAAAAAAAAAAAAAAAAAGCCTGGAGGTGGTAGCGCACACCTTTGATCCTAGTACTCAGGAGGCAGAGGCAAGCGTGGATCTGTGAGTTCAAGGCCAGCCTGTTCTACAAAGCGAGCTCCAGAACAGCCAGGGCTACATAGAGAGGTCCTGTCTCAAAGAAACTAAAACACACAGTTTGCTCCCTGACAGCAAAAAAAGTCCAAATTCTTGACTTACCTTCCTATCACTCACTTTCATTCTCCACAATGAATGCTAAACTGAGTGACAAAACCCTACCTGGGCCAGGCAACTGGCATACAGGGGTGAGTCAGTCTGGGTGTAAGACAACAGGGAGCGGTGGGGACTGGAGCGGAGAAAAGTCACAGTCTGGAAGAGGCAGCCGCTCTCTTTGCTCTCTCACGTTTAACTGTCTACCTTAAAGCTAAAATCAGCCACTACACACGCGGTCACCAGAACACTGGGCTCACAGAGCTGTCTGTTGTATAAATAAAAAGTTAATGTTGTAAACTAACGAATTTCACCCTTTCAAAGCCCCCTCTACTTCTGCCCACGAATGTTACTACAATCCTTGCTTAGTCAAAGAAGAGACTACTATAAGGGTAAAATTTTAGCAGTGCAGAACTTGAAATCGCTTCATTGCCTTGATGCTGTCCGTGTCCCGAGTTGCAAAGGAGGTCGGTGACTTAACAGCTCACAGACAGGATGTGATTGTCCATGTGCAGTGTGTTTGTGTTTGCATTATGAAATTCCTTCATATAATAAACACGGCCACTCACTCCAGCCAACTTAGCGCCAGTTGTTGGTAGAGGCAAATTCTTCCACACAAGTTGAGACTCCCTGCTTGACTTCTAGAAAAGTTGTCAAACAAGCTGCATTCTTCTGAAACCAAGTCTAAGCCCACCCATCTGTGTGCCAGATTCAGGCTACGGGCCACCAGCGGGTGACGTCAGCCTTGGATACATAGAATTAGACGTGCCCCTCGGAGCACCTGCTTTTCTCTTTCCTGTTGGTATTTCATATGGCTTACTCTCTACCCAGAATGCCTGCTGGCCTCCTGCTGATACGCCATTTGCTTTTCAAAATCTACATGAAAGGCCCCTTCCAAAAAGCCCTTCCTGACCACCCGAGCAAGCAGGCTGACTCCTCTGCCCCTGGAGCACACTCCTGTGCCCCCCACTGCCAAGGACTGCACTATAGTGGAGTGGTCTCGTCTATTGCAACACGATACATTCAGCGGGCATACAAGCACCTGCGAAGCACCTTCCCTGAGCCAAACACCCATGCTACAAAGCCAAGGTGCTCAAATTCTTAGACTTTGTATTCTAAGCCTAGATGGCTCAGTCTGAGAAGGATTTGCCATAAAACCCAGTACTGGGAACCACATCTGATGCACAGTAATGTGTAGCAGACATGAGAATGGATGGGTGATGGGAAGGTGGGAGGCCCACTCAGGACCTGGTTTGGGGATGCTACAGGGCAGGGTGTGGAGCAGAGCACCAGCTCCTTCTAGGAGAGCCTGGGGGAGCCTGGGAGTGCTCACCGCTTTGTACTCCATCAATTCCATCTGCAGGCGCGCAATCTCGGCTCGCAGCGCGCTAATCTGCTGGCTGGTCTTGTCCTGGTTCACCACCACCTTGTTCTTGATGTTGCGAGCCCGGTTGGCATATTTGAGAGTGTTCAGCGTCTCCATGAAGTCCCGATCTGAGGGGCTCACGCAGGCGATCATGATGGTCTGGCTAAGAGTGTAACCAGGCTGGGTGAGGACCAAGGACAAAGCCAGACCCAGGAGCACTGCTCCAGAGCAGAGGTTCTGTTTCACCCGGATCCTCTCCCCAATTTAACGCTTAAAGGCCCGGGAACCTGGGATGTAGGACCCTGGACCACCTGGCCAAGATCTTCCACAGCAAGAGAGGACAATTCTTGAAAGCAGTTATCAAAAGGTGATGGATGCCTAATTGTAGAATCATCTGCTTGGTAAAGTAAATACGGCATGGCCTCTCTGCAGGCCTGGCAGTTCCCATGGCTTGTCTCATTGGGCTACATGGCTTCCTTCAGGCCTGTCTCTCACTGCTGAGAAGTAATGAAGACGAGTCTACCTAGCCACGAGTCATTGAACCCCTCAAGGTTCCTGCCTCCGAGTCTGCAGCCTAGGCTGAGAAGACCCCCTAGGTCCTGAGAGTCAGGCCCTAAACCCACATCAGTATTCTCTATCCAGGAGCTTCCCCACCCTTCCTGGACATCGGTCATCAGATACCTGTTGCCCCCCAGAGAGTCTTGGAGCAGCCGAGTAAGCTTGGAGTCCCTGTAGGGCACGTGCACTACCTTCTTGCCCTGGTCCCCTAAGGCGCTGATCACATTGCCCAAGGCCAGCTGTGGGAGAAAGTGCCTGAGGTCAAAAGTCATGCAAAGAGGGCAGTGAACACAACCCAACACCGTCTGTACCCTCTGGCCCCAGCATCACGCAGGCTCCTGGGTGGGTTTATAGACTGATGTGATAAACCGGCCTGAGGGTGAAGAAAGGAAGACCCACCCACCCAACAGGCGTGACTATGGGTGCCCCAGCCAGCAGCTAGAAGAAGTTCAAAGAGGACTGGGCAGCCACCGAAGTACACAGCCTGCTTGAACCTGTCCCATCTGGCTCCTGGGGCCGGTGACTCTCCGTGTACCTACCAGACCACAGTTGATGGAGATGCCCTCCTTGGCCCGTTCGCCTGTGGCTCCTGTCCTCTTGAGCCGCTCAGAGCCGGCCAAGTCCACAAAGTGAAACTTAGCAGTGAGTGTCTCATACTCAGTGCCGGTGGGGGCTGCTCCGTCCGGAAGCCCCGTCACCGTCTCATTCACCTGCCGCAGAATGTGACATCTGGCTCACCCAGGCCCTACCTCCTGTTCCTCGGCTAGCCCTCCACCCCACAGCACCACCATCCACAAGAGCGAGGGCGGACGGCACAGTGCCAGCCCCTCACGTGTGCAGAGCATCTGGAAGCAAACACTGTATTTGCACGCATTATCAATGACCATTATCCCATTGCCTAGATGCGGGGAGAGGCTGAAGAGGCTGAAAAACAGAGTGGTATAGGCAAGCCCCATCTCTGGAGTTCTAGCTTTGTCCCAAGTGTGTTCATCCAGTCCCTGGGATACCCCTAGAGCAGGTAGCTCCTGGGCCGCCAAGAGCATCTCACCAGGTCAGGCTGGGCACACACGCGCATCTGGCACAGGTGGATGGTGAAGATGGCATGGGATCGGGAGCTCTGAACGTTCATCTGGGTGCTGGCTGTGGTGCGTGACAGGGCGCCCTGCTTCAGGCACTGGATCAGCTGGGGACAGACGTAAAGAGAGGAATCAGGACCCACGTGCTGCAGGGCTCTGGCCTTTATGGTTTTTTGTTTGTTGTTTGTTTTTTGTGTTTTGAGACAGGGTTTCTCTGTAGCTTTGCGCCTTTCCTGGAACTCGCTCTGTAGACCAGGCTGGCCTCGAACTCACAGAGATCCACCTGCCTCTGCCTCCTGAGTGCTGGGATTAAAGGCGTGTGCCACCACTGCCCAGCTGGCTCTGGGCTTTAAAGATGCCCATGTGTAAGGGTGCTCACCTCCTCTTGGGAGTTGATGAGACGAGAAGTGACGCCTGTGGTGTAGATGCCACCGTTGGCATCCTCATGGATCTTGATGTTGGACCTGCGGTGGCGGGCATCCGGGTCACGGGTGCTATCGAACAGGTCAAGGATCTCTTCGTTGTAGAGCTGTGATGGGAAGGAAACCATGGCTGGGTTCCTATGGTACATGGCCCAGAGCCCCAAGGCCTTCCTCGTATTTATATTCCATTTCGATTTGCTAAAGTGGAAACAAGCTCTGGAGTTGAACTTGCTGAACCCTGGTCTTCCTAGACAGTGCTACCCCGAGGCTCTGTATGCTGCTCTACTCCCTGAGGAACAGTATCCAGCAGCTCTCAGCTCCCCAAGGGAGGCTGAGGACAAGGACAAAGCGATGCAGGTCCTAGGGGTAAGGGACAGGAAGACATGAGCCTGAACTGGGAGCATCTCATCATATCGCCAGCCTGGCAGAGATGGCACGAGGCTGTGATTCCAGATGAAGGAAAGCAGAGCTCCAAGAGTCCAGGGAGATGGTGCCCTGAGCACTGTGGTCCCTGAGGGAGAAGTTATAACATCTTTGGACAGAGGAAGAATGGCTGTGTGCCTTGCCCAGTGCTCAGGAGCAGAGGGAGAAATAATGGGCACCGCGGACCGGCCTTCTGGAAGACCACTGTGCCAGGTGGTCAGGAGCGGCCAGCCCATTTCAGATGTCTGCTGAGGGGGTTCCTGTGATTGGAGCTGTGGGGAAATCCAACGGCTGAAAGGCTGTGATGGCAAAGGCAAAGGCAGGGCAGCGGGGGTGGGGGGCAGAGTGGGAGAAGGGCATTGCCCAGTAGAGTCCAGTGGAGCCAGAGAGGGGACATCCGAGGCTTTGATGGCTTTAAAGGGTAAAAATACCCCACAGGAAGGGGAAGAGGAAACAGAAGGGAGAGGTGGTGGAGACAGAGTGCCATGGTGTCCGCACACTGGGGTAGACACACTGACTCAGTTAACCCCTTACGATCAGCCCTGTGGCCTGAATTTACTAGTATGCTCTTTGAAGTTCTCCACGGCCACAGAGCGGCAAAGGGAAGGAAACGGAGAAAAGCTCAGTGACAGACAGACAGCGAGAGACACACACACTCGTGTAAACAAGCATGCATACACACATTCACACACAGGCAACACAAACACTCGTGTACATACACGCATACTCACAAACACTTGGGCAACCACACATGAACACACATACGAGGACTAAAACACAGGTCCCTTATGGGGAAAGCGGCAACCACGGGTGCACAGGAAAGAGACTGGGCAGTATACAGGGACAAGCCTCAGCCCTGTCCATCCCGCTGGGGGCAAACAAGGTTCTGTTAAAGCCTCAGGGTTGGGAGGTTAGGGACCAGGGTGGTTCCGAACCCACTAAACACACCAGAGCAGGGCTCGTTGGTATCGGAAACTAGATGCTGAGAATCAGAACCACCCAACCACACATTTCACAGGAGCCTGGTCAGGTTCCTGTGAGAAATACCAAGGTGGATCACCTTCCTGGACCTTTATTCCCCCCAAGAAGGCCATCTCCAGGATACAGCACCTAGTTAGGGGACAATCCAAATGAGAACGAGCCCAGAGATCCCCCCCCCCCACGTACTCCCCAAAGCTTGTGGCTGCACAGCTCAGGGTCCAAAGCTGGAGGACCAGAACGAAGCAAAGCCCCTGCAGGGAGACCCTTCTGCACTGAGAGGCCAGGATGCGTCTCAGTCCAAAAGATACAGGTAGGTGCTTAGAGGCAGAGGAAGGGCCTGGTGGGGCCGGAACACGGTGACAGAGGCAGGGTTCCCACCGTGTGCCAGGTACAGGCTTCCACGCATGACTCATTAACCCCCAGGAAAGAGGTCAAAACCACTTTGCAGAAGTAGTTCAGGGTGGTCACATGACCTGCCCTAGGGCAGGGTCAGGATCAGCCAGGGTCTGAGGAGATCTTAGGCCCCATCTGAAGCAGGAAACACTTCAGCTACCCCCAAGTGTTTCTCTAGCCCTTGCTTAGACACTCCCAGCAGCAGGGAACTCATCCTCTGCAGCTCAGGGCTCCCTAGGTTCATTTCTCTGCACTGTTGGAGGCTCCACCTTCCATGGCCTTAGGTTCCAATGTATCTCCTTCCCGACCACGCTCCAAGGCCATAGTACCTCCAGGAATTGGGCGCTGACTTTGAACTCGGGCCCAGTCACGCCCTTCTCCTGTGCCCGCCGCTTGCGTTCATCGATGCCCCTGAAGAGGTGTGCAATGGCCCTTGGGATGATGCCCTGCTCCTCTTCTGATGTCACTGTGTCAAAGCCGGTGCCCATAGTGTACGTCTTCCCAGCCCCTGTCTGCAATGGCAAAGACAGAATGCAGATGGTGGATGCAGTGCCCCCTGGGGAACCAGTAAGCCTTGGCTTGGGCCAAATCCTCTTACCCATTACCTCCAGCCAAGTGGCCCCTTTTCGAACCCAGAGCCATACCCTACAAAATTCTCTGATGAAAGCCTGCCTCGGCTAGCCAGCCATGCAGTCATAACTCAGATGCCAGACGAAACTGCACAGCTGGGCCTTGGCTGACTGCTGTCCGGTGGGCCTTTCTCCCCCGTTGGGTGGGGGAGACTGAGCTTGGAATAGCCACTGTTTGGGGCAGGGGTGGCTTACCTGTCCATAGGCCAGCACTGTGGCATTGTAGCCCTCAAAGCAGCCTTCGATGAGCTTGCTCACACAGGTCGAATAGATCTGCTCCTGCCAGGTGTCCAGGTCAAAGACAAAGTCATAGGTGAAGGCCTTGTCCTTCCCCAGCAGGACCTGGGGCTCCCCAGGGGTGACGGAGGTACAGATGTGACAGCCTTCAATCTTCTCCTTTGACAGCTGGGGCCTGATCCTGTGCAGGGTGGAAAGAGTAGCTGGGTGTAGGTGACAGGCCCTCCTCTCACATTACCAGCCATAGTTCTGTTTACCTCACAAGCCAGGGAAGGAAGTCAGGTAGGAAGCCCTAAGGAAACAACTTCAGTAATGCACATGAGTATCACCCAAACCAATGGTTGCTAACATTGATTGAACACTTGGTACCCGGAATCTCTGTTAAGCATATATAAACGAATTCACGTGTCCTTCGCTGTGAACCTGCAAGGGATCTGTTTGCTTGGTTGTACACATGAGGCTGAGACTGTCTCAGTGACTGACCCAAGGATGTCCAATAGATAGCGAAGGGGCCAAACCTGGGTAAAGGCACACCCCCCCCCCCGCCCCCGTCCCCCAGAGGCCTGGAAGTCAGTATCCCTCTTGTAAGGAGATGACAGATAGCTCATTCTGGACAGATAAAGCTTAGGGACAGGCCAGGTGGCTCTGCATAACTCTGGATCACATTCCTCTGTGACAGTCGGTCTGGGAGAAGGTCAGCATCTCTGCTGAGACCTGTGGAGGCTACAAGGGTCTTCAGTGCCCCAGCCACCTCCCAAGGTGCCAGGGCCTAATGGCGCTCTCAGGCACAAGTTCTGGTTCTTTCCAGGAGTTGAGGGGCCAAACCAAACACAACCAGGGCAGTCTAGGTCAAGTGAAAGGTACCCTGTCAAGGCAATGAGAAGAGACCCTGAGTCAGCTGCCAGGTGGGCCCACATCCCAGATCCTGACTCGGAGGAGGGATCCCCATTCGAGGGAGAGGTGGCGTCAGTACTGAGTAGGGAGCTAGCCATGGGCAGAACTGTCTCCACCCAACCACCCCTCATTTCCTTTTCTAAGCTGCATCCCCATGATGAGGTCCCCATGGCAACTAAGCCGGAGTCAGTAAGCATGCGTGTGTGAGGATGAGCAGAGAGCATCCTTCAGATATCCTGGAGCAAGGGTGGGGGTAGGCTCTACTGCCATGGGCTCACACAAGTGGACCCATCAACTGTGCACTTACAATGAACTGCTTGTCAGGCCCCTCTCCCTAAGCCAACATTTACCAAGAGGAGAAAGGAGCGAAAGGGGCCAGGCCGGGCCAGCACCCACTCAAGGCCCAGAGGCGCCTCGCTGCAGAGCCTGGTGTCTCCAAGTCACCCTCTTGTCCCTGTCCCAGTTACCTCAACCTCCAGAGACCCGCCCAGAGCAATCCAATGGGTGAGGAGATCCCATGGCTGTTGCTGCCCTCTGCTGTGGATGAGTGGACCGGGGCGGGGCAGGTGTGTGTGGGGGATGGAGGGCGTGGGGGCCATAGGGGATGTGGCGGGGGGGGGGGGGGGCTCAGGCAAGTCTCTACTCATATGTGGGAGTCTGGCTTTCTTTGGAAAACCTTGTTTCCTTTGAGGTATAAACAGTCCCTTTACTGAGTGGCTCTCTCCAGAAAGAGATGGAAGCCCGAACAAGTCCCCACCCTTCCATAACTGTTAAGAGCCACACCAAGATGGGAGCTCCCCAGACTCTGCTCACCTGAACTGGTTCCTGACAGAAAAGGGCAAAATTGATTCTCATACATTCACTCCGGACCTCCAGACCAGAAACCTCTCTCCCCACAACCACCCCCACCCCCAGACATCAGGGCCAGCAGGCTCCTACCTTGACTTCTTCCTCTGCCCTACCCCCTGCAGCTGACACACACAGAGCTCACTGCATGCCAGGCAATGCCTAGGAACTGAGACATCTTAACCTCACAACCACCCCAGGAGGTCATCACTAGCGCCCTACTGACAGATAAGGAAACCCGGATGGTGTCATTCAGAGTCACAGACAGTGAGGAGCCATTCCAAGCCCAGGCAGGCTAGATGGACTAGCCCTACCACAGCCCTGCTGTAGGGCTCAGAGAGTGGAGGGAAGCCTCAGACACTCCTGGAGAGCATGGGCAGCTGCAGAGAGTGAGGCATGGCATAGCATAGAAATTAGAGCTTTGGTTCTGCCCTAAGACTGGACGCTTCCTCCCGAGCACGTGGGTGAACTGAAGATATACTGCGGCAGCCTGGAAGGACCCTCCAACTGTGTAGACAAGTATGAGCTCCTGAAGACACCCTCCCTACCACGCGGCAGTCTGTGATGGGATTTCTGGATCCAGTTCAAATACCATTTAATTACTGCAGGCAGATGCAATGCCGGCGATTGGAGAAGATTGAATCAACATCCCTGGAGACAGAGGGAGCAGGCCTGCCGTCAGAGGCCTCCCAAGGTCTTCAGTAGCCAGCCCCCAGAGCATCCAATGGCTGGGGGCAGTAAAGAAGAGAGTGGAGGAGAGCAGTCTGGGAGAGTACACATAGGGTCAGCCTGGGCTTTAGGTGCCAAGAGTTGTGGGGTCCTCCTGGGATTCTATTTTCAGTCCAAACATCCTGATATGAGGGGTGCTAGCCTATTCAGAACACCAGGATGCCATTGGTGAGGCAGTTCACCCAAGGGGAAAAATGGGAGACAGGACATCGACCCTGAGCGAGTCACTCGTTCTCAGGACAAATGGTCTGGAAGAGGGAAGACTGTGTCAGTCTCGTGGATAATGAGTGGCTGTGGGAGCGAAGAATGAAGCTCTCACAGATGCCTTCCCATGTGCGGGTTGTGGGCCAGCCAGCACCCAGTATCTCTCTACCTCCATGGTTCAATCCCCACTTCCTGGCAGGAACCGCGGCTCAGCCACTCAGGTAGTAAAACAAGAAGGCTAGCGTTCAGCCTCTGCTCAGGCTGAGACCACAGGCGTCCTCCTGCCCCTCATTGCTTCCTCTCCCCAAATACTCCACCCCCACATTGCTAGAAACTTCCTCCCTCCTGCCACTGTTAGCGCTGGATTGAGCGCCACATGTCCATTCAGGCAGCGCCAACCAGGGAACTGGGCTGTCCTGCCCTCTAGGGCACACTGTCCTGTGACAGCTGAGCTCATCTCTGGTGCCTGGCGGAGATTTTGAACCCTCAGCCCAACCGGGCGGCCAGAGACCGGAGACTTTGTCCTGCCTCTTTCCTCTCATGGCCTAAGCCTCGGCCTGCCCTCGGCTCGCACAGATTTCTCAGTTTTAGCTTTTGAAGAATTGCATCACCCTCCCCTCCAACAGCCTCGTCCACTGGTCCCACCCTGGATGACGTTACTTCTGGGGGTTGCCCTCAGAGTGGCCGGGACCTCAAGAAAGGAGAAATTGCTCTTTACGGCTGGGGGTGGGGGTGGGGGAGGGGCACAGATGGCAACCACTCAAAGCTGTATTCTTCCTAGTGGCATGGAAGGAGGGGTCAGGGGTCAGTTGCCAGGTTCTTCCAACCATGGTTCCCTGGGAGCTACCCACCAGGCCAAGACTAGGAAGAGCCAAGTGGGGCATGCATCTTAAGCACAGAACAGAGAAATTGATCAAGACGGACTATCTGATGATCTGGATATACCATACCTAGGTATATTCCAGAAGGAATCAAATGCAGGAGAACGCCATGCCTACATACCCATGTTTACTACAGATTTTTTTCAGAATGACCAAGTTATGGAATCAGCCTAGGCACTCATCAGTAGATCAACGGCCAAAGAAAATCTACATACACACACTGAAATACAATTCGGCCATTATGCAGAATGAAATTACGTTATTTGCAGGGAATGGATCCTCTTGCTAAGGTGGGCCCAGGAAACCTTAATCACGTTTTTCTCTCCTATGTAGTATCTGAACTTAAAAATAAAACGTGAGGAGAAAAGGGAGGAGACCAGTGGAAATCAGGAGGAAACATTAGAGAGTGAGAGGGAGATAGATGTAAGATCAAAGTACGCGAGACGGAATGCATGGGAAAGGCATATTGAAACCCATCACTGTATGATTAGAATATATTCTAAAACTGAAAATCTGGGAGTGGAAAATGCAACATTTAAAACAATTAAATTGGCATACTATGGCCTGCAGGCCAGTTAGTTGTCTATTATTATCAACGAAGGCTCTCAGCCTAAAGATCCTGTGACATTTCTGTCCAGGGACAGTGTGAATCTCACTGCAGACCCTCCCTTTATCCATTTTCTTCTTCGTCCTGCAGGGAGGGAGGACCGTGAGGCCTGTGAGGCCCTCTTCGAAAGCGCCCCCGCCCCGAATCTCCCAGAACAGAGCCGGCCTATTCGCCATTTGGCAAACGGCAGGCAGGGCGGCCCAGCCAAGGCTTTTCAGAGGCAGGATCTGGCACCGCGGCTGAGGTCGCCGCGCTTCCTCTGCTCACAAACGAGCAGTGGCTAGCGTGATGTGGGCGGCTGTCCCCACCCCCGCAGCGCTGAGCCGCAGCAGAGAGACTTAAAGGCGGGGGACAAAGGCGGCGAGCCGGAGCCCAGGGCCGCGGGAAGAGCTGAGCTCAGCGGTTCCTTGGCTCTTCGGGAGCAGGACAGGGCGGAAGCGAAGGGCAGAGGACACAGCGAGGGGGCAGGCTGGGGGATGCTGAGAAGCTGCCAAGGGCAAAACACACTCTCTGCAGAGGGTAATAACTGGGTGCATCCGGGCACGTGCCTGAGACCCCCCACACCCAACCCCAAAGTTTAGGAGCCTCACCGTAAGGCCTCTAGTGACATCATACAAAGCCAGCCAATAGCCAATCACCCCTTCTAGAAGCTCCGCCCAATGGTGACCTTGGGCTCCTAGAGGTTGGCTGTGCTTTTTTGGGGGTGAGATTAGTCCCACCCACTCAGCTACTGGCTAAGCATCTCTCAGAGTTCCTAACCTACTCTCTCCCCAAAATTCAGCCAAGGCTTCCAAGGGTGCAGCTTTTTGCACTTAAAAAGACTTTGTACCAAGGAGAAGTAGCAGGAGGTGACATTAAAATAACCAAGAGCTGTTCCAGGTTCAGAAGTTTTAAATTTAAAAAAAAATTAGCATTTATGTTTGTGTGTGTGTGTTCATGTATGTATGTATGTGTGTATGCATGTATGTATGTATGTATGTGTGCACGTATGGCAGGGCACACATGTGAAGGCCAAAGGATGGCCACTGGAGTCTTCATTCATTCCATTACATGGGTCCTGGGGATTGAACTTACAATATTATCGGGCTTGGCAGCAAGCACTTTTATAGGCTGAGCCATCTCCCTGGTCCTCTGAAGCTTCTTCAAGATGATGATGAGGGCTGGAGAGATGGCTCAGAGGTTAAGAGCACTGGCTGCTCTTCCCAGAGGACCCAGGTTCCATTCCCAGCACCCACATGGCAGCTCATACCTGCCTGTAACTCCAGTTTCAGGGGACCGGACACCCTCATGCCAACATACATAAAATAAAATTAAATAAAGATGGCGAGTCTAATTCATGGTGCCCTTTGTTGGGACGTGACCTGGAATTACCCATTTTACCAAGTCCTAACTTCAGTTAAGGACTACCACCCACTTGGGGGCAAGACAACTCGATGTCATCAGTCACTTGGCACATGGTAGGCCATCACAGTATGCCATCCAGTTTACGATGGGCTGTTCTGTCTCTAGCCTATCCACTAGCTCAAGGCTAATAAGGAACAAGGTCGTCTTTTCCACAAAGCTTGGGCAAATTAGCTTGTACACAAACACTCACGTGTGTAAGATTTGTACCTGAGGAACTTTGGGACCGAGAGACGCTGTCTCCTCAGACCTACCCCCATAGCTTTCAGAACCAGAGACCCAGACTAGGGTTAGCCCTCAGATAGCTAAAATAATCAACATGATAGATCCTTCTGAAGGGGTTTCATGGGGCTAAAAAAGCACATCTGTTTTGTTATAACGAGTCCTTTCTAGAATCTTGACAAGGAGCCCTTGGGGGCTGGTGGGAGAGCTCCAGACGGACTATAAAGGAGTCTATCACCCAGTCTCTGGCTGTGCTGTATCCAGCCTTGACAGAAACCAAAGGCAGCTCAGACCCACTGGCTCCCTCCTCATGCCCAGCCTGAATCCTCATGCCCAGCTCCAACCACAGGTGGCAGGGCAGAACGATGGCCCAGCTGCCTGCTCTTCATGGTGTGTGTTTGGCTCATGTATGCAAAGGAAAGGGGAGGGAAGGGACAGAGGAGCCCTGTGGCCTCCAGTCTGCCCTTCATGCAGAGTCACTTCGCTGTGCTATGCGACCTGCCAGGGACCAGCTCGCTCTTCCTCACCAGCGACTGGGCAAGATCAAAGGGGAACTTAGCTACAGCCGGAGGGATTTAGATAAGCTAGCAAAAAGAACTTCCTGCCTGTAAAGATTGTTAAATCCTGGAAAGGCAAGCCTGAGGGAGTCCGAGAGTCATTCCTTGGGGGTAGCAGGCTTGCTGTCCTTCCGGCCTTCCCCTACTCCCGAGCCTCTCAGTCCTGAACATCTACCAAGAAGCTGGGTGCCAGGTGCACTTACGCACAAGAGCACAGGTAATGTGTCGTGACCACACTGGGAAGCAGGGCACACATGCCCCATTTTACTGAAACTCTCAAGGTGACATTTCACAAGCCCAGAGTCCCACAGTTTATAACGATGGCAGAGGGAATTCAAAGCAGCCTTGTCTGTGCCCAATCCTGCTGCAGTCACCAGGCCACCCCTAGACAGGGCCAGAGGGGTCAGGCTGGAGGAAAATGATCCCTTTAGAATCCCTGCCGATCCCACCAGCAGCTGCCTGCGGGGAAAGCATTTTCCCCACTTTGTAGCTAAGGAGGCTGAGCTGGGCCATTTGTAAAAAGCAGGCTTCCTTTGCCCTCTGTAGCATGCCCCCCCCCCCCCCGCTCCCACTCCTAACACACACACACACACACACACACACACACACACACACACACACACACACACACCTCTCCTAGGCAGCCTGGCAACCTGCCAGCTCTGGGGAAGAAGCAAAATCCTTGCTCTCTCAGGGGAGTCTGGCTTTCAGGCGCCCAGGGGCTTTTAGCTGACTTAGCCTAGACAAGGGCATCTTCCTACCGGGGCTAGTCTTCTCTCCATCAGGGTGGCAAGATCTAATTCAGGGTGCTGACTCTTCAGGAGAGTGAGAGAAAACCCAGCTCTGCTAGGAGGAGAGCCACCAGGACCCTATGATCCCCAGAAGACATCGCTGTTTGACTGCTGGAACCTTCCCTGGCTTTTCATACTCAACTGGAGCCCAGCCTTCCTGTGGCAGCCCTCAGGGAACAGACTGGGCTGGCTCTGCACCCCCAAACAAGAAGGCTTTGTATTGTGGGGTCAAAGGGCATGGGTTTATGAGGCCCTGGCAGACCTGGAGAAAGGGGTCAGTCAACACTCTCTTGTCTGACTTCGGCCTCTGAGATCACGGGGAGGGGGCATGACACTCCACAAAATCCTTAGGAGGTCCTGGGGTGTCTCCGGCTCCAACCCCCTCCCCTCCGAGGGGGATAACCTCAACTTTACCCTTTCAGTCCATCCTAGAGTCCTGGCCACTGAGCTCTGAGTCACACTCGGGACAAACAGGGTTGGGCACCTGCTCTGAGGCACCTCAGCCTCAGGGGCACACCCCAGAAGAACTGAAAGCAGGCGGGCAGGCGTGCAAGAAGCCAGAGAGCAGGAGGCAGGGAGAAGGCTAGCCCCTGTCTTGGGGAGGTACCCCAGCCTGTGATTGGCCAGCCAAGCTGCCAGGCTGTGAGCAGCACCAGGCGCTTTCTGAGACGGGTCTGGGTCGGACTCCTCAGCCTTCGGAGCCTGTGCAAAACGGCAAGCCCAGCTCAGGGAAGTGCCACTCAGCTGTGCTTTCTCTGTCCCACCCCCCCTCTTTGGGCATCTGGTAGGGGTTTTCCATGACCTCCCAAGAGACAGGAGACAGTGCAGCATCGGGCTTAGGCCAGATCCCAGAGCTGTGTGTTCCGGCATCTGCATCGGGTGGGGGGCAGCTCGGCAGGGGCTGGGCCCAGGGGACACTCCCCAGCTGAGGAATGCCAAGCAACAGGCAGCTGGCTGGCTGGCTGGCTGGGATAGAGGGCTGGAATAGAGGGCTGCGAGCCTCTCCCACCCCCACCTCACTGGCCCTGTTACCGTTCCCTAGCACAAATCTGTAGGCAGCTGGCTCTCTGATAGGGTGCGCTTCACTGAAATAGGGCAGCTTGCTCTACTGCCACGCTACCAAGGTGAACAGCCAGGCATCTGGGGACAGGGATCATGGAATGTCCTCCTTTCCACACCCTGGAGAAGCTGGAGGTCAAAGAGGAGTCCACCAGGGACCAGGACAGCGCCGCCAACAGGCCACCACCTGCCCCGTGGCTTCACGGTCCCTCAGCGTGCCCCTCCCCAGTCGTCTCAGCTGAGGCAGCGGGTTGGCAGAGTTAGCTCCAGCTGCTCCTAGGTGGAGGGGCAGGGGACACTGCTTTCCTCAATGCCTGGGGACTGGGGGGGCGGCGGTCTTACAGTGGTTCTCAACCTGTGGGTCACGGCCCCCCCCAAAAGACCATCAGGAAACACAGGTATTTTTACATTACGATTCAAAAAAGTAGCAAAAAGACAGTGATGAAGTAGCTATGAAAATGATTTTATGACCGGGGGGGGGGTCACCACAGCATGAGGAACATGTATTGAAGGGTCGCAGCCTTAGGAAGATCGAGAACCACTGTTAGAAACTCCACGCCTGGAGAGTGACAAGGTGGAGCTCAGACAAGAGACCTAAGGGACCTGAGAATAGGAGAACAGAAGCTTCTGGAAACACAAAAAACCAGCAGGGATTTGGGAGCTCAGGCCATGGTGGTGACAGGCGACTATATCCAGCGACCTCGAAGGCAAATTTGGCGAGCTTCACCCTTGCCACACACATCTGCTCAACACCGTGTGTATTTCCCACATCCCTTTCACCACTACAAGGCAGGGCCATGACGCTTCTGAAGAAACTGAAACACGGAGACCTCACAACACTGAGCCAATTAGCAGCTGGACTGAGACGTGAGTTGGGGCAGATGAGGGATGTCTGGTAAGCACGCGCTTGCCAAAGGAGAGTGCCCTGAGTTCAGATCCAGCCTTTCCCATCCCTGCTCCCCTGTGTGCGCCCCTGACAGGAGCATTGACTCTTTGGTCAGCTGAGCAGGATAGCACAGGCATGGTGCCCAGCAAACATTTAAGCAATTATGGGGTTTGTCATAGCCTCCTGTCCACTACAGCATACTTCTGCTAAAAAAAAAACAAAACAAAACAAGAATAGTTGCAAATGAATTCATTTTTAACTAAATAGTTCATTATTGCTTAAACTTGAGAGACGGCTCTTAAGGACACTTAACTTAGGGATTTTTGTTTAAACATATTACTCATCTTCAGTGCCCTAGGAGTCTTCCTGTATTTTGTCCCCTGCAAGGACATTACACTCCCCTCCTCACCCTAAGCACTTTTCTGCACAAGGAGCAGACCAGAATCAGCCAAGTGTTCCCATTCTCCAATGGGTAAAACGAGGCCCAGGAGGTCCAGGAGGTCCAGAAAGACAAGAAGGGAAGGGTCTGTGTGACCCACCCCACAGACAGTGACATAGACTCTGCCCTGCCCTCTGTCCCCAGAGCTGTAAGGGTAAGGGTGTCAGGTTTGAGGAGCTTTTGTGGGCTCCCCGGCCCCGGCCCCAGCCACGCCCTACCTCTGCTCGGATGTTTTCAAATGCTAAGATCCAATCAAGCAGGCTGGCTGGGTAGTGGAGGGGGCCAACTTCCGGGGCCTGTGGTTGCTACACTCCACTTCCTTGTGATGACAGAAACCCTGTTTCTGAACCAGGAGGCCACTACCAAGGTTCTCAGGTCTCCACACAGCCCATAGAGGGCCCAGGTTCCCAGATCTATAAATCAGACAGCATGGGGGCACAGCTGGCATTGAATGGCACTGCTTAGCTTGGGGACCCTGAAAGCGCCCCACGTAATGACCCCACAGTTTCTTCTGTCTTTACTCTCCTTGACTCTTCGACACAGTCTTGATCAAAAAATGGAGGCAGCCATTGACCAAGACTTCAGAGAAACCGAATACTTGGGAAGTAGCTGCAGCAGTGAGCTATCCCAGGAAGAAGTGGGAAGGGGTGGAGCCTAGCGCTGTCCCCCTGGCTCCCTTGGTAGTCTCAAGGGCCAGTGGTGGGGCGAGCCAAGGCACCTCCCCCTCCCCAGCACACTAAAGGAAGGAAGCTGAGCAAAGGCAGGCCAAGATAAGGGAGGGGGCTAGGCCACACCAGGGGCTCTCCTCATGGTGTGGCGCAGAGCTGGGGGGCTTGAAAGGGTCTTAAACGAACTCACCATGTGGCTTGGCTTCCTCCAATTTTTAACTTTGCCAACTCGCATTTCTTGGTTGCCTCCCCCCACCTCACCCCCCCATCTGTCAGGCCTCTGTTTCTGCAGCATGGGGCTTACAGCCCTGCCTCTTCCCTCTCTGGCTTTCCTGCTCCCCCTGCTCCCCCACCCCAGGTAAAGGCCGGTCAAGCCTTTACAGTACAGGGATTAATGGCTAAAAGGATCACAGGCGGGGAGGCGGAGGGGCTGATTGGGAATCTCTAGTGTGAGGCCGACTGGCCTGGATTCAGGCACATGGGTCTGATTCCAGCCAGCAGGAGAGACCACAGTGTGAGGATCTGGGGGCCTGCTCACCTCTGGCCCTCTCCCCCACATCCTGAAAGTTCCCCTCTTTCTGACTCTAGGAGTTCAGGCCTCCAAGCGGCATTTTGTACATAGGCAGCTTCATCCCCAGGGTTCCCTTTCTAACATTCCAGGGCCTCTTTTCCCACACACATCCCTGATCAGCCCCCTATCTATCCCTGTCCACAGGGCCAGATCCCAGGGTTCACTCTAAGAGATTCTTGTGGAAATTCAGAAGGCACTTCAGTCAGAGATGAGAACGGACTTCCAGGATGTCAGAAAGACAGCTGGATTTGCCAGCAGCTAGGAAACTTTCGGTAGTGGGTAGGTCTAGGCAATCCCAAATCCTTGCTGCTCCTCCTAAATGTGCCACTGGACTGTAGTCCCCATGCCCAGTCCCTTCAGTGACACAAGTGATTTCTAGAGGTGGGACGTAAAAAGAGATCCTCAACCAAGGAGAACTCCCCCTAAAGCACATCACTGGCACCATCTGCTCCCTTTCCCAGCCCAGTCCCACCCTCAGCTCTCTGATTAGAACCTGGGTTCTGTCCAGGCATTGTCTGCCTTGCACGGCCTGCTGCCCATTGAGGTCTGGCGTGTGCCGGGCTGGCTGATCAAGAGCCAGAGGGGATGAGTGGGCGGAGTTCTCACCTTCCTGGAGCCCCTGGAAAGGCTGGCTCTTCAGATGTTCAGTTTCCCCACAACTTCATCTACACAGGTTACTCCAGGGAAGAGTATCCCAACGACCTGGGTGCAGAGGGCAGGCACCATCCCTTCTCTGTGGTCAGGGTCCCAGAAACCTCCTGATGGTGGTCCTGGGAAGGGAACCCTAGCTTTTCCCTGACTCTCTACATAGGTGCCCATGCCCCTAGGCTCTTGAAATGGGAACCCCATATTTTACCATGCCAGGCCCAGGCTGGGGCATCTGAACCAAGGGGGAAGGCCTTTGTTTGGCTCTCTCCTGCAAAATGGAGTCTAAAGGGAAGCCCCCATGGAGAGGGTACCCCATCTCCTGCCCTGTCAGTCCTGGTTCACACTGGTTGGGGGTTAGGGCTCCGTTTTCTTTTTATGGTAGGTAGCTCGCCTCTCCCCATCTGCTCTAGATGCCCGGCTCACTCGCACCCCCACCATGCGCTTCCCTCGACCTCCAAGGGTTCCCGCTGCAATGTCAGCCTCAGTAGCAGCCTGGCTCCGCCCCACCAGCCCACCAGGCACCTGCAGGGCTCCTCTTTGTCTCAGGCTGTTCAGTGCCAGGGAGAGTGTGCACAAGTGATGTTCTAAGTGCTGCAGGAGCTGCTGGGCTGGGGGCCCTCAACCTCGATCCCCCCCAGCACGTAAGCTATATACTATCGCAGTGCCTTCTCTCTGCAGAGTTGGGCATCTGCTCTGAGGCAGGAAGAGGGAACCTATTCCATCACTTTCTCTGATTTTTGCCTAGAAGCAACTTCCCGGGATCCCTGGAATCTGGGTCATCTCTGACCCAGGGGATCTGGAGATCGGTCTCAGAGACCCACCCTAGACTTTGACTACTCCCCTCCCCCACTCTACAGGACTGGAACATACGCTTCTGTCCATGCCCGAGTTGGTGACCAGCTCCTACATTGGTACTCTCCCAGTACATCCTCAAAAGAGAAGACCCCAGAACCCAATCAAGCGAGCTGGCTAAGAGCATCTCCACCCAGCACAAAGAACACAGATGTTCAACTTTGTAGCATTTCCTGGCCCTGCACCTGTGTGCCCCTTGTAAAAGAACCCACCCAGCCGTGTCCTCTTCCCTCCTAATGTCTGCCAAATCACTTTTAATACCTACAGATATTGGGAATGGGACTCCAGATAAATCGAGGGGGTCTCCTCCTTGCTCAGTTTCACCTATTTGCCTGTGAATGTAGCATACGGGTCGTGACACCCCTTTTCACCCCTTCGGGGTTAGTCTCTCAGATATACCTTTCCCTTCCTCCGCTAGCTCCATCTCCTTTTGGGGCAGGACCAGCAGGGTTCTCTCCAAAAGCCATTGGCACCCTGTGGAAGGCCGAGGCACCATTCCAACCCTTTCATGGGTCCCACAACCGATCTTTGTCTGTAGTACCCGCTCCCAGGATGGTGAGCTGAATCAAGAGCATAGAACTAGCTAACTGGGGTAGATGGGGGGAGGGGGGAATCCCTCCTATACCCCAGAATGAGACAGCAGCCTCATGGGGAGGCGAAGAGGAAACACACAGACGCTCCGGCCTGGGCCAGGGCTGGGTGTGAAATACCGGATTTCCTTGTTTATTCGATTTTCTGATCATTATGGGCTCCCAAGAGGGGCCAGAAATTACCACCCAAACAAAGCCACCTTCCATCAGTCCGCAGGGCCGCCGCTCCCCTGCGGCAGCCGGGCCAGCCAGCGCGCGTCGGCCCCTCCTCCTGGACTGCGGGCTCCAGCTCGAGCGGTGCCCGCGCCCCCCGCCCCGAGTCCACGCGAGACAAAGCCCGAGCCCCTTCCTCGCATGCCCCTTCTCCGCCATCGGCGCTCACCTGACGGCCACTTTGACGCAGCAGTCGCCCTGGCCAGCCATGGTCCTCTGGCACTAGGGTCTGGGCGCGGATCAGGGGCGGGGGTCCGGGGGCCACAGCTCCAGGCAGCGTCTGCGGCTGCAGGAGGCGGAGGCACGGACACTGCTAGCGAAAGCGACCTCGCAGGCTGGAGGTGACATGCTCGCTGGAGGCGGCGAGGGGCTCACCCGCGGCCGGCCCCACGGGGCTGGTCCCGCGCGTCTCCTCCAGCCATCGCGCCGCTGCGCTGAGCTAGCTGACAGCGGGCGGTGAGACCCGCAGCTCCCTACGGCGCGGCACACGCGCGCACACACCTCCCACCCTGGCAGCCACCTCCCGCCGCAGCGCGAACAAAGGGGGCGGGGGCCGAGCCGCCCCGGGACCCACCCCCAGCCCCTCAGAGCCGCACGGGGCTCCGCCCCTCCCTGGAGCCACCAATAGAAAGCCCCAACGAGCAGCAGAGGCGGGACTTGAGCCTTTAAAGGGACCTCTTGGCTCGCGTCCATTGGGTTGCTGGGAGGAGCTGGGAGGATTGGAGGGCTTGCGGGGGTGGTGTGAAAGCCGGAGTGGCATGATGGACTCATCGCTGGGAACTTGACCATTCGGGAACCTCGGCCCTTGAAGTCATGGTACCTCAGCTTCAGCGGGACCTTCCTTTGCTAAATGGGGAACGGGACTCAAAGAGGAACAGGCCAAGGTCATACAGCGAATCTGTGGCTAGGCATGGGTAAGAACCCTGGCCTCTGGGCAGTGTGCAGCACCTCAGAGCATCCCACAGCGATTAGCAATTCGCGATTTGAAAAAGCTAGAAAAGCTTCCCTTCTGCATTTTATTCCTGTAAATTCTCTAACCTTTATTGAAGGGGATTCTTGTTAATGTCTAAGTAAATTTCCCCACCTCCATCCTGCAACATCTTAAAGCCCATCTTTTGCTTTGATTGCCGGCCAGCTCAGACTCTCCCTGCTAGACGAGGGTCCCATTGACCTTTATGACCCACAGATGACCCACTGGGCCTGCTTCACACTCTGCTTTGTGACGGTGGGGGCAGAGGGTCAATGTGGGAGGCCAGAGCTGCCTGGGAGGTGGTAGGAACAAAGGGGCACTTCACTCCAGATACCTGGGAGAGGCTGGACGGCCGAGTGGGTGGGAAAGGAAGGCGGCCAGCAGCTACCATCACAGCTTTATAGAAAGGACAAGGGGGGCAGCCCTGGAGACATGAACACAGGGCCTGGAGAGAGGACACCAGGGCTGTGAAGTCACAGTCCCCTTTCCAGTTCCCCTCCCCGCCCTCTGAGCCCCACTCCTCCCTGCCCCCCAACTCCCAACATTAGGGCCATTCACAGGGCCCCTCACTAGCTGCCCTTCCTTCACTGGCTTCGCCCGGCTCCCTCCTCTGGAAAAGGCCCAAGAGGAGGACCCAGCTGCAGCTCAAGATGTGGATGGAGACCTCTGGGGGAGGGGAGGCAGGGAACCTAACTCCCAAGCTTCTTACATCAGCCTCAGATGATGAAACCATGTCAGAGATTTTGGCAAGTGTGTGGGTTAGGGTCTCAAGGATCCAGTTATTGGTGCCATCATCTCCCCCCGCCCCAGCACCTCCCCACCCCCCACAATCTGCCCAGGAGCCCCAGATCCCTGTTTGGAATAATTTTAAGGGGACATTTCAAAGTTATATATCAGTACACTGTTTGTACCCTCACAGCAAACAGGAAGAGAGCCATACCCCAGAGTGGTGGCAGTGGTGGTGATGTGTGTGAGGGGTCCTGGTGAGACCCTACATATTAATATTAGCATCTGAAACCCAAAGCCAGTGAATCACATCTCTTAGAGCAAGAGGCAAGCAGGGCGTTGAGGGATTGAGACCCTCCCTGTCTTCCAACCGAAACAGGATGTAGGGAGGTGAGTGGTGTTTATGGACCATCTACACAAGCTTTATGTTCATGTTCTTGTTCATCCTCCTAACCTTATGAGCTAGGGTCTAGTGTTCTTTTTCAATTTTGCAAGTGAGGAAATAGAGTCTCATAAGCAGCAGAGGATTTGAACTCACACATGTGACTCTAGGCTTCCTATCACCTCTAAGGGAAGGCCGGTGGGAAAGGGAGCTGGACTGGCCCAGCTTTCCCTGCGGGTACCACAAGCTCCAGGCTTAGCCCTCCTGGATGATAACCGTGTCCCTTCACCAAAATGCTCACTCTCCCATCCATCTCTGGACTTCTTTGGTACTTAGTTGTGGTTTCCTGTTTGCCATAAGTCTTCTCGGACCTCCAACAGTAGATGACCCTTCTGACTCACAGTTCCACTGCTGGGAAATGCCACCAGAGCTGTCCCCTCTGCATCCTCTGACGTCCAGGGTGTCCAGTTAGGATGAGCAAGGAGGTGCATGGGCTGCAGATGCGGACCTCCTAGACATTCCGGTTCCAGGGTTCCAGTTTCCCCCGCCCACTTCAGCAGCTCCCTCCTAGGCCATCAAGGAGCAGCTGGGTGGCAGAGGTCCAGACCCTGGACTCCCAGGCTCTGCTGTTCAGAGGGGAGGGACTAACGGCGCTGAGGTCATGTGGGGATCCCAGGTGAGAAAGAGGCTTATGCTTTGCAGTTTGGAGAGATTTAGATTAGGTCAGAGGAAGCCTAAAACAAATCTCTGCCTTTTTTGAGCTCTATCCAGCCTCAGCAACCATTGCTTTGCTTTGCTGTGTTCCCACTTCCTACCTCTTCCCAGCTGCTCTTCTTTCCTTCTCTCCTTCCTAAACCCTGACGTCTCTCAGCATCAGCTACCGTATGCAGCTCTCAGTGCTTCATACACACACACACACACACACACACACACACACACACACACACACACACACACAGAGAGAGAGAGAGAGAGAGAGAGAGAGAGAGAGAGAGAGTTGGCCCCGAGCCCCTAACTGGACTAGAGTATAAGCCCTGACTCCTATTCTGAGCTGCGTCCCTTCCCCCAGGCATCTTGGGTCCTCCATCATTTCTCCTGACAGGAGCTGTGGGCGTCTGGGCAGATGGGAACCTAGGGGAGGTGTGGGAAGCCCCCTCCAAGTCAGGAAGCTCCCACGCAACTGCAGTTAAAATACTCCAGCAGTGACTTAGGGCAGCCATCTGGCCCAGGGCTCTCTTAGACACATTCCACTTTTTAACAGCAATGCTGTGGGAACACATAAAGACAGCGAAGGGATACCCATAGGTACCAGGAATGTTCCCAAGGGGGCCTGAGCTTGGGTCTTCCTCCTCCCCCACCCCCTTTCAGGGGTGGCACTGGGCGATAGCATTGCAAAGTCTAAATAAGCCCTGGTGTAAAGTAGTGACTACGGAGCTCGGAACTTGGAGTTCTAGTCCCAAGCCTTTCCCAGCAGCTGTGTGTGGTTCTGTGGGAGCAGAGGCCTTAGCCCGTCCTCCAACAGTGTCCTCAGCAGATGTCCAGCTATAACCTCCCATGTCCAGCCAGAGGCAGGGCCCGTTCTTCCCACCAGCAGGAAGCTCGAGACCCCAGAAAAGGTCCGTGGAGCTGCAGACTCAGGAGATCTGAGGGCAGACATGGACTGTGCCTCACTTCCTGTGTTTAGGAGGAGACAGACGAAGCCACGGAGGAAACCAGAGTCTGTTATAAATAGCAAGGAAGGCAGAGAGCTGTGGGTTTCAAACACCCATCAGTCTTAAAACAAACTCTATTTTTGGCTCCAAATAAAAATTAGGATTTAATTAATGTTCTCTGTAACCTCAGACATGTTTCTATTTCTTTTTTTTTTTTTAAAGCAGAATCTTTCCATGAAGCACAGGCTAGCATTGAAACTTGTGATCAGTGCTAGCCTCAGCCTCCCAAGCACTCCAGGCATACCTCATTGTACATGGTTTTTTTCTCTCTCTCTCTGGTTTTTTGAGATGAGATTTTTCTGTGTAGCCCTGGTTGTCCTAAACTTACTCTGTAGAACAGACTGGCCTCGAACCTAGAGATCTGTCTGCCTCTGTCTCAGTGTGCTGGGACTAAAGGCGTGCTCCGCCGCCGCCGCCGCCGCCACCACCACCACCACTACCCTGTTATACATGATTCCTAATTAAACGTGGTGATGTTAACTACCCTTCTATTTTGCTGTACCTTTTTAACAGTATCGATGTGGCAATTCTCAACGTCACCTAGACTCAAAAAGAACGCCCGGGTCACCTTTTATTTTCAAGTGAAAAAAAACCTGAGTCCCAGGGAGGTAGAGACTTGTCGAAAGTTGCACAGTACAGTAAGTAGAGGCTGAGCTGCAAGATGGGAAGCCTGGCAGCTGTGCTGTCCCAGGGCAGGCTCCATGGCAGCACGATAAGGACCCCAAGGCTAAACATCTGAAATTAGACTGTGGTGAGTTTATAGTCCTGACAAAACTTTGGTCTGAGTGAAATAACGAAAGACAGCCCAGAGGCTGAGTTGTGATCTTCTGAGTCACGGAGATCTGGGCTCACATCCCAGTTCTTCCCCTTATGAGCTATGTAACCCTGGGCCAGTGATGTAACCATGCCCAGCATCAGCTCCCATGTCTCAAAATGAGGAGGATCACGTTCTCAGCTCAGGACCATGATGAGGTCTCAATGGGAGAACCTGTACCACACATCCCACCCAGTGCTCACCTCAAAATGGGTGTCAATCCTTCACATTGTCCTCGGATTCTCCACCTTTTCTCCAATAGACTCCACCTCTGTCTGGACAGAGGGGTGGGTTTATTAAAAAGAAGAATACCAGGAGGGAGAGGCACTCTCAGGAATGAGTGTGAACAGGGCTAGGAGGGGGCAGGTTATGAGGATGAGGTGTCATTAGG
Organism: Peromyscus californicus insignis; assembly: GCF_007827085.1. Classification (NCBI taxonomy): domain Eukaryota; kingdom Metazoa; phylum Chordata; class Mammalia; order Rodentia; family Cricetidae; genus Peromyscus; species Peromyscus californicus. The sequence continues at coordinate 22,862,712 of NW_026294436.1, read as the reverse complement.
GTGGGGGCTGGGATGGCGTTCAATGGTAGAAGGATTGTCCTGCGTGCTTGGAGTCCTAGGTTCATCTAGGCAGTCAGTGTGAGGTCTGCTGGGTGGAGAGGGGAATCTGCAGGAACTTAGCCACCCTCTGCTGACTACACATGGCAGCGCCTTGGGAGCCAGGGTGCTTTCCAGGAAGAAACTTTAGCCTTATGGACCCTTTTGTACACAGGTAATTCTGGACCACCTCCCCTAGGGGGCAGTCCTCTGAAAAGGAAGAGTTTGTACTCACCCTATAACCACACTGAACTGTATTACATACATGTTCTCATCCACCCTCACAATCATCTATGAGGTGCACAGTTAACATGCCTGTTTTGCAAAAGAGGAAATGGGCTCAAAGGTCACTTGGCTAGGGTAGAGTCATTAGTGCTGTTCACATATTTCCTGCACTCTGCCTTCCAGCATAGGGCAGGACTACCTGTCCTTAATCCTTGGATAGTAAGTGGCCACGTGACTTTAACCAATAAAAGGTGAAGCTTTAAGAGCCACGATCACTGTCACACCTGTGTTGTCCACAGACCATACACGAGAAATAAACTTTTACTGTGTTCAACCACTGAACTTGTGAGTTGTGTGTGGTCACGGCAGAGCCTGACCTGCTCTGATACAATTAGTAAAAGCAGACCCAGAGACTGGACATCTCCCATTTGTAAAGATGCCAAAGGGTCCCAAGTGATTTCCAGGGCCCTGGCCCACACAGGTGGAAACCCCTTTAGGGTTCTGATCTCCGAGGCTCCTTAGAGGCAGAGGCTGGAAGAAGACAGAGGCTCTCATCGTCTGTCTCCATCCTGGTTTGACTAAGATTTGACTAGGTTTCCTGGTTGCTGCATTGTGGTGACTAAAGAAATGTGTGGTTAAATACTAACCCTTTGGGGTTCAGTCGTTACATTGGCTGGGCTGTTCTGCTCCCCAGGAGTTCAGGGACCACCCTGAGAAGTCCCTGGAAGACACCAAGGGCCTTCCTCTGCCTCTGCCTGTCATGTCAGGAGGAAGGGTCCCCAGGTTGGGTCTCAGGACATATCTGTATTCATCTCTAGCTCAAAGATTGGTTCTGTTCAGGTCACTCATTCCTTTGGGGACTTAGTTACTCCTTGGTGAGATGGAGGCGCCACAAAGGGCTTTGGTAGCTGCTCAGAGATGCAGGACAAACCCGTTCTAGAGCATAAAGACCTCAGAGGCAAAATAGTAACAGCTCCCGTTTCTGAACTCAGTGCTGAGCATGTGGTAAACGTGTCCGCTTCATGCGTTTGTAATAATCACAACCCTAGGAAGGAAGAATTATCCCCACAAAACAAACCAGTAAGGTCATGATGCAACTCACAGAGCAGAATTCAAACCCAAGCAAGATGATGGTGATTTCCTCTTGCTTGGGTTGAACTGCCATGAAGGAAAAGGCTGGACCTGCCCTTGACAGCTAATGAGCTGAGAAGGTGAACAGTGTACCCCTAGGAACTCACCAGCTTTGGGTGTGTGTGGGAGTTTCACAAGTGCTTTTGTTATAGGCCCAAATGCTCACCAGCAAGGAATGGGTACAGAAACAGGCACGTTCATGATGGAATCCTATTCGGCAACAGAAAGGGATGAGTTACTGGCACACTATTGATGCAGGATAGATGCATCTCAGTGGTACTCAGTGAGAGAAGCAGACTGAGCAGCACATGCTGTATAATCCCACTGACAGGAACATCCTAGAAAATATAGTGAACCTAAAGTGTCAGAAAACAGATCAGTGGTTACCTGGCAGAAGAAGAGATATAAGGGGCCATGGGTGGCATGAAAAGTGTTCTGGTGGAAGATCCACCTCAACTCCCCTCCCCCATCTCTTTCCCCAAACCCGCCAAACACAGCTCCTCCTCCAGAGAGGCTCAAGACCACTCCCACAGGGTATTTAAGCTGCACCCCAGAAGACAGACATGTGGTTTTATGCTGGAGAATCACCTGAGAATACTTTACCCATTAAACCGGGGCTTTTTAAAAAAAAAAAAAAAATTCGGTCTGATTTGGTTTGATTTGGACTGCTGCGTCGGTGGAGAGGCCTATCAGGGTGCAAAAAAACTTTTAAAAAGGCCGAGAGGGACTACAGAAGGACACAAAGAAAGTCTTCTGGGTGATCAGTGTATGTGTAAGGTAAAGATGGTCTGACGGGTATATGCATTTCTCCAAGGCAAAGCAAACTGTTGTATGTGCTGGATAGGTGCAATTTACTCTGTTAATTTTACCTCAGCAAAGCTGCTTTGTGTGTGGAGGTCAAAGACCATCATCTGGTATCTTCCTTAATTGCTCACCACCCTTTGTGAGACGGAGTCTCTCGTTGAACTGAGATCACCCATTTGGCTAGGCGAGTTCAGCTGGTGAGCCATGGGGATCCACCTGTTTCCACCATCCCCCACTTCCTATCCTGCTCCCTGAGCTGGGATCACCTACATGTGCCCCGGTACCCGGCTCTTTACGCGGGTGTTGGGAATCTGAACTCAAGTCTTCAGGCTTATGCAAGCACTTTACCAATGGAGCCGGCTCTCCAGCCCAATGTAGCTATTTTTAAAAGGTAACTTACTTCAATTTCCTCTTTGCACAGAGGTGCAGAGTGACTATGATTTATCTGGGGTCATAGAGGCAGACCTCAACCCCTGAGGACCTCTCTCCCCTGCACCACATGGTATAGGGGTTCCAAGAGAGCCCCCTATCCCTCCCCGTGGGGGGCAGTGACAGGGAAGTAGGAAATGCAGAAAATGTGGCGTAAGACTGGAGAGACAAGGGAAAGAGCTTCAGGAGGTCAGTCAGGGCAAGCCAGGTGAGGGAAGGGGAAAAAAAACCAAAAAAACAGATGAACTCCCTAGATCTGGGGATGAGCAAACAAGCTTCCAAGATGGACCTAGCCCTCCCCTGTTGACAGCACTCTCCTCTCTGATGAGGCCCACAAAGGCCACTCCTGTCCTTGAGTTATTGATTGTCGGTCTCCCCGGACGCATCATTTCCTTGGCTCTGGTAGACATGTGTCTGGGCCAGGCCCTACCCAGCAAATTGCCAGCACAGAAGCACTTAACATTTTACACTCTAGGTTAACCTTGAACATGCCAGCTCTCCAGAAAAGTAGCCAGCCTGAGGATGCTACTGGACAGTGGTGGATGCCAGTCCCTAGGCAGTATATGCTGGATCTCATAGGTCTGAGGTGACATCACTCTTCAAAAGTTTGCCCATGTCCTTCCTTAGCTCCATGTTTTCTGGAACTTGAACCAGTGGACACAAGAGATACATGCTTTAAGCAGAGTGTCAACAAGGTCAGGGGAGGGTGCAGAGAAGTATGAAAAGACCTTTTCTTTTCTTTTTTCTTTTTTTCTTTTTTCCTCCTCTCTGTAATCTCCAAAATAAGTTGGAGGATCCAAATGAAAGGCTCAGACTGGGTGGAGCAAAGACTTCATAAGTCATAACCCAAATTAGAAAAAGCCCAGAGGGCTAGGTGGTGGTGGTGGTGCACGCCTTCAATCCCAGCACCCGAGAGACAAAGGCAGGCAGATCTCTGAGTTCAAGGCCAGCCTGGTTTACAGAGTGAGTTCTAGGACAGCCAGGGCTACACAGAGAAACCCTGTCTCTTAAAAAAAAGAAAGAAAAAGAAAGAAAGAAAGAAAGAAAGAAAGAAAGAAAGAAAGAAAGAAAGAAAGAAAGAAAGAAAGAAAGAGGGGGGAAGGAAGGAAGAAAGGAAGAAAGGAAGAAAGAAAGAAAAAGAAAAAGCCCAGAGGAAGAGACCTATCCCCTGTGTCCCAGCTCTCTACTCCTGGGTGATGTGGGGGACCCTTGTGCTAGCCAAGAGGAGAGGTGGGTGCTGGGGGCAGGCCTTGGCTAACATTTAATCCCCTGTTGTTTCTCCGAGTCTTTCCTTTCCCCCACTTAGAGGAGACTGAGAGCCAGGAACATGCCTGCAACCCAGCTCTCAGGAGACTTGAGTCTGAAGCCGGGAAGCGCAGCACAGTCAGACCTTGTCTCAAAAATCAAATCTAAACAGAACAATCAGAATGCTTTGCGCAGGATGCCCATCTTGGTGAGCTCCCACCCAATCCATTTTGGGGAGTCAGAGGAGGTGTAAATGGCTTTGTGACAAAGGCCTGGATCCAGAGCATTCTGTGGAGAGGGTGTCACTTAGCATTCTTGAACTGTCAGCCCCACGGCAAGAGTCACATGTGACTGGGATCAGAGATGCCAGAAGAGCAGAGACCACTCTGTGAAACACCAGGTGGATCAAAGCCTCCTGCTTTGAAAAGGCACTGCTCTGAAGCAGGAGTCAGCCTCAACACACATCCAAGATGGTCATGAGAGCTCTGAGGACGTGTAAGGGAACTAGCCTGGTGCTGAAGCGGGCCATCCCTGCTCAGCTTCCTCTAAAAGCTCAGGATGGTCCCCTTCAAGTCAGCTTCTCCCATCTGAGAGATCTGGCCCTCACACCCAGCATCTGATAGAAAAAAACGACTACTTATTACCAAAAACCAGGGCGGGGCAACCCGGTCAGCAGCATCCCTCCCTGGTCCCTGCATCAGCTCCTGCCTCCAGGTTCCTGCCCTGTCTGAGTTCCTGTCCTGACTGCCATTAAGGATGATTTGGAAGTGATGTGGAAGCATAAGCCAAATAAACCCTTTCCTCTCCAAGTTGCTTTGGCCATGGTGTTTCATCACAGGAATAGAAACCCTAACTAGGACACAGGCCCTTACACGGTTACATCTATACCCTAAGGTCGAGCAGGAATAGACTTAAAGAGCAATGTGAAATCCCTGGCCCTCATGTGACATAGCATGGTCAGGGAATATGACTCAGTTCTCTTGGAATCTGGATTCCAGGATTGCTCTAACACAGCAGTAGGGGCCTTTCTCTCCTTTGCAAACACCGGGTAATGGACTGGCATGTGGTTCAGTGGTAGAACACTTTCTTAGCATGTACAAGGCCCCACAACAAATAAAGAAATCCTGTAAGGGTAGCCCTGTCCAGAGCAGGCCCTATGAAGCCCCGGGGCTGGAGCCCAGCGTTCTCCTGGCTTTGATGGGACAGGACTTGGGCCCACTTTTTCTGGCCTTTCCAGGGAAGCTCTGTCTGAGCTTTGCACCTTCCAGATGGAAGAGGCTCTCCTCATCTCTACAGTCTTTGTATTCATCTTGTGCCCACCCCTTCTACCAGGGGCACTCCTGCCCCTTCTGGCACAGTCCGCACCCAGCAGCTGGGTTCCAAATCTGCATAGAATTGTCAGGAGCTGAGAGGTGCCGCCCAGTGACAGAAGGGAGACCCACCCGCCCCACGGTACTGTTAGGTGGTCCTTCTGAGGGGACATCTGTCTCCTCTGCAACCTGCCCACTCCTCAGCTCCCTTCTGCCGCCATCCTTTCCTCATGGGCTTTATTTGAGCAGTCTGGCTGCCCTGTTAGAAAACCACTCATTAGGTAAACCGAAGCTGGGCAGAGGATGGGACCTGCCCACGATGAATTAGATATATGTGTATCGCGGAGGAAATTGCTCGAACTTTTCAAAGGCATGAAGAACTAGTTTCTCAGAGCCCATGCGTACATTTGTATCTGTCAGTCAGCCTAGGAGGACGGCATAGATTTGACAAATAGTGTGGCAGTTAAGAAAGTGAATATGACCCCAAACTGCCCAGGTTTAGTTCCCTTTGTGGCCTCTTGTTAGGTGCACAGACTTAGCTAAGGTCCCTCTCTGTGTCGTGGTTGCGAAATGAAGATAATGATATCTTTTTTTGATTGCTAAGAAGACTAAATAGATGAATACATAAGCAAAACTACTGAGACAAGACCCGCTACATGGTTAGTGTTCTGTATGTCATAAGTGCTGTTCAAGATACCCAGCTCCTTCCTCTGAGTACAGTGTCTTTTGATAGTATTTTATGGCAAAAGAAACATATTTATGTAGGCTGCATCTTACCTCACTAGACACGAGTCAGGTGACTGGGAGACAGGGTAAGCACCCGTGGGTGGGTTAGGAACTTCCTCATCCTGGAGGCTACAGTGTGAAATCCAGCCTGGCACATTTGGAGACAGAGGTTTTTTGTTTTTTTTTTGAGACAGAATCCCAATGTAGCCCTGGCTGTTCCGAAATTCACTCTAGGCTGCGCTTGAACTGACACGAAGAGTCACCTGCCTCTGCCTACCGAGTGCTGGGATTAAAGGCCTGAGCCACCATGCCTGATAAGACAGAGGTGGTTTTTCCTCTCACCTGTCCCTAGCTTAGATGGATAGCCAAGGTGGCCGAGCTGGTGACCCTGAGCAGGTAGCATCTATACTTCCTGGCTCTTAGTAACCCCCAGTTAGCAAGCAGCTTCCACCTCTGGTGGACGGTAGAGTCCTGAGCCCTGGAGGGGTAGCTGTGAACAAGGTGGGCACAGCTCCAGCTTTCGGGGAACTTAGCCTCTGGCTGGGGTAAAATGCAGATACAGCAAGGCTACGATCCCTTCTGGAACGGGAAAGATAGTTGTCGACACTTGGGAGCCAGGCTCTAAACAGTTTGGCAGGTGTCCAGGGGAATGACAGCGAAACAGGGGTCTGAAGGATGGTTCGAGGCCAGTGGGGTAGAGAGCTCAGGAAGATTCTAGCGAGAGGCACACTGGAGCTCATGGGCAAGTATGGCCCCTTTTGGGTGAGCAGGAGCCTCCCCCACGAGAGGGTGGTGTCTGGTAGATCCAAGCCACACTTGGAAGATGATACAAACAGGATCCGGTGCAGAGACAGGGCGAGTGTGGAACGGCTGGGCGGAAAAAGGATTTGCCTGGAGCAAAGACCCAGTTTTTACTAGGGCAAGAAGAAAGGAGGGGGTAGGTAGATCAGTGCAGCTAGAAGAACTGAGGGCAGGACCTGTGGCGTCTGCTTATCAGTGAGGTGGACAAGGCAAGCTCTTGGTGCTGAGGTTTGAGGAAAGGGGGTGGGGGGGGGGGGAGTTGAAACTGCTTCACTGACCAGGCAGTAGGAGGAAAGGGGGGAGTTGAAACTGCTGGACTGACAGGACATCAGGAAGCTTTGGGGCCTAGCTGGGGCTGGGGCCCGGATGCACAGGTCACCAAGTGTCACCTCTGCCCCGTGCTATGTGCATCATGGGGCAGGCCCCAGAAACTCAGAAGCCCACTGGGGATGGCGGGGGTGGGGTGGTGGTGGTGGTGGTGGTGGTGGTGGTGGTGGTGGTGGTGGGAAGCAGTTCACCAGGAGGCTGCACAGCAGGCCAGCCTTGTTACCACAGCAACAGCCATGGAGAGCAGGCACTTGGCCCACCCTTGAGGAAGGCATGGGCAGAAGGAAGGAGTGCCCTGTGAAGGGGAAAAGACACCGTAGGGCAGTTCCCTCTTTGCCTTGCTTTAGCTATCCACTACAGGTATGTCTTGTTATCTTGCCTCACTTCCATTTTCTCATCTCGACTGTGACTATGGTGAGAACTGAGTGGCTTTTGTGGGAAAGTGCCTTCCAAATTCAGGGGACGCCCTCGGCAGGAGATGGCGCTTGGAAAGGGTGCCCAGGAGGCATTTGGTTGGTAGACAGCAGCTGTTGAGTTATTGTTGGGTGGTATGGAAGAGGAGCCATGGAAACACAAATCTGTGATAACCACAGCCATAAACCACTGCCTCTGAGACTGGCCTTGGCATTGGCAATGGACTCTGGCCAAAGTCACAGGGCCACAGCTTCAGAAAAGGCTGGCCGTGGTGTAAACCAGGGTGTGGCACTGCTTCTGATACCATCAGAGGGAAAGTGGGGGTGGCTTGGGACTCTTCCGCAAGGCCCAGGCTTCCTGAGGAAGAGGGTAGAGGGAGTCCAGAATGTCCTGAACAAATAATAATAATAATAATAATAATAATAATAATAATAATAATAATAATCAAAGACGAGCAGAAGGCCGGTGCCGGTGTCAGGCCTGGAGACTTTAATGTTCAGCTGGTTGGAGTGGCTTTGTGACAGACGGACTCTGGCTCCCATGACATCAGAAGCTCTGCCAAATCCTGCTTCTGGCTGGTGAGGAGAAGGGCCTGACCTGCCCATCTATGGCCTCCTGCCTGGTTGAGGTGGTTCCTGACCACTGCTGCTCAGTCCACACAGCTGGCTTACTGAGGGAGGGGAGGCTGCTGGGCTGGGCTAGCCCTTCTCCATTCCAGCGTCCCCTGGCCCTTGGTCATGGCAGTTCTAAGCTGTGGCATTCTGGGTAGGCCTCACACCTGGGAGAAACAAGTGTATTCTGAGAATCCCGGTGCTGGTTTGGACTTGCCCAGGGAGGACCCGAGGCTCAAGCCTCCCAGGGCATGGCCCTGCCCTCTGGGGATTCTCGCTTCAGTAGCTCGGTTGCTGCCACCTCTACTTCCTCTGGCTCCATCTGGCAGGCATCCGCCAGGGCCTGGCCTGTTGCCATGACGAAGTTAGCATCTGCTGCTAAGGAGTCTAGTCCTCCTTGAACCAGAGCCTGCAGGGAGGAAAAGGAGACTGGGTGGGTCTTCCAAGAGAATTGCCTTCTGGGGCCCTCCACGGTTGCGCCTACCCTCTCCCCATGACAGACTGCCACCAGGTCACCCCTCGTTTGTGGCCTGCTGCTCTGTCCCAGCCCCACCTCACCTCCTGGATCAGGAAGGCAGTAGCTGGAGCTGTGCACCTGCGAGCTGAGTTCCTGGGAACGCTCTCCTCCAAGTTCCTGCTGTGGGGTGTTTCCAGGGACCTTGGCACGGAGCCCTTACTCTCCTCCGGCACAGGAGGCTCTGCCTGGAGGAGCTGTTCCAAACACACAGAAGCAAAAATTCCCCCCCAAACAGATACACTAGAGTCAACTGACATACCGGAGCCCACAGCTCATCCAAGGGAGTCTCAACCAAGACCTACAGCCTGGGGAGGATGCAGGAACACAGGATCCTTCTGTGATGGAGGGACTGCTAACTACAAGGCCCTTCCTTTGCCAGAACCCCACTCCTAACGTCAGGCCAGGTGGCGTCTATTGGCACATCCTCCCAGGCCTTTGCCTTTGGTACCTGGCATGGGGAAGGAGGCACCTGGCCTCCAGGCATCCCTCTCTGGGTCACCAGTCCTTTCAATTTGTCCTCATGGAACTTGCTGTGAGGTCCTGTGGGCAAGGCAAGGCAAGGTCAGTGGGGCTGCTGACTCCTGGTGGGCTGAGTCATCAGGGCCTTTCTTGGCCAGCTTCGGAAGGTAGTCTAGAGGAGAGACACATGTTGAAGCCTAACCAGCTCCAGGTCAGGCAGAAGAGGCCCAGCTCTCCTTGCCCAGTGCTTTGTCCGAGGGCCAGACTCACCAGCAAGCTCTTCTTCAGTGTGGCTATGTGCATGCATGTTACAGTGTGTGGGAGAGCAGGGAAGTACCCCGATTGCTACTGTGCTCCAGCATTCTGGAGCCTCCCTCAGACTGGTAATAACGCTCTCCCTCCCAGGGCTCAGCTAGTGCCCATCCCATCATAAAGGTGCTAAGTGGCTCTCCCAGGCTCTAAGGAAAGAGGGCACCTTACCACCACCCCCAGGAGAAGGCCCAGCTTCTTAGTCACAGAAGGGACTGACCAGAGCCTCTGCAGGGCTGACTGAAGGGTCCTTCTCTGGGAGCAGGTACGTCTGCCTCTTCCAGGAATTCCCTTTCGTAGCGGATGCTGGAATAGAAGCAGAGCAGGCTGGAACCCTTTCACTGAGGTACCAGTGAGCATCCTGGCAGACTGCAAGTGGCCTTCACTCCAGGGCTGATTCTGCCAGCGCTTGACTCTATCTGTCCTTGACTCTGGGGGAGCAAGCCAAACTCATGGCTGCCTCCACTCTTGCTCAGTGCTCCCCTACCCTTCTCACATTCTGTATCACCTTAGCACTCTTAAGATGCTAATTCTTATGACGGCGAAGCGCCTCTGCTCGCACCTGGTTGTATTTTAATCACAGCCTGGGATTAGTGAGATGGAACTGCCCAAATCCAGCAACTGACCTTATCATCCAGAATTTCCTACCGTCTGTGCTGCTGCTGGAGGCCCTTTATTAAACATTACTGTGTGACCAATACATTTCAGCGCCTCCCTACTGAGAACCACAGAAAGGCTGGCTCGGGTTTGCGGTCAACGCTGACAAGAGGCTGCCCCCTGCTGGCCAAAGACGCCTCTTCAGTCCAGGTTTGCCTCTTGTGTTAGGGGTGCAGAGTGGTCCCCAAGGGCACACAGAAAACAAAGGACATTCTACACACTTCATGGTGCCTCCTTTCCACTCAAGCCTATCTCAGCATGCGTATACCCACAGCTGGAAGTTACCACTGTTACCTGGAAAACACTGGACTGTTTCCATGGTTGCTGTTGCCACAGGCAACATTGGCATTGGCATTGTTGGTATTGGCGCGAGCCAGAGGATGGGTGCCTGGGTTATGAGGGAAGTCCTCCAAGAAGACGGGTGACTCCAATTCTTCCATCTCTATCTCAGCAAACTGGAGGGGTCTCTGGTTGGCCATGACAGGGGGCAGGGAGTTGGTCCTTTCCAGGAAGTTGTCCACTTGACCAAACAAGCCTCCGGTTCTCTAGAGGCAAGGGGGAGAGTGGGAATACTGAAAGCAATGACTGGGTATGAGGATACAGAGAGCATGGGGTTGGGGGTCGGCTGTCACCCTGGGGTGATGGTGCTAGGAGAGAGCAATGGCATTGGAAGATGAATCTGTAAGGCCAGAAGAAAATGGACTGAAAGGTGATACTGGAACATGGTCGCCACCCTCAGCAAAGTCTAAATTTGATGGACAGACAGGATACGCCTAAGGAACCATACAGGTAGCACACCCATGAACACAAGGCACACTGAATTGGGAGTCTGCAGAACTGTGTTCCAGCTTCCCTCTAATCAGGTGATACGGGACATTGCATGTCATCTCTTTGGGACACCATTTTGTGAAAACGTAATAGAGTTTAATGGGGTGTCCAAGAAGAATCTTCAAGATCCAATGGGTTGCAGCTCTCCACAGAAGAATCAGGAGCTAGCCTGAGGAGAAACAGATCCTCAGGAGATGGAATTAGATAAGAATTTGTCAATAACGTAGGAAAGGGTGTATCATATTTAATACTTTTGGGTCATAGATTCTGAGCCCCAAAAGATGTGGGTGGCAAGGTGTAGGTGGTACCCTCATCTCCTGTGCAGCCTGGCTTCTAGTCCTTCTCTTTATTGCTCCTTACTCTGTCTGGTCCCTCAGAAGAGAGTCATGGCCCTCACTCACCCGGAATATCCCCTCCTCCATGGCAGCCTCCACCATGGCTCTCTCCAGTTCCTCCTCTGCTGTCAGGTCTCCTGAGATGGCGCGGTGGATCTCAGGAGCTGCCTCTTCCTCTATGGTCCGCAATCCAGCCTAGGGATGGTGAAGGGACAGATGACCCGCAGTTCAGGAGCGGAGACCAGAAATGCCTTCCCTGGCCCTGCCTGTTCTGAATCCCTACAACCATAGCCCTTCTGAAACCTGTTCTCCATCCTGGATCAATATCACAGGACTATGAGGCCCCTGTGGTCCTGCTGTGGCCTGGGTGAGACAGTCTGCATTCTGAAAAGTCTCTAAGGGATAGAGACTTTGTACCCCTCTCATCCAAGCCTCTCTTTATTGGCATGTGTTTTTTTTTTTTTTTTGGTCAATGAATCTTCATATCATGGGAGGAGGTGGGATCTGTGGGTGGTATGTAGAGTGAGTAGAAAATTCCTTAATGGGGTTGGAGATTTAGCTCAGTGGTAGAACGCTTGCCTAGCAAGCGCGAGGCCCTGGGTTCGGTCCTCAGCTCCAGAAAAAAAAATTTAATAAAGAAAAGTGGAAAAAAAAGAAACTTCATATCACAACTAATAGAACACATCAAAATGAGTGTCACCTGATAATTTCAAAGAGGACACAGTATCATGTCTGGGACATTCTTACCCAAAACACACATTTTCTATCTAATGTGAGGGAACATCAGACCAACCCAACCAGAGGGACAACATGGCCTGTGTCCCCAAAAGGGTCAAAGGCCACATTAAGGAAAGACTGCCGAGTGGTTCCAGAAAGCAAGATGCCAAGGCAAGATGGCGTGCATGCAAGGTGTATGGATCCTGAGTTGGATACTTTTCCTGTGAAGGACATCATTAGGGCAGCAGGTAAAACTTGAAGGAGGTGAGGGGTGGAGTACAGTTATGCATCAACACTCACTTCCCAGGTTCAGTGGTTGCATTGTGGCTATGTGGGAGAATTACGTAGGGCAATGCCACGCTTTCTGGAAATTCACACTAAGGTATTCTGAGCTGATGGAGTGTCGTGTGAGAGTTATTCTCAAACGGCTCATAGAAAACATTGCAATGGTGTAAAGTATAAAGTTATTTCAAAACCACCAGGGCAATTCAAATATGTTACTGAATATATAGCCCAGATGTGTGTGCATTTTGTTTTTAAAGATTTATTTATTTTAACTTTATGCATTTGGGTGTTTTGCCTGCGTATTATGTCTGCGCACATGTGTGTGTAGTGCCCAAAGAGGCCAGAAGGGGGCATCAGATCTTCTGGAACTGGAGTTACAGATGGTTGTGAGCCACGCAGGTGCAGGGAACTGAACTCAGGTCCACCTTTGGAGCAGCACGTTCTGCTAACCACTGAGCCATCTCTCCAGTCCTACATGCCTACTTTTGAATTTTTGAACCATGGGCATTACAATGAACACAGAAAAAGCAGTCAAAAGCCCAATGCGATAAAACAAACAGTTCAAAAGATTTCTTCTCAGACTCAGTGGAGCAGACCCCTGGGTGGGGCAGGGTCTGCCCTCTTTGGAAACCACTGCTCTGACTAGAGGTCTCTCTTTTGAAGAAATCGGATTTTCTTTGGTCTAGTCACTGAGAGACGAGGAGCTCCCAGATCTATTTTTGAGGCCAAAACACCCTTCATCATGGTCAGAACTGAACTATCTTCTCTTATATTTTTGGTTGTGAGCCTAGCCTTTTTTGTTTGTTTGTTTTGTTTTTCAAGACAGGGTTTCTCTGTGTAGCTTTGCGCCTTTCCTGGAGCTCACTTGGTAGCCCAGGCTGGCCTCGAACTCACAGAGATCCGCCTGGCTCTGCCTTCCGAGTGCTGGGATTAAAGGCGTGCACCACCACCGCCCGGCTTACCTGTATTTGAACCGTGTCCTTTTTGGGTCGATACCCATAATACTCCTCCTGGCGCTTCATGAACTTGCGGAAGTGTTCCTGGATGAGGAATGTGGCGTAGAACTTCCCCACCGTCACCTCGTCATCTGTAGACGGCCAAAAGGGAGGTAGTGAAGGCCCATGGGAGTCTCACTGGATTCGGAAGGGAAAGTTGGGGGGCAGCAGGCTCAGGCGCTCGGCCCATCCTGCTGAGGTGGTGAATGGGCACCTTTCGCCCTGAATGGATGCCCTGTTGGAGACTCACAGTATTCACAGTCTCTAGATGCCAGATTCCTCAGGGACTTCTTGAGGAAGCCTCTCAACCTTCCTGTGTCTGCCCTAGACTCTGGTCTCCCCAGGCAGCACTCACCTCCTATGGGAGGGATGACTTGGTCCAGGAGCTTCATGCTGGTTCTTTTCCAGATCTTTTTGATGATGGCTCTCAGCTCCTCATTAGCTTGTTCGAAGTTGCCTGGGGCAGGCATGAGAAAGGTAGGCGCGGCCCTGAAGTGACCGAACTTGACCAAGTTTCAGCAGCGGCCCTTAGTTCCACACACTCTGGCTCAGTGTTCTTTTGGGGTAGCTGCTGTGCTCTGTCCTGACATTGGGATGAGGACAGGGGCAGCCTGACCCCTGGGTGCTGTATTTACTCTCCATAGGTCTTGGCTCACAATGATCAGACTGGTTAATTTGGTAGGCCATCATCTCCCTTTCTCTCTGTCAAAACGTCAAGTCTCTACATTCTCCAGTCTGTCCCAGGGTCCCCAAGCAGTCCTCCTGCTACCCTAACTTGATCCTCCCTGGATCCTGGCTTCCCTCTTCTTGTCTGCCCATGGCTGCCTCGGACTTCATTGGCCCAGATAGGGGGATGGCCCCAAAGGCCCTGGAACCCTGCCTCAACCCTGCTTTTAATCCTGCTCCTCCTGTGTCTGTATTCCTGGTTTAGGGGCCTAGAGGTTTAGTGGAGTCAAGCGTGGGCTCTCATACCTGCCCAGGACTGAGTTCTACCTCTGTCACACCTGGAACCACTCAGGGCGACCCCAGCCCTGAGTGATCACCGTCATGCCTCTGGGCCTGACAGAGCTGAGGAACCTGAGACGGAGCCTTAGTGAGCTTGCCAGGCAGAGCAGCCTCAGACTCCCTGCAAGACCTGAAGGGCATGAGCAGTTGGTGACCGTGGCCTGGCTTCCCTCTGGCCACATTTCTGGGAATCTGTGTCAGAACCCACCCTCGAAGAGAAAGGGGCATCCGTGAGCAGGCTCTCACCTTCTGTCTTGATCTTGAGGGCTGTGCGTACCAGGGCAAAGAGTGTGGCATTGAAGGTGACTGTGCCGTCGCTGTTCAGGGGCATGTTCATGCCCACCAGCCTCTGTGCATGGAGAGGGAGGACTCACTGATGTACTGGGACCAGGCTTAGCCCATCAGGTCATCCTCCCCCAGGTGGGATGGGAAGGGATGTTATAAGGGCTGTGGTGTGGGCTGACTAGGGTGCATCCATGAGACCTGAGGTCAGCAGCGAGGGACTTGGAAACTGCCGTAGAACCTGGAATGTCTACCATGGCCCGTGTGTTAAAAGTTTGCACCCTAGGGTGGTGCTGCTGGGAGATGGTATAAACTGTAAAGGGTGGGCCAGGGGGGCAGCTCTGGGTCACCGAGGAGCAGGGTTTCTTTTCTCTTTGGGTCTTGGCCATGAGATGAGTGGGTTTGCTCCACCATGGCTCCTACCATGGCATGCTGCGCCAACCCCTCCAACCAGAGGCCTAAATGCAGTGAGTTTGTCTGATCTATGGATTGGAATCCCCAAACTGGGAACTAAAACGACCCCTTTCTCTCTCTAAGTTATTTGTCCCAACTATTTGTTACGGCGGTGGTCATCTGACTGACATAGTGACCCAGGAAATCACTGCTGTAAGATGCCTCCTTCTAGAAGGCTCTCTCTGGCCACCTAGCGCCACAGCACCTGTTGATTTTGATCCCCTGAGCCACAGTTGCTTAGCCTCGCAGATTACCTTACATGCCACCCTGTGTGGGCAGAACTTCCCGAAGCCCAGAGGGGGCTGGATCCTCCTCAGCAGGGTCACCACATCCAGGTGCTTGATTCTGCCCCTGTGGGAGGACACACAGGCTAGTAGATCCAGGAATGTCACCCAGAGCACCCCTGCTCTCTACTCAGAGAGTGGAAAAGGAGGGAAGGAAGCCGGGGGCCAGGAACATTTCCTGGTTTTAAAGCTCGTTTAAAAGGCCTAGGAGCCTAGTGTATTATTTTAAATACATTTTAGTAGTTCTTTGTAAATTTCATACAATGTGTTTTGATCACATTCACTCCTGCCTCTGCCTCCCTCACCTCTTCTCAGATGCCCCCACCCCCAAAGCCTTTCAAAAGAAGAGGAGGTTTGGGTTCAGGGGTGCCCACTGCAGAATGGGGCTCTCCATTTTGGGCAGATACATGCTTTCTTTCAGGGAGCTGTCCTCTAGTGCAGGGGATCTGGATTTCATTTCCTTCGTGCTAGGCCATCCTTAGGTGTTGGTCAAGCTGAAAGGGTGGGGGGGCTCTGGGGTTGTACTAATAAATCAAGGGAGTGGCAGCCCACTTCAGAGACCCCTCCAGAGCTGGGAACACAACTTCAGTGTGACCATGACCTCCAGAATAAGCCCCAAACAGAGCAACCAGGAAAGTCAGGTGAGTACATTCCCAAGGCCCTGGCAGTAATGGAGTGCTGCCCTAGGAGCATTCATTTGGGATGTTTTATGGACTGCCTTGTCCTCAGAGCTGGCTGGGAAAGCAATGAGACTTCTGTCTTGTTGGGAGCACAGAGGTCCTTGCACTCCCAGATAAGCACTCAGAAAACCAGGGATGTTAAGCATACAGGGTTGTCTTTTCAAAGAAAAAGATGTATAAGCCGTTTTCTGCCCAGAAGGCTGGGAATGGAGGTGGCTGATGGCCTAGGTGACCCTCATAGTGTCTGTAGGACCAGGCCGGACCTGGCTCCTCCAAACTCACACAACCAGGACTGAAGGTGACTAATAGTCTAGATGACCTTTGCACTATCTGTATGGCCAGGGGGCTCCCCCAAACTCCCACAAGCAGGACCAGAGGTAGGCAATACCCCAGGTGGTCTCTGCACTATCTGTATGACCTGCCCAGATCGCCCCCTAGACCTTTAAGATAGCACATGCAGCCTGTCTATAGAACCTATCTTTGTGGAAGAAGTGATGTGAACTTCGAGAAGAGTTTCGATGTAATTATGCTTTACCGTGCACACAGGATTATGTTGTACTAGGAAACTTTTTTTTTTCCAAATTGTACTGTATTTAAATATGGCTAAAATAAACTGCCTGGTGTCAGACTCTAAAGTTAGAACCAACACCAGCTACTGAGTCGTGTTGAACTGGATTTCCATCTTGCCTCACACGGATCGATACTCTGCTGGCCAAGGCATTTGCAGAGACCCCCACATTGTCTGTATTCTCGTTGCTGAGTATACATACATACATACATACACACACACACACACACACACACACACACACACACACACACAAACACACACACACACACACACACACACACACACACACACACACACACACACACACACACAGGCCCATATGCATACTTGGGATTGAGCCCAGGGTCTCTCACATAACCAGCAAGCATCTATCACTGAGCTACATCCCAGCTCCCAGGCCCAAGTTAGTACTGTGGGGTAGTGATAGAAACAAGTAAATTAAAAAAAAATTGTGTGTGTGTGTGTGTGTGTGTGTGTGTGTGTGTGTGACTGTCAGGAGAGGGTGACTGACCTCTTGGAGCTAGAGTTACAGACGGTTGTGGGTCATCTGACATGGGTGCTGGGAACCAAACTTGGGTCCTCTGGAAGAGCAGCCAGTGCTCCTAACCACTGAGCCATCTCTCCAGCTCCCCCTCCCCCCAGTAGTCTTTAATGTTCCTGTTGGAAGTGTTTTAAAGGACAGTTGCCAGGGACTCTGGACAGACTCACCTTGAATTTTGGTGCCACCACTTACTGTGTGACACAGGACAATTTAATTTCTCTGCACCTCAATGTGCTCATTTGTGAGACTACGGTGAGCAGAGGACATGTGCCTTAGGTTGTCGGAAGAACTGGATGAGCCAATACATGTGGTATTTGAACCTGATAACTGGGACACGTTTAGCAAACGTGATCTTACTTCTTCTTCTATCAAGAGAGTAAGAGAGAAGTGCCCCCCCCCCCCAGGCTTTAAGGTGCAGGCAGATGGCCTGAGGAGCAGGCTAAGGGTAATGAGGACTCTAACTCAGACAGTCTGAGTGGGGCCTGGGACTCTGCATTGTAATCGATCTCCAATACAGGCAGTGAGCAGAGCCAGAGTGAGCAGCCAGGCCTGGAGTGCCTGGTGACGTACTGAGAGCCTACTTCTCACTCCCGAGTACTAAGTGGACAACTAGAAGCTTGGTGAGCATTTCCTCAGAAAGTCAGGGGGTTTCTCCTCAGAGGGAATCCCTTCCAACTCTGAGACACGCCGACTCCCCATGGAACCTTGAGTGGACTAAGGGAGAACAGATAGTTTCTCAAGGAAATGCTAGGATGAAAGGGTGGGCAGTTTGGTAAGCACCCAGCACTGCCCACAAAGACTCACTTAGCTTCTGGGTCATACTCGGCCCAGATGGCCTTGAACTCATCCAGGTGGTGAGGGCCCAGAATGGACCAGTCCCTTGTGAGGTAGTCAAAATTGTCCATGATGACAGCCACGAAGAGGTTAATGATCTGCAAAAAGACACAGTCTCCCACAGCATAGGCAGGTGAGGCAGTGACTGGGGTCGGGGTGGGGGTGGGGGGACAGGGGCAGACTAGGCATGGGCTCCTTCCTCATGCCAGCCCTCTGGCACACTCCACATTCCACACTCAAGTGAGGCTGAACTTCTTGCCCGGCATGAGCTCTGCCCAGGTGCTTGTGACCATTCACTAAAACCAAGGTAGGGCACTTCTTGGGGAGCCATTCTGATTTCTGAGAGCTATTCTGCCTCTTCTGGCCTGGCCCATGCCCCTCTCACTATGCCAGCCTTTTCCCTGTCTACCCTGGGGGTCCTTTGAACTGCCAGGCTTGCCCACATATGGACTCACTCCATCAGAGTCAGGACTAGGTCTTGTTCATGGTTCCTACCTCCTCACCTGTCTCTGTGCCTGGCAAACGTTAGACATCCAAAGGTTTGGGGGTGAATATAGGGAGGAAAAAGGAGCGCCCGTATGAGGGGACCCAGGGGATGCCTTCCTCACAGACAGCCCTGCCACCCCAAGTGACTTTATGTTGTTTCTGACCCGAACCAGGACCTCTTGACTCGTTTCCAGAGTGTCAGTTGTCTTTTGACTCAACATCTTTCTGTGCTGAGGAATAGTTAGGGTTAAATGTCTCCACTGGGAGCCTCTCCCTATTGGGAGCTAGCCTCATTACAGTCCTCTTGATTGCAAACTGTATATGTGTTGTGTATACTATATATAGTAAGCTCACTGTGCACACAGTAAAAACATCTTGCAGCCTGGTTGGAGCAAGAAAGATCTCACAAAACACAGACACCCCAAAGGATCAGAATAATGGACAGTCTAACAAGAGTTTCCAGTGTCCCTGAGGTGTCCCCCTGTAGGAGGTGATAGGCTCCGCCCAACCTCACCCCCTCAAATCAAACCCCGCCCTGGCTGGAGCCTGCCAACTCCGTGCTCACCAGGAAGGCGCAGAGCATGTAGAAGCTGATGAAGTAGTAGTAGGCAAAGTTGGTGCCACACGTGTACTCCTCCCCCGGGGCGTAGTCTGACTCCGGGTCACACAGCTTCCCGTAGCTGCAGGCCAGCAGGATCTCTTGCCAGGCTTCTCCTGTGGCACACCTGAGCAGGGGAGAGATGCTGTGCGTTGGCCTACATACGTGGGCTTGGTCCTCCGGAACGCCAGCCAGGAGGGGGGAACAGAACTAGGCTCCTCCCCAGGGGTAGGATCCCTACAAGCTTGGTCACAGTGACCCCTCTTCTCGGCAGCCCCTCTGCTCCACCTTTATGCAGGGTGAAAAGCAGAGCTGGGCCGCAGAAAAGACCCTTCTTGGAGTGGGGTGGCTTTTACACATGACGACCGTCACCGCAAAAATGAGTGTCATCGATCAATGTCAAGGGTCACTGAGGCCTCAGCAACTTTCGAGAGGGACATTTGACCTCTGAACTCTCCTTCTGCGGGGTAAAATAGGCAGTGTTCCACTCAGGAGGAATTCAGTGCCAAACATCAATGCAAGGTTTTCGTAACGGTGACAACTGGGTATCAAGCCAGGCAGGGGACTCCTCTAGCGCAGGGCCCGTGTGGGTCCGGCGCTGCTTGGAGGAGTGCGGAGGGGGGACCCCTGGAGTGCAGAGGGGGGACCCCTGGAGTGCAGAGGGGGACCCCTGGAGTGCAGAGGGGAACCCGAATAATGCCAGGGACTCGTGCCTGAAGAGCAGCAACACGGCTTGAGGGAAAGTCTGGAAGTTGTTGTTCCGATTAATCTGTGTCCCGTCCACCATGGCGATCTTCCCGAACATCTGCAAAGCGCAGAGAACCAGGACACAAGCAAGCGCAGTCTCTTCAGTCTCCTGCCACGTCTGCGTGACCTGCTTCCTACCCTCACCCTTATTTTTCCCTGGTGCCTTTCACTTCGGGCCATGTCAGATCGGAAGCCAAACACATTGGATTCTTTCCTGGGTCCTGTAACATTCTTCCTATCACACCAAACAAAAGGCGAGGGCAGACAATTTCTCTACGGCAATCACTAGATTAGTCAAGACACGGGGAGGGGTTCTGGGCTAAGGCCTCCAGCTAAGGCTTTAGACACCAGGTCTGCTCCCTGAAGGGCACCACGTGCTAGGGTCTCTCCTGGGCTACACCCTGGCTCATAACACGGAACATCTGGGGCTCAGTTCTACCTCCCCTCTCAGCTTGGAGCTGAGCCCTTGGCTCCTGGGATGTGGGAGGCAGGGAAGTTCAGTATTCAGCTGCATGGTTGGTAGGCCTTTCTGGGTCCACAGACAGACCCTCCAGCTTAGCTAGGACTCACCCTTTGGCCTGGGCCCACCTGCCTCTCACCTGCATGCCGATGACTGCATAGATGAAGAAGAGCATGACAATAAGCAAGGCCACATACGGCAGGGCCTGTGGGGAAGAGGACACAGCATCAGCTAAGTGTTTCACCCGCTTGCTCCGAGGGCTACAGAACCACAGTCCCGGGTCCTGCAGCCTGCCCTCCCTTGGCTCACCAGGGACTGCCTGGCTCTGGAACTCTGGGACCCCACCTTGGGCTAGTGGCATCCCTGGGTCAGTTTCCTGGATCCCTGGTCTTGGCCTGTTGGGCTGGGCACTCGCACCTGGAAGGACTTGATGAATGTCCACAGCAGGGTGCGCACACCCTCTGCCCGGCTCAGCAGCTTGATCAGTCTCATGACCCGGAACAGGCGGAAGAAGGCACTGGAGATGCGGGCGCTCTCATCTGGGTCCTGTGGGGCAGCAGCCCCAGAGGTCAGTCTGGGGGTGCTACTCCAGGGTAAAGGGGCAGGGCAGGCAGGAAATGCAGTGCACGCGCGCGCATGTGGTTTTGTGTGTGTGTGTGTGTGTGTAAGTGTGTGTATGTGTGTAAGTGTGTGTGTGTGTGTGTGTGTGTGTGTGTGATATTCATAGTGGGAGAATATTCCAGCCCCACTTCACAGTCCTGTTATCTCATAGCCTTGGACCACCCTGGGATGCGGAGCTCTGGGGCCGTGTGTCTCAAGAGGGTTGGATGTAGGATCCAAGCTATGTAGTAGGCCAGTGCTTGGGAGCAGAGCAGGGATTCTTTCTGGGGTGAGGCTGCAGCAAGGCCCACTGCTGGTGTCCTGTTCATCTCTCCTTCTCCGTAAACCGGCACTAAGCTAAGTATCTGGTGGCCCGTAATGTCTTCAGAAGCGTCCAGTAGCTTTACCAAGCTGTTTGCCGGACACTCAGCGTGGTCACTCCCCCTTGCCCCACCCTACTCTTGAGTGTCGTAAGTTGGGCAAGCTCCTGTCCTTGTACCAGCCTGAGTCCTGTTCCCTGTGTGCCAGTTTGGGCCCTGTTCTCTGTGCCCGCTAAACGGTCACGGAGGTCCTGTGCTCTCATCTACAGAGAAGGTATGGGGAAAACCCTCGGTCCATTCCTCAGGGCTCTAAGGTAGGCCACTACATCCATGCATATTCTACCACAGAGGCCCCCCCCCCCCCCCCCCGACCTCTACCCAAACCCCAACCCTCACTGGGCCTGCTCTAGGGAAAGGAACCCCATGCGATCCATGCAGCCAGCTCAGCATGCAAGCTGCAGGGCAGGGCGAACAGGCTCATGCGGCCTGAAAATTACAACGTTCCCGCAGCCTCCACCCAGGCAATACAGTCCCCCGCTGGAGGCCAGGAAAGTCTGTGGAGAAAAGAGACGAGGGGAGGGGAGGGAAGGGGAGGGGAGGGGAGGGAAGGGGAGGGGAGGGGAGGGGAACACATGGGAGGGAGGCGAAGAGAACTATCAGGATGGACAGACACAAGGAGAGTTAAAAGAGAGAAAAGGACAGGCAAGGGGTGGAGACCTCACGGGGCTGCAGTAGGGGCAGAGAGTGGGTGGGAGCGAGGACGAAGCTCTACGGGAATCATTGAGGCAAGAGGCCTGGGCAAGGGAGTAAGAGGGGAGGGGAGCCTGGACAGAGACAGGTCCCATCTCATCTTTGGGATGCATCTACAGGTGAGAAGGGCTTGGGTTCTCCCTGGGTCTGGGTTAATGTGGTCCAGGGAACATCCTTGCTAAGGACATACTGGGAAACACATGCTCACAGTTATGAGTAGATTCCCCCCCATCCCCTGTAACCCCAGGGTTGATGCCCTCCCAAGGGTCCAGCTTCCAGGGGGTGGGGGACACTGGAGATCCCTCCTCCCACCAGGTGTCCCTCGACTCAGGACTGGGACCAGGATCAAGGCTCGCATCTCAGTGGCCTGGCTCCTCGGCGGTTGGGTATATGGGAGTGGCTATCTTTTCCCCTGGCCACATTTCATGAGATGCCCGTCTTGGGAGCCCTGGGTCAATGAAGGAAGTAATCATTGAGCTTCCGTGTGCCTGCAGGGAGATTGGTCCCAGCACTCGGCTCCCTGCACCACTGGCCTCGATCCTGGCTGCATGCCAGATTCATCTAGAGAGTTATACAGGACGTGTGCCACTGCTGGGGGCCACCAGGCCAACGAAGCTAGTGACTATGGAGCAGGCCTGGTTTCAGTGCACACCAGGACAGTCTCATGTGTAGCCGGATGACAACCCTGTTCTTGTGTAGTCTGACCAGTAGCCACTCACCATGAGTGGCCATTTGAATCACAATGAAAACCAAATAAAACTACAAACTAGTTCCTCAGTGCCATCAGCTACATCTTCAGTGACCAGGAGGTGCATGTGAACAGGGCAGGGTAGGGCTGGCGTTGCAGTTCTGACGGACAGGCAAGGCCTTCCCCTAGTTTGTATGTCAGGAACGGAAATCAGCCTTAACATGACTCAAATACATATTCCTGGTAAGGGAAATTTTCCCACTTCTGAAAACCAAAGTATGACCATGACACCCTCCACAGCCAAGACAAAGGTCTCTGGCAATGTGAGTCTCAGACTTTGAGAAGTAGCTGTTTGAATTGGAGCTGTTTAGTCTGGCTGTTTTGAGTTCTGTCTTCAGGCTGCTTGGGACAAGTACGACTCTCAGGCCACAGAACATGTTTTCTTGGCAAACAGCATGCACGAAAACACACAGCACATATACACTACACATTATTCTCCCTCCCCCCTAATTTTTCCCAGAGCCCACTCCCTATCAGGCCTGAGCAGATGGAGCTGTCTGTCACCATTTGTGATGAGGTGACCAGGGTTCCCAGGATCCTCCCCTAGTACAACAGACAGCTGGTGTGGCAGCCAAGTCCCCAGAAGGTGTCACTTTCCCCAGGGCTGGGCTTTTGGAGCCTCAACCCAAGGCCCCTTCCTCACAGACTCAGGCTTTTCTCAGTTGGGCTCCCCTTTCAGGCATCTGCAGGGTTGATACCTGTCTTTCCCATCAACTTGGTGCTTTGGGCTAGGAGGTGGGAAGTTCAGAAGGAGGCCCTGCCTATGACGAGTCTCCTGCCTCGAACGAACTATCCTTTGGGTAGAATCTCACTGCTCCCCACTAGAGTGGCTTAGGTAGATGAATACCCTTCTCTTTCTCTTCTTCCTCCTGGCTCCCAGGTGTGGCTCAGTGATGAGCCGAGAGGACACTGGTTTTTGCTTTCTGCTTCTGATCTTTGGATCGCTTCTTCCAGCCTCCTCTCCCCTTTTGCTCAGCCTTCAAAATACACCCCAAGTTGACCACCTCTCCCACCCCTTACAGCCAAAACCCTTCGCTGTCCCCTGCCATGTGGACTGCTGCGCGCCCCTCCTGGCTGCTGTCCCTGGGTCAGCCCTGGTCCCTTCTAGCACAAGCTCAACACGGCAGCCACAGTGATTTCGTCAGATCTCATATCTGAGCGTGCCTGCACCTTCCAAAGAGCTCTTCGCCATCTCAGCGATCTGACCACAGCTTGTTAGCCCTGTTCTGCCCCATTCCAGCCACAAGGGCCTTCTGCTGTTCTCTGCATTCAGCAGGCACACTCCTCCTACAGGCCCTTTATACATTCTCCTTTTGCTTTCCAACAGTGTCTGTCATAGCGACAAGGCTTACTCCTTTGCTCTATTCAGATCTCGGCTCCATTACGCTCTTAGTACCACCCTCTCGTTCCCTTCCACGCTCCCTCCTTACCCACTTTGATTTATCACCATGCATTCTGTCATGTGGTAGATTTATCATCTGCTGCCCACTACAGTTTGGTTCCCTGCTGTGCCTCGAGCACCCATACAAGGCACGTAGAGGCATTCGGGAAGTGTTTAGTAAGTGGCATAAAGGACTGACTTCTTAGAGGAGCCGCCTTTTCAGTCCTTTAGGTTAACATCTCAAAAGTGGAGAGCTCACCCTTCCACGACTTGATCAAAACCTTTAGTGCGTTCCTATAAAGTGAGTGGGCTCATGAGGTTCACAGCCTCCCCAGCCTTGTCCGGCCCCCTTCTCTCCTCTGCATGTCCATATAGATCTATTGAGACATCCCAGCACGTCTGACCTCTTCACATCCTCTCCCACATATCTCCAGAAGTTTCCCTGCCTGGGCTTGTTACCCTCTTCAACTCCACTGCTACCTCCTACACCTCCCCCAACTCGGCCGCAGACAACCTCGGCTGGACACTGAATTCTTTCTTTTCTTTTGGTTTTTCGAGACAGGGTTTCTCTGTGTAGCTTTGTGCCTTTCCTGGATCTCGCTCTGTATCCCAGGCTGGCCTCGAACTCACAGAGATCCGCCTGGCTCTGCCTCCTGAGTGCTGGGATTAAAGGCGTGCGCCACCACCGCCCGGCTGACACTGAGTTCTTCATGTCTGCTGTGTTGGCATACTCGGATCCACCCGGTACCCCAGGTACCATTCTGCTCTGGAGGATACAACTTCTCGGAGGCAGAAGACTTGTCCTTCCACCGTTCTAACCCCCAGGGTGCCATACTGCACTTGCCATGGGTACCCCATAAACACTGCGGACTGAACAGGAGCCCTACCCCAGTGAGGTCTCTGCCCCCGCCATACTCACATCGATCTCACTCAGGATGACGTCAATGATGCTGCCGATGACAATCAGGAAGTCAAACACATTCCAAGGGTCTCCAAAATAGCCCTGGGAAGGAAGGTCATGAGAGAGCAGGGGCTGAGCTGTGGATAGAAGCAGCTCTGACCGCCAACAGGGGTGGGGTGGGGTGGTGAGGGGGGCACCCATCAAGGTGCTGGGCAGGCCAGGGTTCCAGCATCCCAGCTCTTCTCTCTTTCTGACTTCTGATTTCTAATTTTCTTCCCCTAGAACATCAGTGGTAGGGGGTTGTTGGGAGCTTAGTCTAGATGGGAATCTCACCTCCAGAGCCCCACTTAAAACTCCTGCCAGAGGCCGGGCAGTGGTAGTGCATGCCTTTAATCACAGCACTTGGGAGGCAGAGCCAGGCAGATCTCTGTGAGTTCGAGGCCAGCCTGGTCTACAGAGCAAGATCCAGGACAGGCACCAAAGCTACACAGAGAAACCTTGTCTCGAAAAACAAAACAAAACAAAACAACTCCTGCCAGAGCTTGATGGCACAGAACTGGATTGGATTGGGTTGAGACCGTGGGAATGGATTCGAGAGCCAAAGAAACAAAGCAAGATCCTAGTTCGAGGCCTATGCTTCAGAAGCAGAAAGGGAGGCAAAGATGGGAACGGATCCACAGATGCAGTGCCCAGAATCTGTGAGCAGCCCAAGAGCAGGAGTCTAGGTTGAAGGGCCTTTAGTAGAAGAAGACCCAAGTCTCTCGTCCCAGGCCACAGCAGGTCCTCTGTCCCCATGGCTCAGTCACTCACCCTGGGCTTGAATGCAATGAGCTTGAGGACCATCTCCAGGGTGAAGATGATGGTGAAGGCCACGTTGAGAATGTCTGAGATGTGGTTCATCTGTTCCGACTGGTTGTAATGCTGAAGAGGCAACATGGGAGAGGTGGGCTGGACGTACCAGCTCCAGATGGCAATCCTAGATCCCTTCTCTCTGTGGGCAGCCCCTCCTGTCCACCCCGGGGCCCACTTCTCACCGAGTTTTATCTCGGCAAGCTGGAAGACTAGTCATCCCCTGACTCCCACCAGATCTTAAGAATACCTTTCATGCCTATTCCACCCCATAATAGACAGTGATAAAGGACAGAGTGGAGGTTCAACAGGCGCAAGGTCGACCAAGTATGGCTTGGGGCTGCAAGGCCAGATATCATTTACACATTGGTCCTGGGTGACCAGAATTGGCAGTCTCCTAGGCAGGGCTTTGCATAGTCATTATAGAAGAGGACTAAAGAGAAGACCCCATGGGTTCTGGGTTGACATCACCACTGTCCAGTGGACACAAAGCTAGCCAAGTTTCCTATATCCTATACGCCAGTGATGGGGATGGAGAGACCCTTCAGTTGACAGCCTTGGCTTCTGTGACCGCCTCTATGGACCACCTGAGACTCTCCTTCTTTTTTTAAAAGTTGATGAAATTCCAATGTCTTCTACAGAACCTTCCGAGGTAGGCGAGAAGGGTCTGCTGATTGCCCTACCCCTTACAGCTGCTGCCCAACTCAGCCCCCAGAAACTATTACTTATATTCCTCTACATGACCAGGGTCTGTAGCCCAGTGAGTCCCCTCCCAGGTCTCCATGAACCTACAGTGCGTGGTCCTATCATCGTGTTCTTGTGAAACATTCCCCCACAGGCTTGTGTCTTTGAACATGTGGTCCCCAGACTGTGGTGCATTGGGAGGAAATAGGTCACTGGGGTAGGCCTTGAGGTTTATAGCTAAGCCTTGCTTCCCACCCTGTCTCTGCTTCCTGGTCTGCAGAGAGGGAAGCAGCTGCTGCGTGTTCCTACCACCATGCAGCAGCCTTTCAGTCTGTATTGTATCCCCTCCAGTCACGAGCCAAAATCAACCTCTCACTCCTCAGGTGCTTCATGTAAGGTGTTTGGTCACAGCTATGAGAAAAGCAACTAACATATATTAAGTATCTCTTGGGCTCCTAGGAGCAGGGAGTCTAGCTGTGAAGTTGTATTATAAAGGGTGTAAGAGACCAGATGTTTAATTAAATAGCAAGATATGATCGATGAAGAGGTGGCTTCTCTCCTAAGCGGGCCGCCTGTCTTGTGAATCCTAAAGCTATTTTTCTTGGGGTCAGAGCCGAGTTTCCGAACAACCCAGCCGTCCAGATTTGCAACAGTGAAGGGAAAACAGAGAACCCGTGTTCTGCTTCCTGCGCATCCTCCTTGCCTGTAGCATCCATCTCCTGTTTGCAGAATTGCCATCCCATCTAGCTGGAGGCTTGAATTAGCTCCTTAACAAATGAACCATCGGGGACAAGGCTGGGATCAGTTCACTCCTGTATCCTGCAGCAGGTGCTCTAGGAATACCGACTGGGATGAACTGGGGACTTCTCGGCATCCCTGCCCCGCCCAGGCCCTAGGTCTTGGTCAGTCCCCCAAATCCTTACCTGCATGCCTAGGCAGATAGTGTTGAGCATGATGAGGGCAAACATCAGGTATTCAAAGTAGGAGGAAGTGACGACGTACCACACCTGATACTGGTATGGGTTTTTGGGGATGTAACACCTCAGTGGGCGGGCCTTCAGGGCATACTGTACACATTGGCGCTAGAACACAATAACAGAGGAGAGGTCAGCGCCAAGAGGCCCATCCCTCCCTCTCTGTACCTATGGTCATGGAGTTGTAGGAAGCCTGGTGTGCGGCGTAGGAACAGCTGTGGCCAGGCGCTAAGGAACTGGCTGAGGAAGTCGGAATGACTGGGCATCTTGAGTGATCGTGACTCCTTTTGATCACAGCTGCAGCCCAGTGCAGAGGTTCTGAAAGGCTTTCTCTCGGGACAACAGGCAAGGTCCAGAAGAAAGCCCTTCCCCCATACCAGTGCGAACTGATTCAGGTTGCAGGCAAATGGGGTCCACAGACTAGGCCTGGGCCTGGGTGGGGCCTCTCTTCACGGGCCTGTGGGACTCTGCTGCCCATCTCTGGCAGATGGCTCAGTACCTGGTTCTTGTCGAGCTCACAGTTCTTATACTCCGTCTCCCCCTGTTCCTGGAAGGTGACGATGACAAAGCCCACGAAGATGTTCATCATGAAGAAGGCAATGAGGATGATGTAGATGATGAAGAAGATGGCCATCTCCACCCGGTTGTTGTAGATGGGGCCTGCGTCCTCCTCATTGGAGTCTATGGCCTTGTACAGTAGCCTTGGGGTAGGCAGAGAGGAGAGGCTAAGTAGGGTTGGGATAATGAGGCTGAGATCCGGGCCAGGAAGGTGGGTGCTATCCCATTGGCCACAGGAGCCAAAGCAACTTTCTGGATAGCCAAGGAACGAGAGAGAAGGCAGAACTGGTTTAGGGAAGACTAGAACCCACCCTGTCACAGTCCTGCCACTCCAGGGGACATCTTAACTACCCTCAGCGAACCATTAAGACTCCCCTGTGGGGAGAGAGGCATGCATTTGTGGGGGATTGGACATATTCTGTCAGAGTCCTCTGGTTAGGCTGCCTGAGGAGTGGCATGAGTCAGTGGGTTGGTTGAGCACAGCTACAGGCCGGCGTGGGATAGTGTGGGGGGGGTCTGCTTCTTTCTTGGTACTACCCTAACTGTGCCCATAATGGACCCAGACCCCAAGCCTTACTCACTGAGGCCACCCCTCGAAGGTGGAGACGGTGAAGAGTGACATCATTGCCGAGAGCACATTGTCGAAGTGGAAGTCATTGTGCATCCACTGGCGGGGACGCAGCTCTATCTGGGTGGGGTCTCCGTCCTTGTAGATGTAGTAGTAGCCCCTGACACAGGGAGGCCCGGTTACTCCACGGTGTGGCTGGGATACCTCAACCACACCCACGTCCCCTGGGCCCTGGGTCGTGAGTGTGCCAGAGAAACGCCAGAGTTATCGGACAGAGAGGAAGGACACTGTTGGGCATTCCCTCCCCACAGCTACCGACGGCCCGGGCTTCCGTAAGCTGGTACCCCAATGCCCGTCCTGAAGGACACCGTGTGCCTCATGTGAGCCTCCCGTCCCCCTCAGCTGGCAGAGCCTGGTGTACCTGCACTCCTGCTCCGTCATCTTGGATAAGTCATTACAGCTGTAGAACTTTCCCTGCATCCAGGAGGGAAAAGGACAGACTGAGACATGGTCATAAAAACAGGGCGGGGAAGCAGGCTCTGTGGGTGCTCGGTTCCGGGGGAGAAGGGAAGGCAAGCTGTCTGGAAGGAGGAGGCTTCTCCTCTCTTACTCCGAGGGCAAGGCCGTCGTTACCCATTTTCGCGCTCCCCAGCGGCCTCCCACCCAGCCTTGCTGCCGCCTTAGATGAGCATCCGTGGTATGGCCAAGGTTGGACCTGAGGATGTAAGTACACCCAGCCCCGCCCCTTTGACAGTGGCGGCCTCTCAGTCCCCCATCTTTTTCCCTCTGAAGAAATCTCCCTCACAGTCCACACTGTACAAGGGGAAGGGCTTTCCCCCACTCCCCCGACCTTTCTTCTGCCTGTGGACAGCAAAAAGCCACTAAGGGAACAAGAGCCAGCCAGATGGACCCGCCCAGTAGGGCTCTGAGAAATTTAAATTTGTCCTCGGAGTTAGATGGGGTGTCCCAGCGCATCCCGGGACAAGGCCTGACCTCCCCCAAACTGACTTCAGCAAGAGCACATTCTTCTTTTGTCT
This sequence comes from Peromyscus californicus insignis, assembly GCF_007827085.1. Taxonomy (NCBI): domain Eukaryota; kingdom Metazoa; phylum Chordata; class Mammalia; order Rodentia; family Cricetidae; genus Peromyscus; species Peromyscus californicus. The sequence goes on along the minus strand of NW_026294436.1, from coordinate 22,833,240 downwards.
TTATCACATGCTGAACACCTGCAAAAGGTTTTGTTTGAACAAGAGTTGAGCAAAGAGTTAAGACTGAGTTAGGTTTGAAATCCAGGAATTCTGGTCCAGCTCCTTGGAAGGCCCTGAGAGAGGAAAGCCTCAGGCAGGGGCCCAGCTGCCCTGCCTCCTTCCAGGGCTCTGTCATTTCCTCAGGGCACTCCTTCTCTGAGGTTGCCAGAGCAGAGGGTGGAGGTGAAGTAAGAGATCTGGAGGAGAAGCAGAAACTGGACCTCACTGATGCTGAGCAGGGTTCTGGGTGCTGGAAAGCAGCACCCACGAAATTTTACACAGAAAGCAATGCCGAGCCCTTTGGCATCATGTGGAGTGCATGTGACATGCGTCGAGAGTAAAATGTGATGTAAAAGGCCAGTTGTACCAGAAGTGATTCCAGCTGCTGGGTGGGCAGACCCCGAGGGCTCTGGATGAAACTAGAGCACAGATGTGGCATGCTGGAGGGTTATTGCTCTTGCATAGGGAGGATGTAAGAGCCAAAGAAAAGGTGGATCCTCATGGGTTGCTTCAGGGCATGTGTTAGTGGGCTCTTGCATGCCAGGCCTGGACTAGGTGCCTAGGTAAGAGCTATATAACACAGAGACTCTTCCCTTGGGGATTCTAGGGTCACAGGAGAAGACTGTGGGAAAAGTGGGCATCCCTTTACCACGTCCAGCTGGCTGATAAGATGTCCAGGTATTGTAAGCATTTTGGTTCCTCCAGAGCAGTGGCCAACAGGACCTCTCCTCCTTAGCGACCTTGAGAGACCAGATACTGACCACTTTCCTCAAAGCTTGTATCATGTCCTCAAGAAGGAGCGTGGATTTGCCTTTGAGTCCCTCAACCCTAGCCAAGGCCCTGGCCCATCTACGGAGAAAGTGATTCTTACATATTGGTTGACTGAATAACAGTGAGATGACATGTCTAAGGCTGCCCGAGGTTATATAATCACGAATTGGGTCATGGCAGGAAGTAGCACACTCTACTAGAGTCAGAGGCGTCTAGAAATCAAAGTTCTGTGAGAGGACGGTCCTCGAGAGAAACTGAGAGCTGTGTTCTCCCAGGGAAGTATCAGTAGGATGAGGTCAACTGCGGATGAGACACGAAGACGGCCTCTGTAGAGGCTCCTGGGTGGTGTGGATGACATCCACATCCAGACACCCCAGCCAGGACTATGGGTTGCAGAGCCTGGCTGTAGCAATGAAGGTGGTTGGGCTGGGGTGTTGTAGAGAGCCCTGACAGTGGGTGGAGGCTGGAAAGTTGGTGAGAGGAAAGATAACTGGGCCTGTGGGTTAACAGTAGTCACGATGGCAAGGGTGCCTAGAAAACCAGAGGGTAGCCACAGGCATCGCCTAGCAAACAGGCTCTGGGTGTTTCCTAATTTTGACACCATAGGTTCAAGGTCATCCGCTTTCACAATTTGGGGTCCTCTTTCTTGAGAAGAAGTGGCTGGCTTTTGTCGCCGCCTTCAAGTTGGCCAGGGAAGGGCAGCTGGGCCAGGCAGGGCCTCACCTTGAAAAGCTGGACTCCGATGCAGGCAAAAATGAACTGCAGGAGGGTGGTGACCAGTACGATGTTCCCGATGGTGCGGATGGCGACAAACACGCACTGTACCACGTGCTAGAAAGGTAGGGGGGAGTTGGTGGGCACTGGGCCTGCTGCCCCGCTGCACCCCACCATCCTGTCCACGGAACCCTGGGAATTCAAGACTCCGCCAGGCCCCCCGGGGGGGGGGAGCCAGCTGGACTGCCTCATTCTCACCCCCACAGACGGCCAAGTCGAGCCTCTGAATCCAGGACCTGAGGACCCGGAGTCAGGGCAGCAGGCCCTTCCCCCCGCTGGGGCCTCGCTCACCTTCAATCCCTTGGCTCTGTTGATGGCTCGGAGCGGCCGCAGCACCCTCAGAACTCTCAGGATCTTCACCACAGAGATGGCGCTGGACCTGCCGGGAGCAAGACGCTGTGGAGCCTGGAGGGGTGTGCTGCAGCCAGGAGCTTTTCACCTCCTACCTGGAGCTTTCCACATGCGCGCGCATGGCCTCCCTGACCACCCACCCCACCCCTCACCGATGCCACAGTCTCAAGGCTCAGAGCATTTAGCATTGCCACTTCAGCCCAGCTAAGGACTACCCAAGGGTGTTCCTAACTACAGCCCTAAGCCACCCTCCTATTTCAGCCAGGAACCCAGGCATGCACAGGGCTGGGACTCCTGCTCTGAGGCACAGGCACAGAGCACAGAGCACCCATGCACTGGGACTGGGCCCTGCAGGCACAGAGCACAGAGCACCCAGGCCCTGGGACTGGGCCCCGCCCCTGCTTACTCGAGGCCCATAGAAATGAGCGACACAGCCACCACCAGCAGGTCCAGGATGTTGAAGTAGTTGCGGCAAAAGGAGCCTTTGTGCAGGAAGGCTCCGTAGGTGGTCATCTAGAGAGAGAGGCAACATCTGGAGCCAGCAGCTGGAGGAGCAGGCCTGCCCCTCCTAGAGAAGGGTTTCCCACCACAGTCTGCTCAGGAAGGTGCCCGCTGTATCAGGGAGTGTCATGTTATCAACTCCCCCTGTTATCTGCTTCAGATAAACCCTGGGCACTTCCAGAGCACCTGTGCCAGTCTCTGCCCTCAGAGGGGAGGTCCTTTCCTCCATATGTCTTCATGTGCCTTGGCGTCTTCTCCTTCACAGGAGGGGGAAGCCTGGCTGGCCCTGCTCCCGGGACTCACACTCACTACCTCATATTCACTTCCTCGATGGTGTAGCTTGATTTCAAAGTCTAATTCTAATACCCCACTTTTGAAGTCTTCCTTGAGCTCTGGGTAGCTGCCTTATCCCTCTGCCCAATTGTCAATGGTGGAAGCACTAAAGAGGGAGCACTCCTCCCTCTGCTCCACTGTCAATGGCGGAAGTGCTGGAAAGGGAGCACTCCTCCCTCTGCTCCACTGTCATTGGCAGAAGTGCTGAAAAGGGAGCACTCCTCCCTCTGCTCCACTGTCAATGGAGGAAGTGCTGAAAAGGGAGCACTCCCTCTGCTCTACTGTCAATAGTGGCAGTGCTGAAAAGGGAGCACTCCTCCCTCTGCTCTGTGCTGGTCCTTACATACAGTCACCCTCTCCTCTTCTATTGGAAGAGACAAAGGCCTGTGGCTCTGGGTTCCAGTTGCAGATGGAGCCTCCCCCTGCTCATCAGAGCCCGCTACTGTGATGAACTGAATCCAGCGCTCCCACCTCAGGAGCAGGCACACAGCGCTGTGTTGTAGAAACCCAAACCAGGGCAGTGGTCCTTTCTTTAGATAAGAGAACTGCTTTCTGTTATCTTAGTCGATAACCTGGGACCCCTTTATTCACCCCAAGGTGACCTTAAGCTTCTGTTCTTCTTGCCTTACCTCTTGACTGAGCAGATTACAGGCATACCCCACCAGGCCTGCTTTCACACAGTGCTGGGAATCCAAGCCAGCTCTTTATATTAGGCAAGTATGCTCAATGGAGCCACATCTCCAGCCCATGTGAGAGTAAACTTTTAACAAATTTTCAAAAGCTGGCAATTCCTGATTTGTAAAAACCCTTTGCCTTTTATGTGGCAGCGCAAGGTGTGGCACTGGGAGCCCCCCTCCCCTCCAAAGTTAGAGGGCATTTCCAGACTTGCAGCTTGCTTCTCCAAAGAGCTAGACCCCAAAGCACATGGCCAAGATGGAGCAAAGCCAGTCTACAAGGCTGCTGAACTCTCTCTAGGACACTCCCCCACGGTCACTTCTTTGGGAACTCTAGGAGGATAAGAACTTGCCTGGTACTTGCAGCAAAGGTCTAAGGGCCAGTCCCAACTCCCAGGCCCACTTCAGGCTAACCGTGTCTTCCATGTGGAAGATCTGCGCTTTTCTGAGAGGTAGTGGCCCCAGGCGGGTCATAGTTCTTGTCTCCAGCCTTTCATTCAGTCACCTGCCCCCTTGCCTTACTTCCCTTTGCTCAGGAGCCCTGTGTGGTCTCCTGTACCTGATGAGTCTTCCTTACCGTTATTCACCTCTATCTTCTTCTCCTCCCATCCCTCCGGAGTGTCCCCCAGCGCGTCACTGTGTATAAACTGGAGCCACACGTCCCAGAGACACTTGGTGCCCAGCCATGTCTGTCCTGCAGCCTTCACTCACCTTGAGGACAATCTCCACAGTGAAAACCGCAGTGAACACGTAGTCAAAATACTCAAGGATCTGGAGGTGGGAACAAAGGCAAGGCAGTCAATGAGAGAATTGGCCAAGCAATGGTTCCACCACAACCATCGTCACCACCATCACCACCATTACCGCCACTGCCAATCATTGTCACCATCATCATTACCACCACCATTACTACTATCATAATCATTACCACAACCATCACCATCACCACCGCCACCATTATCGTTAACATCACTACCTCATCACGTCAATATCATCACCATTATCAACAACAGCATCCCCCCCACCACCATCACTATCATTACCGTTACTAACATCAGTACCATCATCACCATTATCATCACCACACTCTCGATACCACCCTCATCACATCATTACCACCTTGACCACCATCACCATCGCCAGCACCAGCCCTATTCAGGGCAGGCAGTCAGAGCCTATCTTGCTTCTGCTATGGCAACACTGTTCAGAAACTGCAGGGGGAAGTCCCAGCCCTCCAGAAACTCTGATGCCTACATGCTTACGGCCACATAGAACTTGGGCCCCAGAGCGGGGCAGGGCAGGTGAGGCCTAGCGTGGAGGAGGATGCTGAACCAGCTGAAGGGGTTGCCATCACCTGGTTCCTCATGGACTCGGCCCGGATGGGGTCCTCAGCGGCCAGCGCAGCACTACTGAGCAGGATGAAGAGCAGGATGAAGTTGGTGAACCAGGTGGCATTAACAATGCGGTGACAAAGGACACGGATCCTGGTGGGGCAGGTTGGGAGGGTGAGAGCCGTGAGATGCTAGAAGTCCAGGCCTCACTACCTTCTGTCCCACAGAGGGACACTGAATCCACTCACTGTCCCCCACAGTCAGGGAGTCAGGGTAGCCCTACATCCACATGATCCCTTGGCTGAACACGCAGGACTTGGCGCCCACTTCGTTCCTTCAGTCTTAGTCCCATCTCCCAACTGAGCCCCTTCATCCCCTGTTCCCTCGACCAGTACCCATGAGGATGCTCCAGCCAAGAATGGGACAGGCTGATCCTCCCTGGGGCAGAAGAAACCCCGTGAAGTCTGCTTATTCCAAAGCTGAAGACTGTAATAATGAAAACTCCAGCTCTCCCCACACCTCATCTCCTCGCCCTACCTAAAACTGTCCTTAGAACTAGCCATCACGGTCCCTCTTAGGTGTAAGTAACTGATAAAAAAACTTAAAAGTACGATTTCTCCCAGAAATACTAGCATTTTTATTCATTTTAAAGGTATTTTATTTTTGTTATATGTTAGGCATTGAAACCAGTACCTCGTGCATATTAGGCAATATTGAAGCTACCCCCCTAGCTCAGTGCTAGCATTTTTAGACAGAGCCCAAGACTGTAACCTAAGGAATGAGTTGTGCATGAGGTAACCAAAGAGAGGGAGCGTCAAGAGTAGACCTCTTCAGGGAGGGAAGCCACTGTCTCCGAGGGCCTCATCCGCTACCCCGCATGGCTGCCAAAGCACTACCTACTTATTGGTGGGGCTGAAGATGAAGAAGGAGCTGGCCTCTGGAATGGGCACTGCTTTCTCTTTCAGCTGCAGCTCGGCCAGAGGGCGTGGCCGGGGGCTTATTGGGATCTCAGGCTCATCTTCCTCGTCGTCCCCTGTGGGGAGAGGGAAAGAAATAAGGGGTGTTTTCAAACCTCGCTAGGCCCTTAGCTTCTGTGCTCAGAGTCCTCCTAGGAGCTTCCGAAGCCGCTAAGCAAAGGCCAGTTTGGGGCCGTGGGCATTATTAGCAGGGTACAGCCTGGGCCTTCCCCTTTTGGTACACAGTGCACAATCTAGCTCAGAAGTTCCCCCCAACCTTCCGCAAGTAGGGCTGTGAGCAAGACTGAGGGGTCTGGTCGGGCGTGGTGGCACATGCTTTTAATCCTGGGTTAGGATTCTAAAAACAATAATTTCTAGCATGGGCAGAATGGAGCCAATATTCTTGAGCTTTGGCCAGGATCGTGGAACTGAGGTGAAGCAGAAAGCAGAGAGGAGGAAAAAGATATTCCAAGCGTGTGCCTAAAGGGCTCTGCTTGGTTCTCTCCACCAACAGTGCCTCCTCCCCACCCTGTCAACCCGGCCGAGACCCTAGGGCATGCCAACGGCGCCTGATTCTGCTCTCTCCATGGCAGAGACCTGTGGGCTCCTCAACCTACCCAAATCACATCCCCACTCCTCTCCATCCTAAGAGGCCCCACCTCCTCCCCAAGATGACACTCCCATCTGCCCGGCCCGCCACGGCTGTTTAATTGCAGAGAAGGTTCATCCTTAGCGTTAGCATCTTTGCCGCTCCTCTTAATCCTTTATTCCTTTGTCTGTGTTTGTTTTGTTAACTTTATTGCATATATTCCCCCCACACACACACCCCAGTACTGGGAATTGAACCCAAGTTCTCATGTGTGAGACAAGCGTGAGGTAAGCAAGCACTCTACCACTGACCCATATTCCCATGCCTCGGCCTCTGGAGGGGCTGGAATTACAGGACTGTGCATTCGGCCAGATTGCACAGCACTTTCGTCAAAAGCCTCGTTAGCTTATTTTTGGAAGGAGGTTAGATATAAATACATTTATGGACCTTGGTAAGACCTCTCTCCAACCCACGTGTTCTCTACCCCCTGCTCTCATTGCTCTCTAGCCCCTTCCCTTTCCCCTCACAGATTTCCTACAGCTGGTGCCCTCCCATCCTCAGGCCAGCCACGTGCACCCAACAGAGGGCAGCCATTAGGTGACACAACTCCACGGGAAGCGTTCCCAATATACTACTGCGAGATATTTAAAGAAATTTCGCCAGCCTTGCTCCCCATACTTCACTTTGCAAAAACATTCCATGCAATCATTTATTCGATTTGTGGAGAGCCTACAGTGTGCCATGTGCTGCCATTCCAAGCACAGAAAGTCCAATTGGAGCTTAGAGACACTAAAGCTAACCAGCCGATTCCACAGTAAGAAGTAAAATGCTCAGAAGGACCCATAAGTGAGCTAACTGAGCCTGAGAGCACTTGTGCCCCAGGTTTTTCCAAGAGGCCGTGTGGTGCTAATCCAGCTTGGCTCTGCTTCTACCGTGTATCATGCCCTTGGTCCAGACGAGCAGGGCTCACACAGCAGCCAGGGGCGACATGCACCCGGGATGCTTGCCGCTGGTCTGCAGCTCTGTTTTACCCAACTTCCTTCCCAGGCTGCCCTTGTGGATTTTCACATGGTGGCAGTCATGGTTTCATTTCAGATACAGGATAGGGAGTGATCTGCCCCATCACCATATGAATGAAAATGCCCTTCTTTGGCTAGAACCCAGTGGGCAGGGGTGGGGGTGGGGTGGGGAACTTGCATGCCCACCAGCCCTGTGCTCTTTGAAAATTGAGTGTTCAGTACTGAAGCAGATAGCTGGAACTCAATACAGGTAAATTAAAGCATGTGTGGAATGTTATTTTTGCTATGTATACTGCAGGGAGAGGCAGGCCTGCAGGTGGCCTCCTTGTGAGGCTAGGTGACAGCTCCAGGGTCCTGGCCTCCACATGGAGAGGTCCAAGCAGGAGACACCCAACCGAGAATTCAGCAGCAGCACGTTGCCCCCTTCACCAGCATCCTGCTCCAGCCTGGGCTCTGGGATCCTTACCTGGGAAGTCAGCCGAAGGGTAGGGGTCTTTCACCTCATTGACGTTAGATTCGAACTCATCAATTTTCAGCTGTAGAAAGGAACAGTGAAGGTGATGAGGGAGCAAAAACTGATGCTTTTATTTACTGGACATCTTCTGGAGGGCCGCTGTTCAGCTTCCTGAATGTTCTCTATAACCTGAGAGGCGGGTGGTAGCTGGGAAGAGAAGCCAGGCCCAGCACAGTAGACAGCTTGTTCAAGCCTGTGCTGGGCAAAACGAAGGCTTTAGTCAGTCTTAGACTGCCTTCACTGTGTGTTCCCTTCTCTCTCTACAGAAGAACTGAGCTCCCCAGGCCAAGATGCCCAGCCTCTCTGCAGCCCAGGACCCTGGCTCCTGACTCTCTTTCCTCACTCTCCACAGTGGTGAGCAGGGCCTATGCAAGGCGGGGCTAGCAGGAGTGCAGGGCCAGGCTCTTAGTAGAACTGTGGGTGGGCAGGTGGGCTGCCTTCTTGCTCTGCACAGGACTCCAAGGAAGTCTGGCTCCCATGCTGAAGGGCCTGTGCCTTTCCACACAGGAGTCCCCGGAAGAGATGTGGGCTCTCCCTCCTACAGAAGCAAGAGGATGTTGTTTCCACTACCCTATGTCTCCTTCCTATCCCTAAAGTGCCCCGAGTAGCATGGGGAGTCAGGGACTCTCAGAGGCTCTCCGGCCAGCCTGCAAAGGGCTCACCTTGGCGGTGGTGGGGATGCCTTCACCCTTGAACTTCTGCTCCAGCTTCTTAGCCATCGTGGACTTCTCTTCTTCTGACTTGTCTGGGAGCCCCCTGGAGTGAAAACCAAGGAAGTCCAAAGTGGAAGCTGTAAGCATGGTTTCAGGGCTGACAACTCCCTCAGGAGGATTTCACACCAATGGCTCAGGGGACTCAGGGAATGAGCAGCACTAGCCAAATAAGAAGGGAGTAGCCCTGGGCAAGCCTTTCCTCTGTGGTAAAAGGTGTGAAGGTGTGAGCCTCTACTCAAGCTAGATTCTCAGTGGTCATCCATAGTCGGTGTTTGTTCCAGTGAGTGGGGAGTGGCTTTGCACCTGTTTTATTTATTTATTTTTTGTTTGTTTTTCCGAGACAGGGTTTCCCTGTGTAGCTCTGGAGCCTGTCCTGGAACTCACTCTGTAGCCCAGGCTGGCCTCGAACTCACAAAGATCTGCCTGGCTCTGCCTCCTGAGTGCTGCGATTAAAGGCATGCGCCACCACCGCCCACCACACCTGTTTTATGTAGGATTCAGAATGGAATTATGGCCTGTCTAACTTCCAAGCCTGGAAATGGCTGGGGCCTTTGCCAGTTTCTCCTCCCTAGCTCTTTCCACCTTGCTTCCAGGAAATGGGCATCCCATTCCTGCAGGCATGTGTGTTAAAAGAAGCAGGCTCCAGGCTGAAGTTCAGTTACCCAAACTGTGATCCTCCCAAACCCAGCTGCATTAGCACTGCCTGGGAACTGGCTAGAAAGTCAAGCCTTCATCCATCCCACCCGGTTCAGGCCGGTTGACACAGACTGCATTCCAGACAACCTCCAGATGGTTCATTTGCAATTTGAATTTGGGAAACACTATCCAGAAAAAAACCTATCCCACGTCTACTCCCAGAGGCACCAGGCACAGAGTGACATGACCAATCACAGATGGACAGATCTGCAGAGAACTGAGAAGTCAACCCCTACTTCACGGTAGCCCGAGGCTCCAAAAATACTGACTCCCTCCAAGAGGTACAGTGACTCAATAGCAGGACCGTGAGGAGGGAAGAAAAAAATGTTAGAACCTCCTGGGCTCGATCATCGTATTCCTTGAGGTCTGTCTAGAAGACCAACTTGCCTCTGGCTTTGCCCAAAGAACACTACACTTGGTGTAACTTCAGAAGGCCCGAATGTCCTGATGGGAGAAGCCTGCCCACAAGAGCGGGTGTCATGTGGCCTCTGCTCATCTGGCTCAAGGCAGGGACACCCCCCAATACCCCCTACCCCCCCACCCCCGCTCAGAGCTTAGAGGCCACGGCCACAGCCACGGCCAGCGTTCTAGTTCTCACCCGGAAGACAGCACTCACTTAGACATCTTCCTGCGCTTTCTCTCCTCCGCCTTGGCCTTCTGGGCAGAAGTCAGACTCTCCGCCTCTGCCAGGTTGTCCACAGCGATAGCCAGGAAGACGTTGAGCAGGATGTCTAAAGGTCAGCTAAGGAGCCTTGAGTTGTGGTGGAAGGCAGTTTCTGGGACAGGAGTTTTGCCTGCCCGTGTGTTTCAAGGCCTTAATCCCTGAGGAGGGCAGTTTCTTGACAGAGCTACACCCTTGGGAAGACAGGCCCAGGAGCATAGACGGGTCCTCAGAGAGGCTTGCCTGCAGAGGGGGCCTGAATCCACCATAGCCTTTGAGCCTTATTCTCCGTCTGCCAGAGCAGATCCCAGCTGCTGAGTGAGGCAAAGCAGGGGCCATTGACTTCATCTCTGCCCACTCACCGTGGTGCCAGATTCCACAGCACAGCATCGACCGTCAGGCCATTAGCATCTCTCTGCCCATCTCCTTCACTCTCCTCTCTGCTTATCTCACCTATTGGCCTATCCTAGCTTAATCTTCCTGGTCCCAGAGCTCAGGCGGATCCCTGGTCACAGCTTTGGGTCGGCTTCAGTTGTTAATCTGACACACTTGGGAAGAGGGAACCTCCATTTCGGAACTTCCTCCATCGGACTTGCTTGTGGGTATATCTGTGGGGCATGTTTTAAAACTCTGATTGATGTCGGAGGGCCCAACCCACCCTGGGCAGGTGGTCCTGGGTTGTACAAAGAAGGTAGCTGAACAAGTCAGAGGGATAGGGCTAGTAAGCAACATTCCTCCAAGTGGTTCCTAACCTTTGGGTCGTGACCCCTTGGGGGGTTGAATGATCTTTTCGCAGGGGTCGCCTAAGACCATCAGAAAACATAGATATTTACCTGACAACTCGTAACAGTAGCAAAATTACAGTTATGAAGTAGCAACGAAAATAATGTTATAGTTGGGCGGGGTGGGGGGGTGGGGGGGTGGGGGGGGGTGGGGGGTGGGGATCACCACCACGTGAGGAACTGTATTAAAGAGTTGCAGCATTAGGAAGGTTGAGAACCATTGGGCCGTGGTCCCTGCTTTAGTTCCTGACTCCAGGGCCTTGCTTGAGTTCCTGCCCTGACGTCCCTCGATGACTGACCATGATATGGAACTGTAAGCCAGACAGTTTTTTTTCTCCTTCAAGCAGGAAGACACCTTGGTTCCTCCCGGCATGCCTCCAGCTGCTGGACCAGGCTGCCCTACCCTCTCCACTGCGAAACTGCTAAGCCCTGGGTTTCTTCCCACTTGCTTCAGGTTCCCACCAATCTCACAGCCGAGAGTCCCCATGGCTCCCCAGCATTTCCGGTGGAAAGGACTACACTGCTGCTACTATCTTTACTGTGTCCGGTTCCTCCACTCCGTGAACCTGGGAACCCCACGGACTGACTTCCTGACACATGGGGACCCCTGATCCTCCCTGCTAATCCAACTTCCCCAGTTCTTCTTTGCACCACGGCCCAGAGGGGATACAGTTGCCACAGACGAAAAGGATGATGAAGTAAATACACACGAGCACGCCGGGGTAGGAGGGGCCTCCGTAGGCCATGATGCCATTGTACATCACAGAGTTCCAGTCTTCTCCTGTCAGGACCTAGGTGGGGGGTACACAAGATGAAAGGACACATCACCCCAAAAGGCCTTTGTCACCTGTCAGCTCCCCCGGTCCCCCGGTCCCCACGGTCCAGGTGATTACTCCCTGTGGCCCTCACTGCTCCTCCTCCAGTTAGCTACAATGTTATCAAGGTATGAGTGGGCTCTGGAGAGGAGCACAAGACGGAAGGGCTGCCTGGAATGGCTGGAAAAAGTCTTATCAAGCCTCTTCAAGGCCAAGTTTGATCATGGGGCCACCACTCTGATCTTAATCCCCAGGCTGAAGTGGACTACACTCAGCCAGGCCTCTGTTATTCTGGCCTCCAAAAATAGTACCACTGTCAAGTCCCTTGAAAAGCACCATCCCTGGCCAGCCAGTGAGGTAGTGAGCGGAACAAGGGCAGGACGAAGCCATCTCCAGGGCAGACTGGTTGTCCCCTACCACTCCTGCTGGTATGGCACGGTAGAGTGACTTGTGAGATGCTGCTGACGTGGAAAGGAACATTTCCATGCTCAACACTAAGAAAGCTCCTCTGGGAGCCTGCGGCTCTGAAGGTCACTCTCTGAATCGCCGCAGCCATGATCCCTTGAGTGGTTTCTCATAGACAGGTAGCCCCTCTGCCTCTCCTGTGAGAAATGGGTCTCAGATGCCTGTGGTTTTCCCAGCTTGCAGAGGGAGCTCTCAGCTTGTCTGACTTTTTCCTAGAGCTGTGAGCAGCACACCTCCGACTTCCAGTCTACCCCAAGTGTTTACATCAGCTGCTACAGCACTGTGCCAGGCACCAGGGACCAAAAGAAACAGACAGACTAGGCATCATAAGGCACAGCTCCAGGGAAAGAGACAAGTATCATAGTATTGCAATGGCCCAAGGTACAGGCCATAGGGAGTGAGAAGGACGTTGAATTTAACCAACAGGTCAGAGAAAGGCTTCCTGGCGGAGGTGATGTTTTCCCAGACATTGAAGCAGGGCTCAAGAACCTCCCAGAACGAGGGCTTCCCAGACAGAACACCTACCTGGAAGACACTGATGAGGGCCTGGGGGAAGCTGTCAAAGTTGCTGCGTCGTACTTCTGTGTCTTCGAAGTCAAACCTGCCTCCAAAGAGCTGCATGCCCAGCAGGGCGAAGATGTTGATGAAAAGGAAGAGAAGCAGCAGCAGAGAGGCGATGGAGCGGATGGAGTTGAGCAGCGACGCCACCAGGTTGCTCAGCGATGTCCAGTACCTGCGGAAGAGGAGCAGCAAGGTGGGGGCTGGGCAGGGCCTTCTCACTGCTTCTCCCGAGCCCGAGCCCAGGAGGGCTGGAGGCCAAGACTGGGGACATAACAGAGAAGGGCTCTGGCTGAATCCCTGGCTTCCTGGTGCATGCCTCTTGGTGAACGTCTGTCTGTCTGCCTTCGTTCCTATTCCATACTCCTAGGTAGGGCTAGGGATGACCTTCCATCCTCACTATGTACACACTATGAGAGTAAAGACCTGTGCTCATGCCAGTGCTGGGCAAATGTTTAAGAACATCATAGAGCTGGGCCATCGTGGCGCACGCCTTTAATCCCGGCACTCGGGAGGCAGAGCCAGGCAGATCTCTGTGAGTTCGAGGCCAGTGTGGTCTACAGAGCAAGATCCAGGACAGAAACCAAAACTACACAGAGAAACCCTGTCTCAAAAAAAAAAAAAAAAAAAAAAAAAAAAAAAAAAAAAAAAAAAAAAAGGAACATCGTAGAACCCCTTCATTGGTGATTTCAGTTGCCTGGAGCCGGTGGAGGAGAGCCTTAATTCCTATAAATGCAGTGCTGTGATACATTTCCAGAGAAAGACCGTAGTCACAAAGATTATTACAAGACATTATAATTGTGATTTTTGTATTGGTGTTAATTGTTTAGGAAAAGGTATGAGGTATTTAAGGCACAGCACCGTTACAGTTTCAAGCACCGACTGGGGCCTTGACAAATCCCCGTAGAAGGGAAGAAGCTCAAATGAAATTGTGTCCTTTCCCCTCTCTGTCTGGTCTGCCCACCCACCCACCCCCAACCCTCACCTGCCCAGTGTCCCCTTTCTTTCTTTTCTCTACCCCTCCCACATTATTCTCTCTGTGTCTTCCTTCCATCTCCCAGGGCTTCCCTTTCCTCCTTTCTTCCTCTTTCTGCCCCACCCCCTTCGCAGATCATAGTGAGACACAAGAGAAAATGGGCATCAAGCGGTGTGAGTGGGATTTATCTTCCCCAGAGGGCAGTGATTTAAGGAGAAAAAGGAGTTCTCGGCCAGGCCAAGACCAGACTTGGTCAGCCCCTGCAGCATCAGCCTCTGGTGGGGGGTGGGCACTGCCTGCACTCACTTGGTGATCTTGAAGAGCCTCAGGAGACGGATGCAGCGGAGCACGGAGATGCCCAGGGGCGCCATGGCTCCCGACTCCACCAACAGAATCTCCAGGATGCCGCTGCACACCACGAAGCAGTCGAAGCGGTTGAAGACGGACATGAAGTACTGGCGCAGGCCCAGTCCATACATCTTCATCAGCATCTCAATGGTGAAGAGGGCCAGCAGCACACGGTTGGCGATATCTGCAGAGGGTAGCAGGGCCCCAGCACGGCTTCTTCCCCTCCTCGGCCTCCTAGCCTCTGCCCCCAGATGAGCCTCTGCCAGCACGCATGCCCTCCCTACCTTTCCAACCCACTTAAGCCCTTTTGATTCCCAGGACCTAGGAAAGGGCCAGCAAGATGGCTCAGCAGGTAAAGGTGCTTGCTGCTAAGCCTGAGGACCTGGGTTTGATTCCCCAGAAGCCATATGGTGGAAGGAGAGCTCCCCTCCACAAAACCAATCAATCATCAATCAGAAATGTAAACCAATAATAACAACGACCTGGTGAAAAACCTGGTGAATTTTGCCCATCCAAAGAACCTAAATCTATATTTCCAGCAGGGTAATCCATACCCGCGTTAGCAGGAAGAAAGTTGCATAAGTTCGCATAGGTCCACCCTTCTTCATTAAACATCGTCTGTTTTCCTGGTAGAGAGTGGGTGGGCTTCACTAAAGGCAATCTGCTCTCGCGTGCTTTGCCGAGCCCCCATCACTTCCTCCTTACAAATCGTCTCCTTGTGTTCACTTATCCAGCTCTAGGGTCAATTCCACGACGCCAAATCCAGCAGATACAGACTTTCACGTACTTGCTTTCCTACAATTCTGTTCACCGTCTGCATGCTCTTTCAAATGCCCTCTCTCCACCACTCTGGCTTCTGTGACACCACATTCCTTGGGGTTTCCCTGAAAGGCACTCCTGCCTTCTCCTAATTCCCTCTGCCCTGCATTCTTTACCAAGTCCCTGGTGATGTTCTATGATCACAGATCCAACACTGCTCTTGCCAAAGATGCCCACCTCTAATTTTCCAAAGACCCAGCCTCTCTATTGCGACCCAGACTCAGTTTTCCATCAGCTTCTTTGACACTACCCATTAGAATGTCTCAAAGGCACCTCAAACTCAATATGCCCAGCACCACAAGGGTGGATGTTGCCTATCATCTCACACTTGCCAAAACTGCCACCTTAGAAGGTAAGACCACCACCGTCTGCTGTCTGCTCAGTCTAGGAACCCCAGATCCACCTCTTGATGGGTAGTGTTCCATCTTCACACGGGTTTACTAACACTGCCCGATAATGTGTAGCACAGTCAAGGGCACTGAGGAAGACAGGCTGCAATGAATGAATGAGCAGATGGGTGCATGCATGCATCTGAAGGGCAGGTTTGTCTTCTACTCTATAAAGCTCTAGTCTCTATGTCATTCACTTTAAACTTAGTCTCTTCTGTGGTGTTTCAGCATGCCACGTTCCTGCTCAGCTCACTCATGTGCATCAGGCTGGTGACTCCTCCTCAGAGCAACTCTGTTCTTAATTTGAGTTGTAGTTTTCCTCCCATGGGAGCTCATCACTAGAGATGTTCTTTGCACAGGGATTCATATGCCTTGGCTTGAGGACATTCCTAAAAGGGTGCTTGTGTCTGCCTCTGGTGGACTCCCCCAGGGTTCTCATTGTCTTTATGGGTCTGTCTTAGTTTACTCTCCCTGCACTGTGAAAGGTGCTGCTGCAATTTGGACCCCATCCCCACACAGGACACAGGTTGGAGTTTAATTTTTCACCTGTGACATGTTTCTTCCCTCCTAGGACCCCCAGGGGAGGGAACTTCCAGACTCCTTGCCTGTCTCAATGGGCAATAACGTTTTTAGATCCCCTTACATGGAAGCAGCCTTTCCAGGCCCTGGTCTAAGCAGGTGTTCTGGTTTTTGTTCCCCACCTCACACAGGCCCAGGGTCCTGTCTCTGGTCTCTGCATAGACATGAAGAGCCCAGTTACCACCCCTGAGGGTTTAGGCCTGCGTGTCAAATGTCTCTGCAGATGAGTTCATGAGGTCCCTGCCTCTGCCACCCAGAGACTTTCTTGTTATTTATTATAGCTTCAGTGTGCAAAGTCCCCCCCACAGGTTCATGCGTTTGAACTATTGGCCCTCATCTGGTGGCGCTGTTTTATGTCAAATCTTTAAGAGGTAGAGCTTCGCTGGAGGAAGGATGTGATTGGGGCAGGGCATGGAGTTTATGGCTCTACTTCCTGTCTATTCTTGCTTCCCTGACCTGTAGGCACAATGCCACCATCCACCCCATGCTCCTGCTCCCCCTCTCATAATGGACTGGACCCCTTCTTAAGGGGCAAGCCAGAATAAACTCTTCCTTGTTTATTAGGTAATTGTCATGGCAATGAGAAGAAGAACCAATATGTCATTCCTTGAGACGCTATTATAACTCAAGCCACACTGGTGTTAGTAGTGGGAAGGGTACCTAGCTATGGGAACTGGCTCTTCTTTTTCTTAACCGGTTCTTGGTCACCGTCCAGAGCTCTGCGCACAGTGGCGGCATCCCCTGAAAGGATGAGGCTGACTCACTCATCTTCTACCAAGGCTGGTCCTTCAGTGCCTCAAACCTGACCATATTATGTTTAGGCTTATAACTGTTTCATTGGCTTCCCTGTACCCAAAGGTTAAACTCCTAATGCACCATGACAGTCCACAAGGACCCCTAAGAACACATATGGCTCCTAATGTCCATCATGTATGAAGTTCTGTGGCTTCCTCAATTCACCGGACTATTCCATGTGTTTGCACTCACTGCATCTTCTGCAGGAATCCCTGCCAACCTTCGACCATCTGGGCTTTATCTCTGTGTCCTTTAGAGCTGTGGAGCATGAGCATCTCCTCTTGTATTTTTTCTCCTACCATCTTATATTTGCTTTCATTGTCTTCCCTGAATGGGCTGGAAACAGTTAACATCTGACTGGTCCTATGACTAAGTCATGAGCAATGAATGAACTGTTTACAGTTCTCTCTATATATATAGATACACACTATATGCATATATATACACATACATATATCTCACTCACTGCATAGTTAGTTACTATATTATAACAGTATTTATACAGCTTAGAGCTCTGTTATTGACTGTCTTGTGTGAAATGGTATATAATTGAATAATTTGTCTAGATACCTGAGGAAACATCTGCAAATTGTCCCTGTGTATCATTGGCACTGCCCTAAATCAGAAGGATGCCAGCGGGGAAAAGTGGGCATGCCACCTTGCCTTCTGATGTCTCTATTCTCCCACTGTGAAAGGAGGGAGTTGGGCCAATGGACCAACAGGAGTAGTACATCCTTTCTAGAAGACATTGTCAGTCTCACTGACTTCAGCACACCCTGCAGCACCCTCGGTGGCAGCTTTAAGCTTCTCATCCCGAGTGCTCCTTCGTGGCTCCATTCCGTCTGACTCACCTTGCAAATGGGTCAGCCACAGTGGCTGGTTATGGTGCTCTGAGGCAATAGACAGGGTGTTGAGGGCGACGATCAGGATCACCAGCCAATAGAAGACCTTGGATTTCACCAGGTCGTGGCACTTCCAGCGGAAGACACGATTCCACTGCCTCCAGTGCCGACTGCAGGAGATAGGAGAATCGGGATCCATTACTGTTTTTGTTTGTTTGTTTGTTTGTTTTTTCGAGGCAGGGTTTCTCTGTGTTGTTTTGGTGCCTTTCCTGAAACTCACTCTGTAGACCAGGCTGGCCTCGAACTCACAGAGCTCTGCCTGGCTCTGCCTCCCGAGTGCTGGGATTAAAGGCGTGCGCCACCACTGCCTGGCAGGATCCATTACTTTTAGCCTCACTCACTTTCCTCTCTGGGCATGCAAGAGAAATGAAGGGCATAGTCTGGGTCAATTTAAACCTGGCTTCCTATTAGCCAAGTTTTGCCTTTCAAATGAGAATGATAACAACTACGATCTCCCAGGCGACTGAATGAGACAACGCAAGCAAAAGGCTTAGCATGGCATCTGATACAGAGAGAAGCCAGGAGCACCACACATTTCAATTCCCACTAAAGAACATTGCGGTGGCCGGGTGGCGGTGGACACGCCTCTAATCCCAGCACTCGGGAGGCAGAGCCAGGCGGATCTCTGTGAGTTCGAGGCCAGCCTGGGCTACCAAGTGAGTTCTAGGAGAGGCGCAAAGCTACACAGAGAAACCCTGTCTCAAAAAAGAAAAAAAAAAAAAAAGAAGAACATTGTGGTGCCAATTCTACCCATTTTAAAAGGGAGTTTTACTAACTCAAAGAGGATTTCCGGATGGGTGTGTGGGAAAAGCGTTTGTTCTCTTTCTTAGTTAGCATACCCTTTTGGTGAGCGACCTCACAGCACTTACTAAAGTTTAGGTTTACCTAGCCTTGACCCAGTAATTCTACTTCTAGAATTCTGCCCAGAATGGCACATACTTTACCAGGAAGAATTGGTTAACTATAAAATGGTGCATCTATACCATGGGATATTTAATAGCCAAAGTTGCAATTGATAAAGATATGTGTGCACATGTGCGTGTGTGTAGGGGGGTGTGGTGCTGGAGAGATGGCTCAGCAGTTAAGAGATCTGGCTGCTCTTCTAGAGAATCCAGTTCAATTCCCAGCACCCACGTGGTGTCTCACAACCATCTGTAACTCCAGTTCCAGGGCATCTGATGTCTTCTTCTGGCCTCTGTGGACACTAGGTATGCACGTGATGCACAGACATGCATGCAGGCAAAACTTCCATATACATAAAATAAATAGCCAGGCGGTGGTGGTGCACGCCTTTTATCCCAGCACTCGGGAGGCAGAGGCAGGTGGATCTCTGTGAGTTCAAGGCCAGCCTGGTCTACAGAGCCAGACCCAAGAAAGGCACAAAGCTGCACAGAGAAACCCTGTCTCGAAAAATCAAAACAAACAAACAAACAAATAAATAAATAAAAATAAAAATAAATAAATACATTTAAAAGTGTATGTCGGGCTGGAGAGATGGCTCAGTGGTTAAGAGCACTGGCTGTTCTTCCAGAGGCCCTGAGTTCAATTCCCAGCAACCACATGGTGGTTCACAACCATCTGTAATGAGATCTGGTGCCCTCTTCTGGCCTGCAGCCATATATGCAGGCAGAAGACAGTATACATAATAAATAAATAAATCTTAAAAAAAAGTGTATGTCTTCATATATGAACATGTACACACAAGAGTGAAAACTGACCTTAGCAGAAAAGTTTAAGGAAAAAAAAGTCACAAAATAGTGTGTATTCATTTACTCAACAAGTAATCTTCAATATCTCCTATATACCAGTTTTAGTCTTTATGGTGACAGTAATAATTAACATGAATAACCTAGTATATAAAAAGCATAACAAGAAAAAAATATCCTGGTGTGCATGTGCGTGTGTGTGTGCATGTGCGTGTGTGTGTGTGTGTGTGTGTGTGTGTGTGTGTGTGTGTGTGAAAGATGAAAGCACAGAAAAGATCTTAGTAGAATACATATCTGTTACCATGGTGACTTCTTTGAAGGGCAGCAGGGACCTCCATTTTTTTCTTTGCTGTTTTTCTCTCTTATTGGGTCTTTCAAAAGTTATAATTATGTATGAATTTGAAAAAGGACACAGCCTTCCTCTTGCCACTGACTTCTTAGCTGGGGCCACCTCCTTCCTGCATGCCACCCCACACCTTCCCTCTTTCCTCTTATAAGCTCCCAACACCCAGCGCCGTCCTCTCAGAGGGTATAGCCAAATGCTCTTGCTGTCTGCAAGGGCTCCTGTTTTACCTTGAGCGGTGTATAAATAGGTCATCTGCCCAGGGTCCTCTCTGATTGCACATTCCCTGGGCATCCAGCCACTGCTGAGTCCTCAGAGCAAGAACTGGCCCTGATTTCTAGATAGGCCTCTCTAAGGGCTCAAGAAAGTGCCATGAGGAGAGGTAGCTGGATTCTGGCCCTGTGTCCCAGGTCAGGTACTCACATGAACTGAATGATTTTGTTCAAGCCCTCGATTTCATACAAGCTCTCTGTGTCTGAGCCTCCTTCATCCAAAGACAGCTTGCCTGGAGACAGGGCAGATATAGTTAGCAACCTTTGGGGTCCCTTGGGAACAGACACGCTTGGTTAGGCATTGTTGGATGGGATGCCTATGATGGTGGGCTCTTGGTGGGCCCCTGTTGGGACTTCCTATAAACTGGAGAGGCCGGGCTGCAGGGCTTGTGGCCACCACAGGCAGGCCACAGGATGATTTGAGGAGAGCTCAGGATGCACCTGGACTCTACCGTCTTGAGGTGCAAGGCTTTACACGAGACATTGATGACCCCCTGAAAGCAAGCACTCTACCTTCTCGGGGGGGTCTCTGGGTGTGCTGGCTAATGTTATGTCAACTTGACACAGGGTAGGGTCATCTGAGAGGAGGGAACCCCAGCTGAGAAAATGACTCTGTAAGACTGGGCAGGAGGCAAGCCTGTAGAGCATTTTCTTAATTAGTGACTGATGTGGGAGGACCCAGGCCATTGTAGGTGAGGTCATACCTGGGCTGGCCCAGGTGGCTCTATAAGAAAGCGGGCTGAGCCTTTGCATCATGGAACTGTGAGTGAAATATCTCCTCCCCAAGGTGCTTTTGGTCATGGTGTTTCATCACAGCAATAGTAACCCTAAGACATTGGGCTTTGGGGGGGCTATGTAGAGTTGCACCCTCCAGGGAGTAACTAGGGGTGGGTAGGTGCTGATCAGCATCAGGCAGGGGGATTTGGCCATGGCTCTGGGCCCCAACCTTCTCTCAGGTCCTCCACGTCCATGACCTCGCCCTGAGTGATCCAGCTCATGTAGCCTCGAAGGTCCTCCTCTAGCTGCTGCTTCTCCCGGAGCTTCTGGAAGGTTCCCCTGGACTTGGCCTTCTCCCGCTCCTTCGTGAACTCCCTAAAACAAAACCAAGGAGGTAGGAGGCGGGAGAGGAAAGGAAGGGGGCGGGGAGAGAGGAAAGGGGGCGGGGAGAGAGGAAAGGGGGCGGGGAGAGAGGAAAGGGGGCGGGGCCCACTGAGCTTCCTTAACACAGGACACATCTGAGATAGACGTGTCCTCTTCTGGTCTGGGGCACTGCCTGTGGGCCAGGGACCCTCAGAGTTCCCCCTGTCTCTCCTTCGCCCAGCCCCACCTCCAGACACATTTCCACGCACTATTACAGGTCTCTGATTTCTTCCCAGACGAGCTCATTTTCTGCTTCGGTTTATTCTTGGATGTCAGGGGTTGATGGGACATTCCATTATTCCAACAGAGCCAGCCAGAAAGCCTCAAATTTGCCATACTTCTTGGCCTTTTAAGCTACCCTAAAACGGTTTCTGCTTATAGACTTAAGGCCTGAGAAAATCCTCTTGGACGCAAGGGGAACCTGGCAGTCACCAGGAAGCAAAGAACCCGAGGGGGGGGGTGCAAGGCACTGAATGACCAGTAGAGGGCAGCACTAGGCCACCAAGCGGAACTCAGTGGGGGGGGGCAGGAGGGGTCTGCCTTTAGAACAGTCACCTCACCAGCTGGGTGATCTTGACCATTGTATGCACGAAGTTTTTGGTAGCCCACCCAATGGAGCCCACCCTCAGATCACTCCTCAGAACAATGTCACGAAGTGCACAAAATAAGAACGTAGAGTTAGGAAGGAACTGATCAAAGTGAAACACAACCACAGAAATGTAACAAATGCCGACAGAGGAATGCAGGCGCTTCTTCATTAGCTACAAGGATCCTGTTGCAAGTCTAATGCCAGTTCACCAGCAATGGTGAATGAAAACAGGAGTACAACAATGGACACGTGACATGATTTCCATTAGGAGAATCCACAGGCCCTGCTAATGCCACTGCGGTTAGTTGCCTGCATCCATTATTAAAGGAAACACACATTTCAGTTAATGCAATAGAAAGTAGAGATGGGTTTTCTCTAACCGACTTCACAGACTCCTCAGTTCTGTTTACAGGCTGTTGGCGTGGGATGGGGGGTGGGGGGCGGCGGCAGACTTCTAGAGTGAGGTGATGTCAACCCAGAAGGGAGCTGAGGCTACAGCTAGCCCCACCACTGTGGCTGGGGTGGGCCACAGCAGAGACACTGCCGAGAACAGCACTCATTAGTGATGGGGATGGGGATGTGCTGGACTGTTCTAAGTACTTTTAACTCATTTCATGATAACCCTAGGAAACAGGTCCTGGAATGATTCTTTGACAGATGTGAACACTGAGGCATTGAGAGGTTAGGGAATTAGGCAGGGTCCCAGAGCCTCTAGGTAGTAAGTAGTACAAGGATGAGGCAGGTAATCTTGACCAGAAAGTATGTTCTGACCCACACCCAGGGCTGGAGTCTGGGGCTTACAGGCTCACACAGGAGTGTGGATGCTGGGGACAGGAGGACGCAAAAATGGGAGAAACTGCAAACTTCTAGCTAAGCAGGAAGAAGTGCGCCCGGCCTGGTGAGCTCAGACATGAGCTGAGGGTCTGGGTCCGTTCCTTTCTCCCTTCCAACAGCTGCTACTACTTTCTTACCCGCTCAGGACGCCCAGCACGAGGTTGAGGATAAAGAAGGAGCCCAACAGAATGAGGGTGACAAAATAGATCCAGGGCCACTCATTTCCGATGGCATCGTTGACCTGGTCCAGAAAAAAGTGTAAGTTCAGTACTCTGATTGAAGGATAATTCCTGCCTCCAGTTCTGTCCATCCAGACTCCATAAGGGAAGTAGCCATTTGGGCCCAGTGAGAAGACTTTTTCCAGCCTGGGGACCCAAGATCCAGGCTGAAAGGTCTTCCCAAGGGACCCTTGCTTACTGTGCACCTGGCCCAGGCTAGGTAGATGCTTTGCCCATCTAGTCAAGGGCACCTCTAACCTGCCTCTCAGACCCCATGTACAGTCCATTTCTTTACAGCCAGAACTTTTCAAAGTGACAGTCCTCTGTGACCTTAAGCCAAATGTCCTGACATCTCCGAGCATTTTCTCATCTATCTAGTAAGGTTATGCTACGTGCTCTCCTCCTAGACATGTAGCAGAGGTGAAATAGCATGTGTGACATTCCTTTGACATGTTTAATTATCTGCTTCCCTAACATGAGCCTGCGAGAAATGTTCACACTAATCCTTTATATTTGCAAAGCATTTGACAGTTTTGCAATTCCAACTCCACAGGCAGCACCACATTGTGCTTGAGAGTTCTGGACTGGAGCCAGATGGGTGAGAGCTTAGTGCTTGGCTCAGTTGCCCATTAGATTCATGAATACAGTTGCATAACCTCTTGGAGCCTCAGTTTCCTTACCTGTAAAATGGGGGTGATACTGTCTGTTGTTTTAGCATTAAACAAGAAATGCAACAGACTAAAAAAATACCTAACAAAGAGGTTGCTCTAATGAGAAAGCTTTCTGTCGTGATGAGACTACACCAGGCAATGTTAACAATTCTGTTGGTTTCTCCCCAGCTCTCTGGTGTGAGCGGCACATGATTTTTATAGATGAGGAGGAGACTGATACGTAGTGATATTTATGTAAGAAAGCCATCTCACCCAATGGCAAAGAGAAAGACCTAAAGGACCCCTCATCCCTCAAGTGTCCAAGATACAGGACACTGACATTCTAGGGAAAATTCAGGCATTGAGACTAGAACTCATGGAGGTCCTAGTATCCACCCCTCTCCCCGTTCCTGGGTCTTGCAGACTACATCATGAGACCTGTCCCAGAGAATACCAGACAATCTGTCGGCATGAGGAAGAGGTCATACACCTGCATGGATACCCAGGGAGGGCAATGCAGAACCAATGGCACCGAGCAGTGGCTGGCCTCTGGGGTGGGCTTATAAGTCCTTCCTTCCTGCTCCCCTAGTGCGGTGGGTAGCTGTTTGAGCCATGCCCTGAAGCACTGCCCCAGTGAGGCAGCTGTAGCCGTTACACCTGCCTATGACCTTGAGGTACCAGCCTCTGGGGCGTGGGCCACCAGGGACCCTTAAGACCTGGGATGCACATATGCTGGCCCCTCTTGGCTACCTCATGGTTCTGGATGCTGAGATCTTGGACTAAGCCATTCAGCGTGAGACATAGTTCAGCTTTCTTGGACCCTACGATAAATCCCCCGTGGTTGTGAGTTTACCCCCAAATAAATTCCTTTGATCATTAAATAGACTCTGTGGATTAATCCTAATACCCTAGTAAGCCCTTAGAAGGAAGGGGAGGCTCAGACCTACCCAGTATAGGACATCGGTCCACCCCTCCATGGAGATGCATTGGTACACGGTGAGCATGGAGAAGCCGAAGTTGTCGAAGTGGGTGATACCATGGTTGGGTCCCGGCCAGCCTCCTCGGCACTCACTGCCATTGATGGTGCAGGGCCGCCCAGAGCCGGTTCTAGCACAGGGCGATGGCTTCTCGTTCTCCACCGTGGCCACGATGTCTGGAGGCAGAAGGCAGTGCATTAGGCATGTGGGCTGGAGGCAAGCCGCTCAAGGACCACGGGAAAGACCAGAGTAAGAGGTGAAGAGGGGCAGGACCAGGACTGGCGCTCGGCACCCACAGGTGGCAGCAGTCACGTCTTAGAAGAACTAACTTTGGAAGGACTGCTCCTGAGAGGAACCGTCCCTTGAAGCTCAACTCAGTCGAGGAGTGACCAGAGGGGTCTTCGTACCCTCTGAGATTTAAAGAGGGGGCCACTGTCCAGTTGAGATTCAGTCTGGGGAGTCAAAGTGGAGCTGTGCAAGTCAGCGCACACAGGGCCAGGGCCACCTTCTAGGGAAGATGTCATCAGGCTTCAGATCACACCCCTCTGCATCCCCCAAGGGGCCTTTAATTTCCTCTAAAACTTGGTGCTCTCTCTCTCTCTCTGTGTGTGTGTGTGTGTGTGTGTGTGTGTGTGTGTGTGTGTGTGTGCGCATGCACTACTACACATGCGTGTGAAGGCCAAAGGTCAACATCAGGTTTCTTTCTTTTCTTTTCTTTTCTTTTTTTTTTTTTTTTTTGGTTTTTCGAGACGGGGTTTCTCTGTGTAGCTTTGAGTCTGTCCTGGAACTCACTTTGGAGACCAGGCTGGCCTCGAACTCAGAGAGATCTGCCTGGCTCTGCCTCCCGAGTGCTGGGATTAAAGGCATGCGCCATCACTGCTCGGCCAAAAACCACCCTGCATGTTTTTTGTTTTTTGTTTGTTTGATTTTGTCTTTCAAATACTAATTTTATTTGCATTGGTGTGCATGTGTGTCCATATGAGAGCATTAGGTTCCTAGGAACTGGAGTTACAGACAGTTGTGAGCTGTCATGTGGGTGCTGGGGATTGAGCCTGGGTCCTCTAGCTGAACAGTCAATGCTCCTAACCACTGAGCCATCTCTCCAGGCAGAAATAAAGCTTTTGTTTGTTTGCTTGGTTTTGTTTTTTGTTTTTCTGTTTTTTGTTTTTTTGAGACAGGGTTTCTCTGTGTATCTTTGCACCTTTCCTGGAACTCGATCTGTAGACCAGGCTGGCCTCGAACTCTCGGAGATCCACCTGCCTCTGACTCCTGAGTGCTGGGATTAAAGGCATGCACCACCACTGCCCGGCTAACATCAGGTTTCTTCTTCAATGACTATGCACTTTATTTCTTTTTTTTTTTTTTTTTTTTTTTTTTTTTTGGTTTTTCGAGACGGGGTTTCTCTGTGTAGCTTTGCGCCTTTTCCTGGAACTCACTTGGTAGCCCAGGCTGGCCTCGAACTCACAGAGATCCGCCTGGCTCTGCCTCCCGAGTGCTGGGATTAAAGGCGTGCGCCACCACTGCCCGGCTGCACTTTATTTCTTGAGACAGGGTCCCTGGCTGAACGCGGAGCTCACTGTTTGGCCTGTGCTGGCTGACCCGCAAGCCTCTAGGCTCTGCCTGTCTCTACCCTCAGTACTACAGCACCTGGCTTTGTACATGGGTTCTGGGGACACAAGCTCTGGTTCCTCATGCCTGCAGAGTAAAGCATTTTGCCCATTGGACTATGTCCCCAGTCACTGAGATCTAGTCATTTTGATAATACCCTAGGACGCTTTTATCATAGGATGTTTGACGGCATCCTGCTGACTTCTGCGATTAGGTTATCCTTGGACACAGTGCCCTCGCCTTAACACACTTACAATGTCAGCTTGGAACTCTGAAGGTGGGCGGGGAGGACAAGGATGATCAGCTTGGGGTCCCTGGCTCTATGAAGCGGACGGCTCTGATCTGAGAGTGACATTTGAATACTGCTGCTCAGCATTCCTTAATGGCTTGGCACCTGCAAATTTGCCCCAAAGCTCATGCTAGACAGTCCCTGCTATCCACAGTGCTGATGACAGGGTGTGGAAAGTCCTGCTGATGGAAGGCACCAGCACGGGTTACAGAGTGTGGACCATTCTGATGATGGAGAAGCTGCCGTGGGAGACCACTGGGGAGTTGCCAGCTGAAGCCTCATCAGAGTTCACCCTTAGAAGCTAGGTTTGACCCTGCATTGATGGACCCTTGCTGTCCATGGGTCTGGGGAAGCAAACAGCCTCTCCCAAGAGGGAGTGAGTGCAGGGGCTGGCTGCTCTGGTGAGTCGAATGTCTGGGATCTGGCAGGGGGCCATTTTCTTTCTATGTTATCCTCTCTATCCTGGAGACCCTGGTATAGTGCGTGCTCAGAGGAGTCTGAGCTAAAGATGAGGCTGAGTTCCCGGGGACTGCTCAGGGCGAGAGCCAGAGAGCCTTCTGAGGCATCTGCCATCAACATGTTCCTTGCACTTGGCCTCCCGGGCTCTCAATAGAGAGCGGAGTCGTCCAGCAGTCACATGACCCTAATGTGACAACATTGCATGCATAGCAGATATGAGTTCCAGCCCACCTTCTTAAAGCCGGGCATTGAGGAGCCTGACAAAAAGTGCAAAACCCATCACTCTTCTTGCTAGACTTTGTTTGGGAGAATACAGCCATTCTTAGAAAACTAGGTTCCTGATCTCATGCCATCAGCTTATTGCTGCTCATAAAAATGAATTGATGTCATTATATCTATTCCAATTCCGTATCAGTGGCTCAGACCCACATAAATCACACTTTTTGGGGGTCTTAACTACCTTTTGAGGATGTGGAGGGATCCCAAGCCAGAAAGTGAGACCTGCTGCTTTAGGAAGGGAAGACTTCTTAGATTCTGGGACCTCGCGTCAACATGGGCCTCAGTGTAGGTTGTTTCTGACAAGCCACAAAGTGCCCCCTTTGAATCTCATTCAGTCTGTATCCCGCAGGCCTAATTCGAGAGACAGCTCACACCAAAGTACACTATGGCCACAAGAGAAGTATGAAGAGAAATCCAGGCTCCTCCCAGGCCTATGCTCCAACCCACAGGAAGTCTGGAAGATACTCAAGCTGTGACCAAGGCCGGCCTGCGATCCCTGATTCTGGCGGAGCTGTCCTCATTCCCACTCTCATGCATCCAGGCAGGAGGAAAGCGTGGACAGTGGGAAGGAGAGCTGGCTTTACCCAGAGCTTCTTTACTAGCTGTGATGGCCTCATTTGGAGCCGACCTGACCCCTCCACAGTCCTACATAGCTCACCTGTCCCAATGAAGTAGCAGGTTTTGTGCATCTTGCCCTTGAAGAGCTCCAGCCCAATGATGGCGTAGATGATGACCATGAAGAGGACGAGCAGGGCAATGTGGAAGAGGGGGAGCATGGCCTTGAAGATGGAGTTGAGGACCACCTGAAGGCCTGTCACAAACAGCAAGGAGGAGAAAAGTAAAGAGTCACTCCCCCTCACAGTCTCATGCCCTTCCCTCTATACACAGTGGGATACCCAGGTCAGAAGGGGCCAAGGAGGGCTTGAGAGAAAAGATGCTGTCACCCACTGGGCACCCCTGACACCAGCCGAAGCGGTCTGAGCACACGGAAAGCTCGAAGGGCCTTCACATCCAAGCCGGCTCCTTTGCTGCTCAGGGGGGCCGTGTTGGTCTGGATAATGTTAACTTGTTCCAGAATCACAGTGAAGACACTGGAGGGGAGAAGACGGAGAGAAGGCGGTCAGCAATCAGAGAAACCAGACTCCCAGTGCTCCGGGACCCTGGATCCTATCGTGTGAAGGACCTGGGGGTGGCAGTGGGGTAGGGGGCAAATGCAGTTCTCAACTGTCAGTGCTGAAGAATTTTATTTTCAAGGAATCTGAGGCTAAGTTCGCCTTTGAGCTATTGGTGATGAACAGGGATGGATAACAGAAAGGGAGGCTTCAGGTTGAGATACAAGTATGCCCCGGGCACAGTCCCTCAGCGTGAGACTGAGAACATCACAGTGAGCTGCAGATTAGCCTCTCACTCACTGATGACCCAGAGAAAAACACCCAGCAGGGAGTTCTCTCCTGATATCCCTGCAACAGGCCTTCCAGCCAGGGCTGGATGTAGGCCTTCCTGGTCCCCTCCTCCACCTTCAGAACTCTGCAGTCCATTCAACGCTCCTCGCTCCTCGTAGGAACATCACCTGACAGTGAGCCCTGAGTTCATCGGGAAACAGTGGCGCTCTGGGGAACGAGGATGCTGCTTTCTGATGCCCTAGGCATCTGATATGGCTTCCAACCAGAGCACCTCACAGGGGCCGAGCTGAGTCTGAGGATCCAGAGCACCTCACAGGGGCCGAGCTGAGTCTGAGGATGCTTCAGTTTTCTTTGTGGTAAGAGGAGAATCAAATGGCCAGCGGATAACCAACATAACAGTGTTGGACTGCCGGCTAGTACAGTGGCTAACTGCTCAGCCTTTGGAGCCAAAGATGTTTCTCGGTTTGACCTTAGGCAAGTTGCTCGGTTCTCTGTATCTTAGTGTCTTCATTCATGAAATGGAGGTTGTGGAAAAGTTACTGAAGGATGCTATATGCAATACACATGTTAAGTCCTCAATAAACGTGGCTGTTATAATTAGGCAATGATTATTAGAAGTGATGTCACAGGCTAACAAAAACTCATTTGCTGAAATTCTGGCACACAGTAACTCAGAATGTAACTCTGGATAGGGCTACTAAAATGAGGAATGGCAAGTCCTCAATAAACGTGGCTGTTATAATTAGGCAATGATTATTAGAAGTGATATCACAGGCTAAGGAAAACTCATTTGCTGAAATTCTGGCACACGGTAACTCAGAATGTAACTCTGGATAGGGCTACTAAAATGAGGTCACCCAGGTGGGCTGTAATCCAATTTGATGGGTATACTTATAAGGGGGAAATCTGGATGTACAAAAAGACATCCAGGGTGCATGATCATAGACAGACCACATAAAGACACAGTGAGAAGGTGGCCACTTACAGCCACGGAGAGGCCTGGGGATACCAGCCTGCCCACACTGGACTTTGGACTTCTGTCTCCAGAACCATCTGTAACAAATCTCCATTGTGTGAGCTGCAGAATCTGATGGCCACCCCAGTACACTAACGCAGGCTACTAGATGTCCATATTCGTGTACTCGAATAACACCACAGCATAGGTCTGTAGAACCAATGTACAAATGGCCAGTGTGGCCACTGGAGCCACTCCAATGTCCTCTTGCCTGTGGTGGGGGAAGATGAGGGAACCCAGAGCTGGTGACGTGGTCTGTGACCTGCGGGCAGGTGTTGGGGGGCACTGGTTCACTTCCCACCAACATTGACCCTGTCACCCCTGGGGTGGTCAGCCCAATGCTGAGACCCCATCTTTGCCTCTGAGCTTCTGGTAGTGTCTGTGGGCAAGAGTCTTCAGGGAAGCTCTGACTCCAGCCCCCAGCCCCCAGCCAGCTCTTACCCCAGAAAGACAATGATGAAGTCTAGCACGTTCCAGCCACTGCGCAGGTAAGCGTCCTGATGGAATAGGAAGCCATAGGCTATAATCTTCATGGCGGCCTCAATGGAGAAGACGATGAGGAAGAAGTATTCCAGTTTCTCCTGGAGGGGAGGAGGTGGTGGCAAACACCGGTCGGTCGGTCACACCTTGCGGCTGCACACTCCCAGCCTCCTCGCTCCAGCCGCTTCTGTCCTCCAGCCACCAGCCTCTGCCGCTCCTAGATGCTCCCTCCCACCCCGACAGCGCCCTGCCCTCTTCAGCTTCACTTACGGTCTTCCCTGGCCACCAAGTACAGTTTAAGCCCCTTCTAACCTTTCAGCTCTTCACCCAAGCTTCATGTTATCTTCCTAACACCTGCCTAAAGTGCCATATACATGCTTTCATTGAGGTCATTAGCTCTTTCCTCACCAAAATATAAACGCCACAACGTGGTAGGATTTCTGCCCATTTCCCACCTTACTTCCAGGACCTAGAGTCAGATGAATAAATCAATGATCCAATGCTAGCTTTTTTTTTTTTTTTTTTTTTTTTCAACTTGACACAAGTTGGAATCATTTGGGGAAAAGGACACTCAGTAGAGAAAATGCCTCGTAACATTCATTGGCCTATAGGCAAGTCTGTCAGGCCTTTTCTTGATGAATGATTGGTGAGGAAACACCCAGCCCCACTGTGGGTGGTGCCAACTGTGAGCAGGTGGGCTTGAGTTGGATAAGAGCAAGCCATGGGGAGAGAGCCAGGAAGCA
Organism: Peromyscus californicus insignis; assembly: GCF_007827085.1. Lineage (NCBI taxonomy): Eukaryota > Metazoa > Chordata > Mammalia > Rodentia > Cricetidae > Peromyscus > Peromyscus californicus. The sequence goes on along the minus strand of NW_026294436.1, from coordinate 22,802,885 downwards.
GTGTTCCCCCATGACTTCTGCTTGGGTTCCTTCCTCCAGGTTCCCACCCTAAGTGCCTTCACTTGACTTCCCTTGGTGATGGAGTGCGCTCTGAGAGCTGTAAGACGAAAGAAACACCTTCTTCTCCAGTGACTTTTGGTGGGGGTGTCCTGTCACAGCAATAGGAACCCTGACTAAGACAGATCCCCAAGTGGCTCCCAGCCTGGGCATTTCCCCTCTCCCAACCACTCAATGGACCACAGGTAGGAAGTAGGGTGGACTTAGCACCCTGAATGACTCTCTCTTGCTGCTCATGGTCCTTAGCTCTTGTTTATTTCCCTGGCCTCCCCCTTTGCACATCCACCACAGCTGTCTACAGGCAGCTCCCACAGGCAGGGGGATGAGGAAATGGAGTACCCCGGGTAAGAGGATCCAGTGTTGCTGAGGGCCCGAGGTTTCGGCTCAGCCGCACTCCAAAGACGGCCTTGCTGACTCCTCCATACCCTGTCCTGCTGCCTGATCCTCTGGGTCACCCTGAGCCTATCCAGGTCACTCTTTCCCTGCTCGGGGCCCAGGCAAGAGCTATTTCTAACTGAGAAAACAGTTCCCTCCTGGCTGGGCTCCAGGCTGAAACTGCTCTTCTTGCAGCTATCTGAAGCCTGGCTTGGTGGTTTCCGGTAGTTCTGGTCCTCCAGGCTCCCCACACAATCCTAGCCTCCTGACAGGGTCTCAAGGCTGTACACCCCAGCAGTTGGCTTCACTGGAGCATACAAAGTTGTGTTAGCAGGAGAGAGTCTGTGTCCACAGCCCAGTAATAGTTCCCCTACTGCCATCACCAAGTACTACCCATCCCTAGCAAAGCATCTCAGGGCTAGGGTCTCTCCAAGGACCCTTCAGGGCTCTCTTTTATTATGACTCATTTTTCTTTATTCTGGACACAGCCAGATAGGAAACCTGGCCACCCCAGGAATGACTTGTAAGATGTGGAAGGGGAAACAGAGTCATATATGAGTGAAATTTATTCTTTGTTCTGTTTTGGTTTTGTTTTTTGATTTTTCAAGACAGGGTTTTTCTGTGTAACCCTGGCTGTCCTGTAACTTGCTCTGTAGACCAGGCTGGCCTTGAACTCAGAGATCTGCCTGCCTCTCCCTCCCAAGGGCTGGGATTAAAAGCATGTGCCACCACCTCCTTAGACCTATTCTTTCTAACCTTGCCCCCAGCTCCTTCTCAGTTTGTAATCTCAAAGCTTTCTCCTTGCAAAAATATAGTGTACAATTGAAAGGCACCTCCATACTACTCCATTAACAGGGTTGTTACTAGGGCCTAGGTTGAGCATCATGGGGCGGGGTGTGTGGGGGACAAATCTTGCCTCCACATAAGAGCGCTGCTAGGGGCAATCTGAATACCATCCCTGCTGAGAGGAATGAGGTGAAACCACTGTGGAGAGTCTCCTGGAAATCAACGGGGTGGTCGTCCCTCTATGTGGTAAGTGTCCAGTAGTCAGGCCCATCTCTCAAGGAAAGGCCCATGTAAGGACAGGGATGTTAAGTCAGCATGTAAATTTTCAGGTTGATTCAACCCCCACAGGACAGACAGGGCAAGTTTTGTTGAGGGAAGGAAAACAGGACCCAAAATAGTTGCCGCGCTCCCAGACCGGGCGGCTGGCCACGTACACCGGAGAGCTGCCTGCACCTGCTGCTGTCTGTCTGTCTGTCTGTCTCTGGCCACAGAGCAAGCTGGTAGGGGCTGTGGGCCTCAGGTGGGGGGTCACTTGGGGGTCCTAGCCCATGAGCTCCAAGATCCAGCTCTCTCGGTTTACCGCTCTGCAGCCTAATGCTGGGGTGGACACAGCATGCCCCTTGCTGTGTAGACATGGACCAGGCATGTGTCCATTCTTACACCATAGGAACAGTGTTATCAGTGTTACACTGTGCTGGCCCCATGCCTCTCTAGCCCATGTGTTGTCCACAGAGGAACAAGGGCTATGCATTCTCCAGGATTTATTAAGCTTGAGACTAAACCCCCAGGCATGGCTGACCTAGCTGTCATCCTGTAATCAAAGCTATAGCCTTCCTAAAGCATTTCCATCATTGTCTGTGGGGAGTCTGTTGTCAAAGGTGGGAGGCGGGAGACATGGGGTGCACATTCTCCCTGGCTGTTTCTTTACTCAGGTCTGTCTAAGAACCTCAGTTTCCTTGTGGTGGTTGAAGTTAATTCAGTGGTTAAGAGCACTGGCTGCTCTTCCAGAGGACCCCAGTTCAATACCCAGCATCCACATGGTGGCTTATAACCATCTCTAACTCCAGTTCCAGGGGACTAATGCCTCCATGGCCACTGCACACACATAGTGCACATATTTACATGCAGGCTAAACACCCATACATGCAAAATAAAATAAATGCATTTTCTTCTAAAACCAAGCCAACTGACCCCCATCTCCAAAGAGCTGTCCCGAGGACTAAAGGGCATCCTGCAAGAGGTGGTGACCCACTGCTCAGTGGGTCACAGGCTCTTCTGCACACCTGGCTCTTTGTGGAGGGGCTCTGATACTTGTACCATGGCCCCCACGTGCTCTCTTGGTCTTCACAGAGCTGCTGGGTGGGGGTACATCAGAGCGTGGTACAGCAAGGCACGTCTCTATCCAACCAGGAACTCAGCACACTGGAGCCTGAGCCTGTTTTCCCCTGAATCTGCTCTTCCTCACAAGGCCCTGCATTGGCCAATAGTGTCAACTCACTCAAGACAGGGGTCTTTCTAGGCTTGGATCCCACCAGATCCAGACTTTTCTGTCTCTAATGCCTGGTTCATCCATCTCGTCTCCATTGGAGGTGTCCCTGGCCTGGCCTGGCTCGCACTCTCTAATCCGCAGTCACTTGTTACCTGTGATGCTCCCTTTCTCTCCTGGTCCCTCTCTACTCTGGGTACTTCATCTCTCCTGGTCTCCCACGGCCACGTGGTTTGTCAGGTCAGCCCACAGCGTAGATGGTCTCTTGTGAAATGGCCCCTGCTGACCTTGACTGCTGGCCTTACCAGTGTCCTGCAGGGCACTGGCCTGTCCGGGGGGGATGGATTTCAGATTTTCCAGGCGACCTAGCCTCTGAGCCTTGGCTCATCCAGGCTCATATGACTTCTTTGGTTGTCCCCCAGGAGAATCTGCCTGGGGTGTCTTCTGTATTGCCCGGGGACCCTGTTTGCTCTCCACTGCCTCTGCTGGACTGCAGCCTCCTGGGGCCAACCTCATCTTCCTGTGTGTGCCGACTGTGGGAGTCCCAGTGGGTTTGGGCCCCAAGAACAAGTGAGAGGGGACATCCCCATTAGGAACAGGATTTGGGTAAAGTGCTAGGGTCCCTCATAAGAGGGCATCTCAGGATGAGTACCAGGAACAGAGAACAGCAGGGTTTGAAGATTGCACACTCCTATCCCCTCCTGGGGCTAGCTTTCCTCTTATACCCAGCTGAAAGAGTTTTTGGCTCAGCTTTGGACCCTTGCTGTTTCTTCTGCCTGGAATGCTCTTCCCTGGGGTCCACTGCCTTCTTTCTCTCCGGCCCCAGCTTATGACGGATCCCTTCTGGGTTACCCTCCCTACTTCCCAGCTCCTTACTAATGACACATCACTTTGCTTGTTTGTCTGTTTGTTTTAGCAGACTTCAAGACAGAACTCTCCAGCTCCCTGTTTATACTCTTAACTGTCTCCTGACACGAATATAGGGCGGTTCCCTCAGCTTCCTGCTGTGGCACCTGCATCTGGAAAGGTGACTGCCACATGGCTGCCACCACCGAGGCAAGATGAGACCGACGGTCATGGAGGAAGCTCTGTGAAAACCCCACAGCAACGCCTAGGCTCTAAGTGCGACCAGGTGACAAATGCCATCTGCCAGTCACATAGAGCAAGTCCCGTGAGGCACAAGTGAAGTGGCCCCACACAGTAGAGCAGACTGGAAGCTATAAGCAACAAACAGACCCTGATACCAGACTAGGGGAGACAGTCTTTGACCCTGCAGCAGACTCTTTGGCCTCCCGCCCTCCTGAACTCACGGGAAGACTAGGAAGCTGCCTGTGAGGTTCCAGCAGCTCCACCTACAGAGACCTTCACCACCAGGTGCCCAGTGCAGGAGGTCCTCCCACAGACAGACCTCTAATGGAGCTTCAAAGGCTGCATTTGGTGTGGAAGCCTGAGCACAGGCCTTGCATCTGTGCGTCGTTACCCTGGAGCCAGGTGTTCCCAAAGTCCTGGGCTGAGAAGAGCAGGGCCCACAGTGCCCATCGCTTGCATCACCCCATCCCCATCTCCCAGTGACTCCCACCCAGGCCTGCCTCGGGCTTTGAGAGAAGATGGTGGCAGCCAGCCAGACTCCTCTGCAAAGGGACTCGCCCACTGCAGTCTCCCTGTCTGGGCCACAGGGCCAGCTGTCCCCATCCCTCCTTCCTCTGCCCTGCCCCAAGCACTGTGGCCTGGTCTGCATTCCCGTCTGAAGGCCTTCCGTGTCCCCCATGGAGGACTCTGGGCTCTACAGAATTCTCTGGAAGAACTCCAGTGGAGCTTCCTGGGAGAAGCTAAGAAGCAGCATCAGGTGAAGGGCTCCTTCCTTGGGGTCCAGGCATGTGATCTGCACAGACATGAAGCATAAAGGAGCCAGAGGTGCTAGACTCATGGGGTTCACTTGCTGGGGCCTGTTTGCTTCAAGGAGGCCAAGGGAATTTGATGGTGAATTTAATGGGAACTTGGTGGCACCTACAAGTTGGGCCAAGGGTGAAGCAAGGGTCAGCTGGGTGAACCCATAATCCCTTCTGCACCTGGGTCCTCCCAGCAGGTGCTTCAAGGCAGGCCTCAACACAAGACCCTTTAAAATAGCAATGGCTGCCTGTCTCCTTCTTGTTCACCACCCTTCTTGTTTCTGGTAGAAGATAGCAGGAATGGCCTACTTATTATTGGATAAGTCTGTGGCATGATCTCCCACTTTTGGTTCTTAAGGCTGGAGATCCACCCAAGGTGAGCGGTCCACAGAGTGGGGTTCACAATGGCCCCAAAATAAGACAGGGTCTAAAGGCCCTAGGATCCCCGAAAGTGGGGTCCATTCAGCTTTGCTCAGGTTCCCGTCCCAATAAGAGTACAGGAGGCCTGTGGCCCCTGTGACCTTAGCACTGGAAAAGGCTCAGCTCAGGACAGACAGGAGGCCAGGAAACCACCACCACCAAGAGCAACTGCAGCCAGTGATTTCTGTACTCCAGGCTCAGGGGAAGCAGGGAGTGAGCTCAGAACTCGTGAAGGTTCTCAGATAGGCTCACAGGCAAACAGGACAGTGGACTGGGGCTGAGTCCTCATGCAGGCACAATGTTTCCCCTTTCCTACGTGAGAGAAGCAAGAACATAAGGAGAAGAGAGGGTCTGGTGCGAGCACTGGGCCTTTGCCCCACCCCACGTCCTTGCCAAAGCTTCTATGGTGAGCCAGTCTGCTGGGCCGCTGCTCAAACCCTGTCCACTCTCTGGGCCTGGAATCTCCCTGACACTTCATTCTAGAGGGTTTGGAAAATGAGCAGTTGAGGAGTGAGCGAAGTTGCTATATTTAGTGCGTGAACCCTTGCTCAAATGGACATGGTCTGCATGGATCCCTCATGTCACCCTACGTCTCTGGGTGTGTGTGTGTGGGGGGGTCTTCATCCCACTGCTCCCCCTCCATACTAGCTTCTTCAGGTCAAATGGGCAGATACGGTGGGACTGTCTAGCTCTGGAGACGGGCCTGAATGGCAGGAGGGGAGGTGGGGGAAGCCAAAGGCCTAACCTAGGAGGGCTGGGGATGGAACTGTCTTGGGTGATAATAAGAATAACAGCTGAGCCTTCATAAAGCAGCCACTTACACTCTGGGACCTGTTCTAGCCACACACGTTAATAGAATCCTTGCACACTAAGTACTCTCACACCCACTTTACGGATAAGTAAGCCAACGCACAGAGAGGGATGAACAGCTTTCTAGAAGCAGACAGCACAAATGGCAGAGCTAAAGCATGTGTGTAGAGAGTCTGAGTCAAAACTCCACAGTCTCAACCGCCAGTCCACACCGGAGAGGGAGAGGCATCCACAGGCATTTGTTGGATCCTGCCCACAACCCCACACTGCCCCTTCAGTCCTGGGCACAGTATGACTTTGGCTGTGATGATGGGCTATCTGGAAGGGCAGAGGACAAAGGAACTCTCGTTATGTAATACCTACGTACCGGGCTATATGTGAGGTCACAGAGAGCTAACGGTCCTGAAAGGGGAGTGCTGGCCCCTGCTCACAGGCGGGGCAGTGTAGACTGAGTTTAGACGCAGGCTGTCTGACTTGAACACTCCTGGCTTTCCCCCTAGTGTCCCCGAAAGGCTGCAGAGTGTGGCTCATACCAGGGACTCTCCCAAAGCTTTTATTCTTTAGCCCCATCTGGTTCATCCGTCAGGGGAGCAGATTCAGCAAGGAACAGTGTTCAGAAAGGGAGCTGAACCCACACAGTGAGGAGAGGGCGAGATCTGGGGTGAATCCATTTTATCTCCACAGATTCTTATTGGGAGCACTCTTGTACATCCACACTAGACGTTGAGAGTCCCTCTGTTCAGAGTGGGTGACCCAGCCAGGCAGCCCTTAGATCCCCAGGTTGTTTTAGAACAACTTGGTTCCTATGCTCTGAAAGCAAGGCCACAGTGGGACCCTGCTGAAAGCCCAGCTTCCCAGATGGTGAGGCAGAGTGGGCCACTGGCCGCAGGCATCAGCAGGACATTCTGGACCCTATAAAAAGACAAATGCCCTGGCTGCCAGAGGCTTAGCCTCCAGCCTTGCGGAGGACACTGGGTGGCAACCTGAACCCCAGGAATGTGGCGGAGGCCTGATGTGTCCTATGATGGCTTAGGGCTGGCTGCTCTGGAGTGGAGGAGGAGCTGAATGGGTGGTAGTCTGGAGAGCAACTCACAGTGCCCTACGCAGAAGGCAATGTCTCTATGACTGTTAGGAAAAATCATCCAGAGTTTGGAAGCAGGCTGCCAGAACTCTGGTAATGTCAGGATGTAATTTATTATTATTATTATTATTATTTTAACATTTGTTTGTTTGCTTATTGGAGGAGAGTGAGTGTGCCATTGTATGGGTGTAGAGGTCAGAGGACAACTGATGGGGATTGGTTCTCTCTTTTCACCATGTGGGTCCTGGCAAATCTTACTTGGGTCATCAGGCTTGGCAGCAGACATCCTTACCCACTGACCCATCTGGCCAGCCCCACAACAGAAAAGTTTATAAGTTGTTTAACTGTCTAAGGAAGGGTCTCTCATGTGTCCCTGCCCCCACCGCCATGATTCTAGATACTGCAAATGTCCCTTGATGGGTAGAGGTCCTCCTCATGTCCCTCCTTTGAGAACCACTGTCTCGAGGGCGTTCCTGTGTTTCGTTCTCACTATTGGGTCCTATGGAGATGGGCTCTTCCCAGTGGAGACACAGCCCCCGGGGTTAGTTTTCTCGCCTGGGCTGCACATACCCCACTAGTCCTGCTGGGTCCTTTCTCCACTGTCACTGACCCCGCCTCCTCCAGAGCTCTGTGGACCAGGCTTACCCTCCTGTTTGCTGTCTTGTGAGTGGGGTTAACTGTTGCCATGTGTTTCTCCTGTATGCAAATCAGTACGGTTCACTTTGTGAAAGTCACACGCTGGCGCCCGATTTCTTTGAGGGTGAAAGAACAGATTATTGCAAAAGCAATCTGTTTCTAATCATTAATGAGGGACTCTGATCATCATTGAGATTCTCATGGGTCCCCTCAGGTCAGCCAACACTAGAGTGGTGGCCCTCCCAAAAGTCCCTTTTAGTTCAGTTGAAGTCAGACCAGGGGCAGACCCCTTTCAAAGCTTGGGTTTGGGGCAGGACAGGAGAGCCTGGGGCTGGGCTGGGATGCAGGCCCTGGGGTCCGGTCTTGCTGCCCATCTTCTTACTTCTCTGACAGTGGAATCCCTTTGGACACTCTCCCTCAGACTCCATTGTCCTGGGAGAGTGCTGAGCAGGGCGGAGCCACAGCCCCCACCTCCACCCTGGGCCAAGTCACAGCCAGGCTTCTCTCCTGGACAAGCCAATCCCGGAGGGTGGAGCGGACACTCCGGGCATCTTTTCTAGCCTGAGCAGCAGTTCCAGGAGTCAGGAGAAGCAGGATTACAGTGAGGAGCCCGAGCTCTGACTGCTTCCTCCCCTGTCTGTCTCTTCTGGTGCGGAATGGTTTGCAAAAGGCACAGGCCTGCCTGTGAGCCAGTTGGGCGGGGCGGTGATTCAGCCTCTTCGTGTCTGAACTGCACTGGATAGAAGGGGAGCTCTCCGCAAACACTGCGTGGCTGTTGCCCGTGATGGTGATGGGGACTAGGAAGGCTGGTCAGACACACTGGGGCCTCAAAGAGAGATGAGGGGCTAAAGAGAGCAAGGTCAGAGGGCAGGTTGGGGAAGGGATTTTTTCCCTCTCCCCACTACTGGGGATCAAACCTGGGACTTACACACGCTGGTCAAGCATGTTGTCACCGAACTACATTTCCCCAACAGAAGGAATTTTATGTGACATAATCATTTGGCACAGCTATTGAGGACTTGGATTCCAGAACAACCTTGGGTTCTAGTGACCGGGGCTGCCTGGTTGGGTCACCTGCTCTGAAGAGGTGGACCCTCAACATGAAGTTCCTAATGTTGGTGTACCAGGCACTACAACCTAGAAGACCCTCATTCACACAGAAACCTCTCCCAAGTAGACCAGGTTATCTCACCACAAACCAGGATGCTGAAGGAACATAGAGATCACACATATCCATGAAGGGGCCAGGACTCAAGAGCATCCATTCTAGTCCAGATCCATCCATTGCCCTAATCACCGTGTTACACCACTCCTCCAATGTGGCTGATTTTATAGCCCACATCTCCATTCACCATCGGGTCATAAGACTGTGCAGGATCCTCATCTTGCTACCCTTTGGATTGCTACTACTGTGTATTGCCGTAATACCTTGCTCTATCTGGGCCTAAGTTTCCTTTTCTGTTCGGAGAAGACCTGTAGCTTCCCTGCTGACATAGAAGAGGCAGAATCAGAAGGGTACCCCAGACCCAAATACAGGCCTGATACTCTCTTAGAATGCTGGAAGGATTTGGAGGGGACAGTCCATCCCCTCAGAAAAGTGCCAGGGCACCCAGTCATAATCATGGGTCCAATTCCCATACTTGGCTTGTACAAGGCACTGGCAGGAGGCCATTTTTGCCTGTCCCACATCCTAGCTGGTCTGGCACATGCCACAGAAGGAGAGCTCTGTCCCCAAATACTCAGGCCTGCAGAACCAGTTGTTCAGGGTGTAGATATAGGTACTTGTATCCCCACATGGTTGAGTCTGAACTCACCTTACTGCCCAAGCCGTCTTGCTGAGGGGCACTATCCCCACCCTGAAACCCCAGTGCCATTCTTGTTTTCTCCAAGCTCTGTCTGTGTATCCTCCTTCAGTTAGTCCCCAAGTCCATCCAGCCCACTTCACAAGTCTTTCTCAAGGTTACCCTCTTATCCATCTCCGTCTCCAGGCCTATCTGAGTTCCTGCAGGGACAGCTCTGTGCACCTTTCCTAGCTCCCATCTCACCCTAGTCCATGCCCCATGTACTGGCCTGGAAAGCTTTTCAAAATGCTGCCTGACAGGCTGAAGAGATGGCTCTGTGGTTAAGAGCACTGGCTGCTCTTCCAGAGGACCTGGGTTCAATTCCCAGCACCCCCATGGCATCTTACAACTTTCTATAACTCCAGCTCCAGGGGATCACACACCCTCACATAGTCATGACTGCAGGCAAAACACCAATGCACATAAAATAAAGATAAATTAATTTTTAAAATGCTACCCTGGGCTCTCTAGCCTTGTATTCATTCTTTTGCCCACACAGCTCCAACCCAAACCCTCTTTCTTCTGAGCCCTTCCCATAGCACCATGAAGGCATACCCTCACCCCACCCCTCACCAAACACCTGTTGTATCACTGAGGGAGGGGAGGGACTCCATTCACATGAAAATGGAAGACTTCTTGTTCAAAAAAGTAGGAAATCCCTTGCTCTTAAAGGTGGCAAAACAAACAAACCAAGTAGCGATTTACCTTTTCCGCATCATCTTTCTCGAACTGCCATAGCATCAACTGCTAACTGACTATTGTACGGGTGAGGTCAGACCTTCGCAAACCCCTGCTAATCCCTCTTCCACTGCCCTCACCCCCCAACAGTTGCTATCCCAACAGCAGCTAGATGTGAAGAAGGGGAACCGGCCATCCCGTCCCACAAATCTGCTACTGCAACCTGTGGTGGGCAAACAACACCTAAGAGCATCTGGACCTCCGCTCCAGGAAACACTGTGTCCCTAGACGGGGGCTCGACCTTGGACTTCAGCTCTGCAGAGCAACCCACTGCATGGGCACGGCCAGCCCAAGGTAGGGACATCCACAACCATGCCCATCTCTGAGACATCAAGGGATTTGAATTCTAATCAGGCCTTGCCCACTCCCAGGGAGCCCAGGGCCCTGGGAGGGAGGAATCTAAGAGCCTGTGCTTTGAGTCAGGAGGTGGCAGAATCTGAGTGAGTGGGAGCTGAATGTCTAAGCTCCCAGAGTATGGGCCACGGTCCCAGTGGACTCTCCTTACAAAACTTAAATTCCAAGGTGAAATTAAAGCTTCAGTGCCATGACCAGGAGCATGCATTCCAAGAGGGGTAGAGCTCTGAACAGATACATAGCCACAAGGCTGGCCCTGCCTGCATCCTCCAGGCCTTGGGTTAAACAGTCTGTCTTTTGGGGAGCCTCTCTGACCCCCAAGACTAGTTTATATTCTCTTCCTCGGACCTCACATGCTCCTCATTTCATTTTTAAGCACATATTTAACTAATTCATTATATTATTTGTTTTGAAACTGACTAAATTAATTGAGCTCTGTGAAGATGGGAATCGTCCTCTTGGTTCACAATGGCACCTCTGGAGTATTTCCAGGTCTATCATAGGTACTAAATATACATTCATAAATCAACAACAAAATTAATGCAGATTTCATCCTGGAGTCTTCCCTTTTAAAAGCTAAATGTTGTCATAGGCAACTGGAATATTGCCAGCTTTCTATAGGCTCCCAAGTAGCCAAAATAATAAGGAAGAGATAAATGCTCAATCTGCTCTGTCTCTCTCATTGTCCTCTTCTGGGTTTTGGGGAGATGAACATATGATGGACAAGTGGTGGTAAGGAGACCTCAGGATGCTTTGGAGGCCTCAGGCAGAAGCTGCCTTTGACCCTGGGTGTGGCCTATTCTCTTTGGACTTTTTGAACACTAAGGGGGTTCAGATTAGAGTTATTCCCAGGTGGTCAGTGTCCCAGGGTGTGCTGACTTGTCCCACAGGCGATGCTGGCCAGCTTGCCCTCTTCCAGCACACTCACTATGGTATGTCCTGGAGCTCTAGACTTGACTGAGGAGCTGCAGTTCCAGCCCACAGACTAAAGGGATACACCACAAACAGTTTTGTTTCAAGATGGAAGATCGAATAATCACTAAGGTGTGGTTTAATGTCCTTAAAAGAAGGCAGTTTCTTGCAAAAAACAGTCAACTTCTTGTGTGTGTGTGTGTGTGTGTGTGTGTGTATTCTCACATGTGCATGTGTGCATTCACACACACACACACACACACACACACACACACACACACACACACACACATGTGCCCATATGGGCATGTACACATGTTCATGTGTGTGCAGAGGCATGTGTACATGTGTGTGTATGCATGTAGAGACCAGAGGAGGATAAACCTAGGGTATCATTCCCCAGGAGTTGACCACCTTATTTTTGGAGACAGAGCCTCTCACTAGGAACTAGGGCTCACTGATTCAGCTAGGCCAGCTGGCCAGTGAGCCCTGGGGATGCTTTTGTCTCCACCTTCCTAGTGGCAGGACCCTAAGCACACAGCACCAAAAGCATTCAGCTTCTTAAAGAAAACATGGAACCACATTACGAAGTCGCAAAGTATGGAGTGGACCAAGAACTCTCCCTAAACCCATGGACACGGATCATTGAGTTTCTCTGGGCCCTGGCTGCACACAGCAGCTTCGCTGGCAGCAGAGGCCACGCTGGCCTGCCCTCATTTAGTACCGCTCGCTCTCCATTCTAGGAACTCAGCTATTTCCATTCCCAGCAAGCACACATTTAGCACCCAGCGCCTCCCCAATTCAGAATAGATTACCATGGAAACCAGCCTGAGAAGAGGCAGAGACACACACTTTTCTTTCAGGCCCTGGATGCATACAGATGGGCCTCTTGTCTCCAAGCTCTATGGTTCCAGTACAGGGGAAAGTCCTGGGGAATGGAGCTCCATTGTCCTGTCCTGTTGGTTAGTTTTTGTGGTACTAGAGTGGAGCCCTAGGCCTTCTGGATGCGAAGCAAGTATCCCACCATTGAGTAATATGCCCAGTCAGCTCTTTGTTTCTCAGTGGACTTCTCTAGGAGTCTGCATTCCGTTTACCACCTTAGGGATACAGCCAACAGAAGGGCAAGGTCCAGGGGCTGAAGAGATGGCTCCATGGTTAAAAGTCAGTACTGCTCTTGCAGGGTACCTGAGTTCAGTTCCCAGCACCCATGTTGGGCAGCTCATAACCACTTTAACTCCAGTTCTAGGGGATCCAATGTCACCTTCTGGCCTCTGAGGATATTGTAAGTGCCCACACAGAGTCACACAAGTATACACATAATTTGAAAATAAAAATAAATAGAAGATCAAATTCCAAAGTCAGTGGAATGACATACCTAAACTCTAGCCCTCAGGGTTATCATGGGTGGGGTTTTGTTTTACTTATTTATTTATTTACTTACTTACTTATTTGTTTTCATAGAATCTAATATTATACCATGGAGATTACTGTGGAAGTTCAATAATTCACTAATGAAAACTACTCAGTACAGAATTTGCTGTGTTGCTGGTGACAGGGTAGGAGAGAGACACTTCAGGTCTGTCATGCCCTTTCTGCAGATTTCTATATCATATACCCCTAGTAGGTGAGCTCAGTGGGATTCTATCCAGGGGAGGAGGCTCGTGTTCAGCATCCCTGGTTCACCCTGCTGTGGCCCAGCTTTCACATCTGTTAGTGGGTACCACTTTGGGTAGTGCTTGGGAAAGCTCCCTGAGTTCGTGCCTGTTGGGTGCTTGGCATGGTGAGTGCTGACTGATGGAGACCTTGGAACTGAGCTGCACAGGTTTAGTCTGGTAAAGCCACAGGGCCACTGAGCAGCTCGGCAGTGTGAGGACATCGGTCAATGTTGTTAGGGAGCCAAGGCACCAGCTTCTCCCACCAGAGCAAAGCCCCAGGGTGCCTCCCAGCCAGGGCTGAGGAGCGCAAGGGAAGGATGGGAAGATGTTCTTACCAGGCCAAGGTTCAGAGTGTTGTTATCATCCTCAGGCATGGGCAGGTACACTGCCAGGGCCACACAGTTGGCAAAGATGGTCAGCAAGATGATGGTCTCAAAGGGTCTGATGCCAGGGTTAAGGAGGGCCCCTGAGTCATCTGTGGGATGTGTGGGGTTGAGGGGAAGAGACTGCTAAAGGCCAGTCTAGAAATCACTGTAATGCTAAGAGATAGTCAGGCCACATGATGATTTGTGGGGGCTTGTCCCCCAAAATGGCCAGGGAGGCTGGGGGTTGATGTATGTTTGGTAGGACTGGAAAAGAGGGGAAATGGAGAGGAAAGCCAGACTTTCAGAACTCTGTGCACACACTCACGTGTGTAGGCTTGCGCTCATACATCCCCTTCCGAGATACACCTGCCCCACAGTAGCTAGCCATTCCAAAGGGTGCTCTGGAATCCACCCTTCCAGACTTACTGGTCATTCAGAAAGCCAATATGAGGAAGGGAAATTGAGACGGAGTCTTGGTATATCGTTAGGGGTGGGAAGCAGAAGGCATGCTATGGAGGTAGGTTTGATAAAAATCACATTCTCTTCCCAGCAATTTCAGTGTTTGAAGAGAGACAGGGGCCGGGGGAGGGGTCACAGAATAGATCTGTGGGTGGAGTGGGCTCAGTGGAGTAGAGTGGAGAAAAGGGAGAGCCTGCCAGGGGAAGCTGCCCTCACGGGAGACAGGCAAGGGTTTGGAGGTGATGGGAAATCAGTGCAGCTATGGGAACCAGGCCCAACCCCAGACCCACTGTCTCTATGTGGCTCCATATGTCCCTTACCCTTCCAGTTATCCCTTTCTCCAAGGCACAGCTGATGGAATCCCACTCTTCCAGAACATGTCAAAAATATTTCAAATATTCCTGACTCTCAGAACCCATTCACACAGGCCTCTTCTCTGCGGCCCCTCCTTTCCCCCAAATAACCCAGATATTTTCATCCTTCTTCTTCCAGAACTCACGCAAACTGGGAGAGAGATCAAGGCCCCTGTCACTGTCAGAACACTGCTTCTGAGTTACAACACCCAAGTTTGCTCGCCAGCATCCAGGAACCACTAAGAGTAGGCCTTCCCTCAAATCCATTTCACCAGCTCCATTTGGAACTGAGACTTGAGTCAGTGGAAATTGTCCTGGACTGTCATCTCCTCCCCCTGCCCTCCCCCTGCCTCCTCCCACCCCCGCACCCCCATGGAGGATTTCCTCCGGAGCTTCTACCTCTTTTGTCTTCTTATTCAAAACCTTGAGTGGCACCCCATGATGATAGAGACTTGGGCACACTTGGAAACAACTCCCATGAGCACAGGCCCTTCCTAAGATGATCAATAGCTCTCTCTGGCTGTCACTCATAATCTCAGGGGTCTCCTCGGGCCCCAGGAAGCTCTTCTTTCCATTGTGGTGGAGACCTTCCTTCCTGCCTTCACCAAGATTCCTTATGCTGGTCTGAGGTATTAGATTAACCCCCTGCCAAGAGCCCAGTCACCCTGATGCTAAATGCCTGAGCTTTGTGACCACCCCGTACCCTTCCCCTGCCTCCCATCCCCTCCCCACTCCCGCTTGCTCAGGTGCTAAAAAGGATACTTCCATTCCACGATGCTGATGCAGGCCTTCCTTAGAGGGTTCTGGAGAGTCAAGCAGAACAAGGCTCGGGGTGGCCTCGGCAGAATCTCAGGAACAGGTTTCTTGGGCTGTTTCTTCCTCAGGCCCTCATCCTGGGGTGAGGACGGCTCCATGGTTTCCCTGACACCCCTCTTTTCCCTTCTCCCCCAGCCCACAGCCCTCTCCTCCCTGTGTCCCCAATGCCCCCACCTTGGGGACTGGGCCTGACTGAGCCTGTCCTGCTGAGGCAATCAGACAGGGCGGGTGTGGGGGTGGGAGGATTACTCTCTCTGCTCCCAGCGAGTAAAATTAGCCCCGTGCTGCCCAGCCCAAGCTCCTGAGGCCAGGCAGCTGTCATTCCTTCCAGTCCAGCCAGTGACATCCCAAACTGCCCCTAAGGAGGACAAGGGCTGGGTGTAAAGGGGTGATTTACACCCAGGCCTGAGGCGGGGCAGGGGCAGTGGGAGACAGGAAGGTTTCGTAGCTAGACAATGGGGTTCAGGAAGACGAGCCTGCCGTGTGGAGCCACAAACTAGATAGGTCCCTCGTGCTAAGATTAAGTTTCTCCTCACGCCAGCTCCATGGCTCTATCCAGAGGCGGTTCTGGGTGATGGCCTAGCTCAGCATATCTCCACCCACTCGAGGCCCAGTGTCTGTCAGCATCAGCCCTGAACCTCCATGCCGTCTGCTGTCAGAAATGGAGCCACCAGCTGGGCGATGCACGCCTTGAATCCCAGCACTCGGGAGGCAGAGCCAGGCGGATCTCTGTGGGTTCGAGGCCAGCCTGGTCTACAGAGCGAGATCCAGTGCTGTGGGATGTCTTTCTGAATGCTGTGAATATGTGTTGCTCTAGTTGGTTGATAAATAAAGCTGTTTGGCCAATGGTAAGGCAGAATAAGGTTAGGTGGGACATTCCAACTGGAGAGAGACAGGAGGAAGAAAGGCAGAAGCAGAGAGACACCGCAAGCCGCCACCAGGAGAAGCAAGATGTAGAAGTATTGGTAAGCCACGGCCCCATGTCAACTTACAGATTAATAGAAATGGGTTGTTATAGGAGCTAGCAAGCGAGAAGCCTGAGCCATAGGCCATCCAGTTTGTAAATAGTATAAGCCTCTGTGTGTTTACTTGGGACTAAGCAGTTTCGGGACACTAGTAGGAAATGGATTACTATCCAGGACAGCTCCAAAGCTACACAGAGAAAGCCTGTCTCAAAAAACTTAAAAAAGAAAAAATGCAGCCATCCTTCCATTGAAGTGAAAGACTCCCAGTCAACCTTGAATGTACGTGCTCTTACATGGCCCCCGCCCCTCATGTCCCTCATTATACAAGGTTTGTGTGCTTTCTCTCTGCAACCCTGATGCCGCCATCGCACAGTCACAGCATACATTAAGCTCTCTGGAAATGTTAGTTGACTGCATAAGTTAGCAAACACCCCATCCACCCTGGCAGCAAGTATTCTGGGCTGGGAAATCAAATGAAGAAGAGGAACGGGGTGGGGAGTGGGCACAGACAATGATTCAGCAATCACAAAACTCAACAATCCTTTTATTTAGCCCTTGGTTGTAAACACAGTGTCAATGGACCCTAGAAGTTTCCAAGTCTTGGGGGCGGGGCAGGGGGATGAAAGTCCTTAACCTGGGAAAAGACCAGGAGACTATACCGAAGGGTGGGAGAGGGAGAGCGGAGGTGATCACTTGCTGTCAAGGAAGTCAACCAGCACCAGCGACAGAAGTGCGCGCGTGTAACACACACACACACACACACACACACACACACACACACACACACACACACACACACACACGTGCATTCCTGATCTCTAGAGGCAATCAAGCTCCCCGCTAGCGTTTGAGGCCATCTTGTGGAAGATCCAGGCATCGCATACAAGTGCTGCAGGCTTCCAGGGGACTTGTTGCTGTGGTGGACAACAGAGCCGAGCTAAGGCCAAGAGGCCATCGGGTTCAGGAGCTGTCCAGAGCTCCGCTCCTCACTGCACTCACCCCTCCTGTGATCCCTATCTCGCCCTTTCTACCCCGGGCCCACACATTTGGCCCAAGTGGGTGGAGGTGACCTTGAACATCACTGTCCTGCCTGGCACAGATGACCCAGAAGCCCCCACACCGTTCCCTAGAGGGACAAGTCGAGGCCTCTGGCCCCATCAAAGGCTGGGTTCCTCTGACTCCAAGAAAGGCGAGGAGGAGAAGGAGGAGGACCCACTGCACTCGGCCACCAGGAAGGGGGGCTGTGGCGCATTGCCCTGGCCGGCGCAGGCGGGCTGCGGGGAGGTGGCTGCAGGCGGCTCGCCGTCGGGGGCGGCGCTCAGCAGCTCCTGCAGGTACTTGATGTAGCGGATGGCGGCGCGCAGGGTCTCCACCTTGCTGAGTCGCTTCTCCGCCAGGGCGCCGGGGAGGTGGCCGCGGAGGCGCGCGTAGCCCTCGTTCACGCACTTGACGCGCTGCCGCTCGCGCTCGTTGCGCTTCTGGATGAAGGCGGGCTCGAACGGGTAGTCGTAGACCCCGAAGGCGCCGGGGAAGGGCACGTAGGGGAACACCCCAGCGTAGGCGTCGTAGTAAGGCGGCTCGGCATGGCCAGGGTACAGCAGGAACGGGACGTTGCCCAGGGGCTCCGTGGCTGCCAGCGGCGTCTGTCCTGCAGGGGCCACGACACCCAGCTGCACGCCGCTGGGAGCCCCGCGGTCCACCAGGGCCCGGCAGAAGTTACTGTTCATTGCGCCCCGTGGAGCTGGACCCAGGGTGAGGCCCTCACCGAATGGCCTCTGCTCGGGCTCTGTGTGGTCCTGACTACGGAGACAAGTCACATCGCTAGCAGCTCCGGAGCGCCGCGAGTTGCTAAGGCTTCATTTTTCTTTTTTGGGTTGACTTGGACTTCTTAAAGCGAGTCATAGCTCTGGACAAGTGCAGCTCCGTGCGGAGCCTCAGCAGGTCCCTGCTGCGATCTTGCTTGTGGTACCATGTATTGAGTAATCTGGGGACTGTCGCCCTCTTCCCTGGCCCTTGTGACCTGCGAGTCTTGCCTCTTCCTGCACCCCAACACTGGCACCTGTCCCTGACGCTAGCTGTGAGCCTCCATGACCAGGTCCTCCGATGCCCAGTTCTTGTTCCTCACTGGTTCTTGTCGCAGGATCCCCAAGCTGCGGGGAAGGGGTGAGGGCAGCGAGTGTGTCAGCTCTGCAGAAGAGGTCCCAGAATTTTGCTAAAAGCAGAGAAGAGTGGACATATCAATAAGGAAAGGCCCTTGTGGCACTCCGATCTCCAGAAATGATCAGGAGGGAAGAGAGTGTGGTTTGGGGGAGGTGTTGTTCAGAGCTCAAATCTTGGGTTCACTCCTCAATAGTCAGGTGACATTCTTGAGTAAGATTTCCGTATTTGGAGGGACAGAAAACATCCTTTACAGATCCTAAGAGAACCAAAAGAGAAAAACAAACAAACAAAAAAACATATCCCAGAGCACCCCGTACCTGGCCTGGCATGGGGCGGGGCCATCAATGCCATTTCCTTTGAGAACGCACATTGTCTCATCACTGTTACCTTCCAGGGCCTCCCATCTAAAAATGGCGGAAGGAAGGCCTACTGGGGGTTTCAGAGAGATGGCTCGTGATTAAGAGCAGGTATTGCTCCTGCAGAGGACTGGGTTTCTAGCGACTGCATCAGGACCTCACAACTGCCTGTAACTCCAGCCACAAAGGACCCTTTGCCTCCGTGGGCACCCGTGGTCATGTGCACATACCCACGCACGAAGACGGGATTGAAAATAATAAAATATTTTAAAGAAGTCTATTGAACTAGCAGAAGGAGTTGAAGCAGGTATCTCAAATTATTACAGACGTCTCTCTGGTGAATGAAGGACAACTCTGATTACAAAGAGCTCCTGTGGTTAGCACTTCCAAAGTTGCCTGGCGGAGAGACTGTCACCTGCTCCTTCCCTGTCCCAGGCTACATTGGGTCCAGGATATACCACCTCCCATCCTCTTGGCTTTCTCCTCTAGAGCACTTAACAGGGTGTCTTCTTTGTCTTGCATCTGCCCAAGCCGAGCCCCGTCCCTGGCATGTAATAGATGCTCCACAAATCCTGGCTGAATAACCAAGAAAGAGGATTAGGCCAAAAACTGGGTTTGCCAGGGTGGGGCATAATTACATGTAGCCCTTCCCGGGTTTTAGAAAGCTGTTATTTTGGAAATAATTGGTCGGTGTTGAGTTTAAGTACCACCAGATTCCATCAGCTGTGCTTATCGGATTCAAGTTGTATGTCCTCCTCCCCTCCCCTGACCCCGCCCCCAGGAGGCAAGCCTCTCTGATGCTGTTCCCTGCCTTGTGTGTGTGTCCACAGTGTTCCCAAATGTCCCTGTGGCAGTGGTCACACTACTGTTGGTTCTCCCTTTGAGGAAGATGCTCAGAGTGTACTGATGGGGGCGTACGCAGCTCTCACAGAGCGTGATGGGGCATCCCGAGGCACTGGCAGTGGTCACGTCTTCTCTGCGTGGCAGAAGAGAGTCAATCCTCTCCCTGCCCGAGAACTGGTGGCAGTCTCGGGGTGCTGAGTGTCTTCTGTGCCCTACCACGTTTGTCCTTTTTGCAGACCCCGAGTCTGTCTCCAGTTAGCATTCCCCTCCATGTTGACTGAGAACACCGAGCCAATCAGGACCCAGAGACTCGCACTTCCTCTCGAGTGGAAGCTGGTGTATAAAGACATCAGGACCAAAACTCATATCTCCCCGCTCGTATGGGCGGCACCCCAGATCCCCCCCCCCCCCACTGATTGTAGAGGAACACTCTAAAAAACAATCCTTCTCTGGCAGACCCTGGGCTCTGTTAGGGTAATCTCCGGATGCCCTTTGCTCATTTCTGATTCACACCTTGGCTAATCCTCCAATCGTGAGGCCCTGAACACCTCTCTGCCTTGCTAACCTTGAGTCCATGAGAGAGTTCACGTACAGCTTCTGCCCACACTGCCCAGGCTTTCCAGACAGATCCCAGCCTGGGCTGTCAGGTCAGGACTGGGTATCTGAGACTTTACTCAGGCAGTGCGCCTCAATGGGCAGGGCTAGGCTTTTTCTTGTAAAGGTAAAGTCCCTCACTCAGTGTTGGGCACATAAAGATGGTTCAAGAGACTTGCCAGGGGGGCTTGAGAGATGGCTCAGCAGTTAAGAGCACTAGCTGCTCTTCCAGAGGTCCTGAGTTCAAATCCCAACTACCACATGGTGGCTCACAACCATCTGTAGTGAGATTTGGCGCCCTCTTCTGGTCTGTAGACATACATGCAGACAGGACACTGTATACGTAATAAATAAATCAATCAGAGAGGGAGAGGGAGAGGGAGAGGGAGAGGGAGAGGGAGAGGGAGAGGGAGAGGGAGAGGGAGAGGGAGAGGGAGAGGGAGAGGGAGAGGGAGAGGGAGAGGGAGAGGGAGAGGGAGAGGGAGAGGGAGAGGGAGAGGGAGAGGGAGAGGGAGAGGGAGAGGGAGAGGGAGAGGGAGAGGGAGAGGGAGAGGGAGAGGGAGAGGGAGAGGGAGAGGGAGAGGGAGAGGGAGAGGGAGAGGGAGAGGGAGAGGGAGAGGGAGAGGGAGAGGGAGAGGGAGAGGGAGAGGGAGAGGGAGAGGGAGAGGGAGAGGGAGAGGGAGAGGGAGAGGGAGAGGGAGAGGGAGAGGGAGAGGGAGAGGGAGAGGGAGAGGGAGAGGGAGAGGGAGAGGGAGAGGGAGAGGGAGAGGGAGAGGGATTTAAGAATTTGGGATCTAGCCGGGCGGTGGTGGCGCACGCCTTTAATCCCAGCACTCGGGAGGCAGAGCCAGGCGGATCTCTGTGAGTTCGAGGCCAGCCTGGGCTACAGAGTGAGTTCCAGAAAAAAAAAAAAGAATTTGGGATCTAGACCTGATTGTTTATATTTGATCTGCTCGTTTTAAAAATAAACAGTCGGTGCATTAACATTTGTTTTTCACAAACTATCCATAAAAGTGACTCACATAAGACACCTCACATGGGCCCATGTAGTTCTAGGCCAATTCTATCTCTCCTGCTGGAAGAAGATTGATAAGCTGCCAGGGAGCATGATGAGGAGACCCCCTGCAGTGGACTGTCTTCTCACAGCAGTTCTTACCCCGTATTAGAAACTGAGACCCAGCATTGCCTGTGACCATTTAATGACCTGATAGTCAATGACACTTTCTAAGAGCCTTCTGCATGCAAGGCCCACTCCAGTCAGCAGCCTTGCTGTGAAATAATGATAATTTCAGCTGTTATGGCTTGCAATGTGTGAGACATGGTTCTAAGTGCTATTCTGGAATGCTCTTATGTTCTCACACCATTCTTGTGAGGTAGTTAACATCACCTATTTTTACAGGTGGGAAAACAGAGGTGCATAAAGGTTAAGTCGCTTGTCAGGCCCTGTGGTTAGGAAACATGAACTAATAAATGCTAATCAGCCATACTCAGCTTCCTGCTCCTCTGTGGTAGTTCTCTTGGTGACTTGGTACTTCAACAGGGAATCAGAAAGGTTTGCATTGACCTAAAAAGGATCTTATTAGGTTAAATCTCCTGTTGGAGGGATGCCTCACTGCAGATTGAAGTTATAGTGCTAGTATTTGGCTTCTGCTGAGGGAGGTCACATGGGTCACCCTTGGGAAGATGTTTTGCTAGGGGTGGGGCATGGGATTCTTGGAGCCAAACATCATGAACTCACCCCTGAGAACATGATTAGAACCCCCTTTTCCCGAGTTTAGGGGGGGGGAAAAGAAAGAAAAGAAAAGAAAACAACAACCATCCACACAAACAGGAGTAGTGACCTCTTCCAAGCCTCTAAGATCTACGAGGATCAGACCTGGTAGAAGTGGCTGTCAACAGCGCCACAGTGTGGTGATGAGAAGAAGTACAAGTGGCGGATGAACAAAATTCAGGTCCTGATTCTGTGAGGAAGTTGTAACTTCCTCTCACGGCTCCTCCTGGAGACTGCGGGTTCTAAGAACAGCAAGGAAGAGCTGTGTGGCTTCCTGTCAACTCTATTTCCCTTGAGTTTGCTAAGCAGAAACGTCACATAAACTTTCATGGCATATATGTGTGCAGGCATCTATGCTTTGTTATCTGATTTAAATAAAAATAAATAGAGCGTGATGTTAATATCAGGCACCTCACTGGATAAAGGGGTGCACATATCATCCTTAGTGGTCTTGATTTTCTCACTGTCTTCATTGGGGCTGGAGCTGGGCTCTGAGACCAGAAGATGGCCGAAGAGCCCTTCCCACAGGCAAGCCACGGCTGTGGAAGAGGGTTTGAGGAATGCAAGGTCTTCACAACTCCACTGCTTTCCCTATGGCTCTGAGAGATCCCTGGCTGGTGCTCAGTGCACAGTGGTGCTTCCTGGCAGCAATAAGACTGCTTCCCCAGCCTGCTTTCCATCCAGCTACCCTAAGCCAGAAGAAGGACTCAATGGACAAAATCACTGGCTTTCGGCATCATCTCCCCCATCCCTGGACAGGGTAGTCACTAAGGCCTTTTCCCAAAGAGCTCCACAGTCAAACATTGTGATAAACACAGCCTGCATTCTCCTCCTTGGTGATCCACAGGGCCCTAGGTAGCTTTGCAGTAAAGAAACCTGTTTGTGTTGAGCTTGGAAATTTAAAATAAACCACACAGCACTTTAAGGAATTCTTAAGCCTTAAATATACTTTGAGGAATTCTGCCTAAAATATCCAGAATACATATTTTAACACAGAAAAAGGAAAAAGAGAGGAGGAGGAGGAGGAGAAGGAGGAGGAAGAAGAAGAGAAGAATAAGAATAAGAATAAGAATAAGAAGAAGAAGAAGAAGAAGAAGAAGAAGAAGAAGAAGAAGAAGAAGAAGAAGAAGAAGAAGAAGAAGAAGAAGAAGAAGAAATGTCACAGCTCCCCATGAGGGGTATGTCTAATAGCCTATAAATATTGTAGAAGGATAACCTGGCCATTCTCACAAGTACATATTAAATGCCTCCAAATATGCATCAACACGGACAGTCATTTTGGAATGTTGTATGCTACGTGGTTATGGTAACTAGTCAGTGGGACCAAGCCTAGGAGACCAGCAGTCAGGTCTCAAGACTGTGAGCTCACTTGTACCTTAGATGGGCTGGAAAATGATGCTGTGTCCTCTGGGTCAACATGTCTCAGCAGCCCGGATCAGTCCCGCTTGCCCTTGGTCTGCTGAGAATGAAGTGAGTCCCCTGCAAGGCCCTCAAGGTCCTTCCATGCTGTTCCTCCTGCCTCAGGGTTAGGGACCCCCTGACTGCTCCCCAGCCCCATTTCTGTAGCCAGTTTCACTGAGGACTCATCACAGATGCACCCTCTGGTGCTGGCTGCCATGCCTAGCAGTCTGCTTCCTTAGCTCAGGTAATCCCTGCACCTGAGAGGAGCTG
Source organism: Peromyscus californicus insignis (assembly GCF_007827085.1). Classification (NCBI taxonomy): domain Eukaryota; kingdom Metazoa; phylum Chordata; class Mammalia; order Rodentia; family Cricetidae; genus Peromyscus; species Peromyscus californicus. The sequence goes on along the minus strand of NW_026294436.1, from coordinate 22,779,492 downwards.
GGGCTTCATTTGTTTGCGGAAGAGAAACGGACTGTGGTCGAGAGTCCTGCTGGTTGCAATGTGCCGGGGTCTAGCTGGTTGATGTATGAGAGTCTTCTTGGCTGGACAGGATCCCCTAAGTTTTAATAAGAGTTGTTTTATTAAGGGAACTATTAGCAGCTGGAGTTGGGTGAGGGGTCTAGTCACTCCTAAACCCTCAGCATTTATATTGTTGAGAAGTCACAGGTAGATGATCTGAGAGCACTCCCTGCTCTACCTGAATTCTATTGGAATTCTGCCTTCTCAGCTCCAGGACTGGGTAGGAGAGCTTGTTACCCAGGAGGCTCATGGGAAAGGCAGCCTGAGACCGGGAGCCCTACTGTTGAGTGTCCAACTGGCAGCTCCTATCTCTGGTTAAGCAGTCTTAGCCCTGATTTCTACAAGCCTCAGTGTTCTCATCTGCAAAATGAGAGCAATGCCACTTACCTCTACTGTGGTTACAGTAGATGAGGGTAATGTATGTGGGCCATGTGGCATCCGCTAAGAACTGAGCTCTGGTCATTAAGGCAGGTGACCCAAGGTAGAGCTCCCCAGAGCTCCAGGACCCATGTTTGTGGATATGACAAAGCCCAAGGCAGCGGTCCCCACGACCTACATTGCAGCTGGCAAGCACCCTGATGCCATATCTGACAGCTCTCAGAATCACATCCGTACCAACAACCACAAAGAAGGAAAAATCTGGGCGTTAAGTCCCAATTGTTCCTTCAAATGTCTGAATGAGAAGGGTCACCTGATTCTAACCAAATGTGTTCACAGGTGTGATCTCCTGTCTGTCAACACACCCACACAAATGTCCCCTGAGGTCCTTCTAGGAGCCCTTTGACTGCTGGGTGCAGTTGAGAATGACCTAGATTGCTGTCCTTAGCTTCAGAAAAGGGCAGGACTGCCTGGTAGTGGACATGCCTAGTATATACCTGGCACTCACCCACAGGCACTGTTCTTTGTGGGCCGAAGAGCTACTGCAAGCCTTCCACGTCAGGACTGATAACACCCCTAGCTGCAGATGAGGACATTGAAACACAGAGTAGTTAAGTCCCTTGCACAAGGTCACATGGTTGGTATAGATAGGGTTGGGATTCATATTGGGGTAGCTAGGCTCCTGAGTGACCCCGCTCATTCTACATGACAGAGACAAACCAATCCCACCCAAGGGAAGTCAAGGACAGAATAAACTGTCCCACACGGTGGAAAGGGAAACATCCTGTGCCTACATCCCAGCCCTGCTCCTAGCTTCTGGCACACGTGGACAGAACTGTGTGCCTGGTGTACCCACAAACTGATGATCTAGCGAGTAAGTTCACTAAGCCATTTTATGAACTGAAGTTCTGGACTAACATGAAAGGGACGCCATTGTTAACTTCTGTGATTGCCGTCCACCGCAGCAGCCGGCAGTCAGGCATCATCCTCTCTTTAATTTGGGATCATTTTCCAAATGTCTTTTCAAGCCTGCAATGAGTTTTAGAAAACATTTGTTCTTAGATTTATCATCAGGGGACCTGATGAACTGACCCAAAGAAACAATGATCTGCTGGCTCGGGAGCCAGCGACAACTTAGAATTTAGAGCATGCTCAGACGAACAACAATAGCTGAGCCTGGGAGCCCAGGATGTTCCACGCCAATCCCTATTCTAAACAACAAATATTCACATGTGTGTAAACACCACTAACTCTCACGACAGGACAGGTAGTGTCTTATCAGGTAGAAAAGCAGACATAGAGAGGAAGTGGCTCTCCCAAGGTCACTCTGATGATTAAATCTTGGCTGGGAGTCAAGGGAACCTGGTGGGTGCATTGGGACAAGCCAGTCATTGGGCAGTCCAGGGATGAATCTTTATGAGTCCAGGAGAGAGATCAAGTCTGAGACTCGGAAGACCGAAAGGGCGTTTCATACACAATACTCACCCTGCAACCCCAGCCCACTGCTTCCCCCTGTACCCCAAAGAGGGAGAAAGAGGCTATGGCTTAGGAGCCAGGGCACTGGAGAATGAGGGGGGCTGGTAAAGTATGACCAGAAGTCTGGGATCTGGCTTGCAGGGACACCTACTGCTATCTATCCCAAGGCTGTGACCCCTTCACCTCCAGTGTTTGTGAAGGCTTTGGGATCCATGACACTAATCGCAAAGGAAGGCCACACGGAGGGGAATCCTTTCTGTGAACAGTGAAGGATGGTCAGGGTGAAGCAGGCAGTTCTGCTGAGGAAATCCATTGTGACCCCAGAAATTTTAGTAGCATCTTCTGGGGTAGAGCAGTCGGCTTGCATGCTGGAGCCATGAGTACTGAGGTCTGGGGTGCTGAGAGAAGACAGTCCCTAGGGGAGGTGTTCACCCACACCAGGACTGTCTGCCTCCTTGAGAGTCCTGCTGAGCTCACATAGAGAGCAGTACAGTGGGTTCCATCTCACTGCCAACCCAGGGGACAGAGGAAAAAGGAATCCCCATGTCCATTTCCACAAAGGGTTCCCCTGCTAGATTTCACCAGGGAAAAATCCTTTGGGATTCCCAGGGAAGTTAACAGACTCAGAATTTACAGGTAGAAAGTCACTTGATGCCCCTGGTCAAAATGGGCTGTAGCACCTGAAAGGAGGGGCCAGACAAACGTGACTGAGCACCCGGGACACTCCCTGCTGGGGTTCATCCTGTGTCACGGTAGAACCATGATGTCTCCAGGCCCTCCCCGGGAGGAGGGGATGGGTTAGTCCAGGACCTGAAATCAGGTTAGACTGCTCTCCTTGATTCCCAGCTGCCACCACTCTGTCCCCTTCACGGTGGCTGAGGTCCTCACCTCTCATTCACCCAGGCTGCCGCTGAATTCCCTGATCTGCCTCCTTCCCCCTTTCATCCCTTCTTACCTCGATTTAGGACTGGGAAGTCTGGAACTGCCTGGGTGTGGCTTAGAACCCTGATTCTGGCGTTTCCCAGCTTTAGGAACTTGAGCAGTTCTCTTCTCTGCCTCGTCTTCTGGATGGAGCTAGCACTAAGGGGTAAGGCTCAGGAGCATCGGGCCTCTGAGAGTTACCTGGCTGAGGGCTCAGTAAACAGCAGCTGCTACTAATGGTGCAGGAACTGGTGTCCAGGCTCTGGATGCCCCATATTCATCTGTCTAAAATACTGCTTTGGTCATGGTGCCCCCAGAGAGGCAACTGATACCTCCTGTGGTCCTGATTCCTTTGCTTGGCACCTAGATTTCTCAGTGGGCTCGTACCACCCTCCTCCCTCATCTTGCCCTCACCACAGCCCCCATCAGCCCTCAGTTACACCACGATGCTGCTCTGCTCTCTTCCCTCCTTCGGCCTTGGGTCCTCTCCTCCAAGCCTGTGTTCATGGGATGTTCCCTTCGGGGGCATCAGCCACTCCCCTCTCTGCCTACCCCTCTACCCCTCCTCCTCCTCTTGCTGGGACCTGTTTGAGGATCTCTTTGTCCATGGAGCCTTCTCTGCCCTCTCCTGACTCTATTCTTTCTCTGTCCCCAAAGTCTTTGTCTATTGGTCTCTCCTTAGTCAAAGTCTGTTGGGGACGCTGGTGTGTGTGTGTGTGGGGGGGGGGGGACCTCTTGCACGTCCATTGACCTTGCTGCACATTTTTACATGTTGCTTTCTCTCTAGGGAAGGCAGGATGCTGCCCTGTGCACTGCTCCATCCCGCGGGCTCACCACTGTTCCTGACAGCTTGGAGGTGCCCAGAAAGTAGTCAAAGATGGAGGGGAGTGTGTTCTTCCTGAGTATATGCTACTGAGCTGAATGTGGCCATGGCAAGCAGGCACTCTGGAGAGACACATCCATGCCTAATGTCTGCAGCAGAGCAGCGATGCAGTTCAGGACCCGTTCACCATGCAATCTCTGCCTCCAGATAAAGGCACAGGTGCCCGGGGGAGGAAACCTGTATGTTAACTGACACAACACGGCTCCTATCACAGAGGAGGCTGGCTACTTATTGGACACCTCCCTTGTGCTAGCAGTTTAGTTAATGCCCTCAAGCTCCCTTCCAAGTAGCTTTTTACCCCATGTAACAGACTGGGGGAGCCGAGGGCCTGGGAGCTGAAGGGGGCTTCAAGGAGACCACAGGTCTAGTAAGCCTCAGTGTTAGAATATCTCCCTCACGTTCCCCCTGAGCTGAATGCTAAACACTCGTTTCATTCTCTCGGCAGCACTTTGAGACACCAACTACTGCCCCCGCTGACAGGTGCCAGAAGAGATTCGAAGAAGCGAAGCTTCAGCTGCTGAGTGATGGATGAAGCTGGGATTGGCGCTCTCACAAGTCCGGTCAAAAAGGCCTGGCCCCCACTGCCGCCCTGCACCTCATGGGGGCCAGCTCTCCAGTTCAGACCCAGGTCAAGGCTCTCTCCTCTATTTCAACCCTTCACATTTTAGCTTCTGCCCAAGAAAGCCTCTCCCAGCCAATCTCTAAACGGAAAACCCATGACGACCTCTGGGTACCGCCAGGCGTTAAACCAAGCCCAGCAGGCTCTTTAGCGGGCAGGTCGGTAGACAGACACTGACTGGTGCCCTGTCCCTGGAGACACAGCTAATCCTACCTTTTCCCCCCCAGAGGTGGGTGCTGCAGCCCCACCAGCAGGTGGCCCGGCTCTATTTCTTCTTTGGGTAGGCGAGCTGTGATGGGGGTGACTAAGCCCTGAGTAAACAGCAGCCTCCCTCCTCCAACTCTATTTCAGGACAAAGCACATCCCTCAGTCCCCATCACACAGTGATCAGCCACTTGCCTGGGGTTCGATCTTCGGGCACTGCTGTTCCTGGCCAGGGGCTCCTGGAACTCCAGGTGACGGGGGCAGGAACTCCAAGCTGCCTGTGCGCCTCTCTGCATCTCCCTTGGCCTCTGGCCCAGCCGCACTGCCACAGCACTGGGAACCAGGTACACTTCACCTGATTAAGCTTCAGTGTGTGTGACACACCCATAAAGGGAGGGAGTAGAGGAGGGGGCTCCTGAGCAGGGGATGGGCCACTCCTGGCCTGCTGTGATTGGCTGCCCTGAGCCTGGGTGACAGACTGGGCTAGAGACTAGGGAGGGCCCCCGTGTTGTCCTCCGAGCACTACCTATCTGAGGGGCGAGGGGACGTTGCATGTGTGGTCTTAGGAAGGACACTGAAAGTAAAGGGAATACATGGGGTCTTGGGGTGGGAGGGGGTGTGTGCCTTCGCTTAATGGAAAGGATCCTCTAATGGTTTTTATGGTACCCGTTAGGGCTGGGCTGTTTGATTGCCAGACCTGGGCTGTTTGATTTCCAGGCTGATCGGAGGGTTGTAGCGCTGCAGTGGATCTCCAGGACAGTTCCAAGGCTAGTGGGGTTGGGGATGACTTTGGCTTTGCACCGCGGGAACTGCCAAAGGACTGCAAAGTGCAGACAGGGCGGCACACTTGCACAACTACCCAAAGCCAGTGCGGCAGAGCCCGGGAAGGTCACCTAGACAACTGTCCTCAGGACTCCTTGAGGAAAGTGTCCCAAAGAGAGGGAAGGGGTTTGCCTGTGGGGCATGCACATAGCCCAGTTCTGGCTGAGGAAGGCCGCTGAGCCAGAGAGGAGACTGAGGCTCGATTCTGGGGGACCCATGTTCCCACAGTGGCTTCCTCATCCTCACTCCATGCTGCCGCTCTACAGATGCGAGCCTAGGCAGGGGCGGAAGAGCCAGCAGTAATGGAAACCCTGCTTCCCACTGCAGACATGTGCTGAGAATGACATATGAGAAGCACACCTATTACATCCCAGGCCTGTTACATGTGTATGTTCATGTGCACACGTGTGCATATGTGTATGTGCACACCATACTCATTTTCGTTTTACAACACCCAGGGAAATGTTTTCAGTTGAAGAGAGGAAGGCAGCTTGACCTGGCCAAGATTGCATGCTAGGAAGAGTCCACACTGGGCTTTGGAGCCTGGCTCTGCATCCAAGGCTGTAGCCATCACTCCACAGTGCCCAGTGGTGCTAAGAAAGACCTAGGGTCCAGGATAGGTCCATTCAGGCCTGGTCTGAGCAGCCCTTGTACCACACCAGAAGCCCAACATTGGGAAGCCCTCTGCTGGTCCTTTTCACACCACATTTCCTTCATAAGGAGACAAAAACCTAGAAAAAGCAATTCACCGACAGGCGTCAGCTCCAAAGGGACCAGACGTCAGCAGTTTCCAACTTGAGTTGTTAGCAAAGGTTGTTTCCACCACGTCTGCTGTTCATTCCCAGCATCCTTTGTGTCATGAGCCTTATACCAACCATGATATATGCTCACCCCCCTGCTCCCATCCGCCCGCTCTCAGTATCAGTATCTACAGAGCTGTCAAACGTGTGTACTGATTATTTCTTTGGAATACTCAATAAAATGTGTAAGCAACTGAGGAAAATGCATGATTCCAGGCATGTCTGGAATTACCTCCCTCACGTGAACTCACTTTTTGGGAAACCACAGGAGAGTTTAGTAGGCTCTGGAGTCATCTCGAAAAAGGGGGGTCAGTGGGGAAGTTGGTCCTGCCTGAGGTCACACAATGATAACAGCAGAGATGCTGGGCCAGAGTCGACCCTCTGTGTCCCCGCATGCAGTTAGTTATCAGAGGATCTTAGCATCCTTGGACCCGCCTGCTCCTAGATTTTATGTTTGGGAGAGGACACCAGTCTTGGGAAACTGAGTCAAGCCTCAGTGGGGGTGGTCTAGCTAGCTGAAGGTTGGTTGGGATGGCCTGATGGCTGGGTGTCTCTGGTCACAGTGACAGGAGGTCATGCTGAGCAGTCACTGTTAGTAATGTGAACGGGAACCACCCACACTTACCGTGCGCCTGTGTGGAAGGGCTGGTCTAAACGTCTTTGCAGCAACAACTGAGTCTTACAACCTGGGTGGAGGCAGTTGCTACTCCCACCTCAGTGAAGAAAGTGAGGCAGGTGGAGTTTTGATTTTTTTTTTTAAGGTAGTTGCTCTGGGACAAAAAGCCCTGAAATGGTATGTTCTAAAAAACATTAATAGAATATATTAAATTCTTATTATTCATTATCCATATCAAATAATATTTGTGGGTATTAACGGAATACAAGGGGATGCTTTTTTATTGTTTAATAATTTCATGCATATACCCATACATCAGTGCATATAGCTTTTAAAGTTTCATTTACGTATGTATGTGTGCCATGGAACATGTGGAAGTCAGGGGACAACTTGTGGAAGTGGGTCCTGGGTGTTGAGCCATCTTACTGGTCCAATATGCAGACTTTTAAACCCAGCTGAAAGCTGCTTGACTAGTGAGTGGCAGAGAGAGACATGTACCCCGCCACTGGGCTGTGTTTATGCTCCAACCTCTTGCTTTACAAGTGAAGGAATAATCTCACAGGGAGACTTCTGCCTGGCTCCCTTGACAAGCAACCTTTGATGAGCATGGATCAATGGTTGGACCCTGGCTGTGGCACTTCCACAGATATGGGGACTGGCTTCGAGGGATAGGGGACTGCCCAAGGGCTCAAGTGGGGCCCATTGCCCGCTCTGCCTACTAACTCCCAGAGCTTCGGAGGGAGGATTTGTACCTGGGAAGCAGATGCAGAGTTTCAATCTTGCTTAGGCAGCAAGTTCAAGCTTGTATGTTCTTTCTTATATCCCATCGATCACTTCTTCCAGCTCAGCTCCTTCAGCCCTCTGAAATAGGACTGATGAGTTGGGAGCTGATAGGAAGCTTGAGTTAGTTAGCTCTTGCCCAAGCCTCATGGTAAGAATAAAAGCCCCAGAGGGCAGCTCAGGGTCAGTGGCCTGCTGGGACCTAAGACCTGACACCCATAGGCGAGTGTCTCTCTGTAGGGCCTGTCTAGTGCCCCCTCTGCCAAGGGCTTGCATGGACCCAACCCAGGAGCTCATGTCAACTGTTCTGGATCACAGGCCAGAGGGACAGGCAGTCCGTGGCCTCCATAAAGAACTCCTGTCCCTACTCCGTCACCCTGGAAGCTTTGAAGCAGGGAAGTAATGTGATTGGATTACGAGCAAACTCTCTGGTGGTTCCTAACAAGAGTGGTCAGCAAATGAGAAATGAGCTTGGACTAGGACAGTGGTAGCAGGCATGGAGGAAGGGACAGATGCTGGAAGAATTTGGTAGTAAAGTTGGTTTGCTGGATCCCAGATCTTCATTAAGAAATGACAGCCCCCGGGGTTACTGGCTTGAATTATTTGGTGGATGGTGGCACCACCAGTTAAGATAAAGAATGTGAAGGAGTGTTTGGGACAAAGGTAAGTTTAATCATAAGCTTGCTGGTTTTGAACAGGCACTGGGGGGCCTAGAGGACTGTTCCATCTGAGAGCCAGAAAGGCAAATCAGGAGCCTGGGGTCAGGAGCCTGGGGTCAGGAGCCTGGGGTCAGGCAGATCTCAGGGTCAGATTCTATGATGAACATGAGAAAAACCCCAAGAGGAGGAACTTCTGAGCAGAGGGGCCTTTTGACTTAGATTGCAGATTGAGCCACGTTGGCTGAGGACAGAAGCCTAGGAAAAGGCAATACTCGGGGAGATGTGAAGGACAGTGAGAGAGGAGGCGGCTTAGGGGCACCGTCCCTGAAGCCGGGCCGAGAACTTTGTGAGGGAGAGAGAAGACCGAGGGTGTCCCGTGGAGCAGACAGCAGCAGAAAGGCTATGACCAGAGCATCCTCTGCACCTCACCTGGCAACGGCAGAGCCACCTGTGAGTGCGCTGGGGGCTGTTTTGGGGGAGGGGAGGTCAGCCTACAGATGGTACAGGGGGTGACTGGCACGGGATGACAGGGAGGAGGAGGCTCCACTGTGACCATAGCTGGACCTGGGTCCTGTGAAGGTCAACACCCTAACGAAGCGGGCAGGAGAGAGGACGAGGGTACACAGACAGGGAGGGTCCCAGGAACCACCATGGGAAGGGTGGGCTGGCTTTGAGCCGGCCACAGCTAAGCTGGTCAAGAGGAAGATGAATGAAGCGGTTTTGCAGAGGCAGGGGGATACTCAGATCACACCTAATGACCTGGTTGTGAAGTGAAAGGACAGGCTAGTGGCCTTGAGACAGGATGAACGGCCCTGCAGGGGATGCCGTGAACCTGGAATGGTCCCAGTTAGCCTCTTACCGCAAAGCGCTGAGTGACTCAGGAAGGGAATCAGAGCGAACGGGCTGGACTCCGTTGGTTTTGCTGGCAGGTGTGTGAGGAAAGATGCCAGGAGACAGGCGCACAAGGATGCTGCTGTTGGCCAAGTGAGGAATGCAGTGATGGGCCACAGGAAGCAGCTAGCCTCCATCTCCCTTCCTTCCCTTTGTCCAGCCTCTACCCATGGATGGCCAGTTTAAGGCTCCAGTTTCCAAGGTGGACCCCGCCCAGCTGTTCTTCCAGGTGGCACGAAGGCCCTGCACAGCAGCATGCGGGTGGGTTTGATGAGATAATTTCTGAATAGGACATTAAGATTGTGCTCATTGCCCATCATATGAGATACAACGGAGAATGCTACCTCAGGTCTTTTCCATTCTTGGCTACACAATCTCTCCTCTGAAGGCAGGGGGTGCCGCCAGTGACGCGTACTCTGGAATCCATGTCTGAACATCAGCTTTGTTTGTTTTTAAACGTGAAATTCTATACAATTAGATGTTTGGCTACATTGAAACCTTATGCAGCGGACACTCATTTCTAATCTCACAGATTTTCCTGTATTCGACTTATGCTGAGGCTGATTTCTAGCTAGCATCATGAGCTTGCTTCACCCCAAGTCCTTCAAAGTACCAGATCTAGGCAGATCTCTGCAGGACTTACCCAGAACTCACAAACAGTGCTTGAGGTCTCTTCCCGGCAGAGGGGCTGCAAAGGTGAGGTCTAGCAATTCCAGACTCCATGTAAGTTATTGGCAAATAAATGCACTCATCTGTTTCTTTTATGAAGTAAGCACATTAAAATCTCAAGATTCCCAATCAGTGATGAGCCGTAGGAGGGGCTGAGAAAATGCCAGGCTAATGAGCAGCCGAGAAATGTAATCAACACTAGACCTGTGCCAGCCTTGCGTTCATGCTCACATGCCTCCTGTTAGCCCCACCTGGGGCTTCATGCCAGTTAAGAAGGCCTGCTCAGGACCCCACAATCAGCTTATGGATTCCATATCCACCCTCTGTACCTTCTAGAAGCCCTATCTGCATGCCCTCACCCCTTCCCATGCCCCTGAGGACTCAGCACTGAACTTCAGCAGTCTTTGCAAACAGCAACTCCCACCTCAAGTTGTTCTCGACTTTAGCCCTTCACTGAGAGCCAAAGGCTTCACAGACATCTTCCATGCACAGGGACAACCCCGAAGGACAGCGACTCCAACAGACTGCTCCTCACAGGTGCCGCCCTCGGGCTTGAGTCTTTGACACCCCCCACCGTGTACATTCAGGGCTGAGCTGACCCAGCACTGGGCTCTGCAGAGCGGCCACTCTGGAAGCCACCGACTCTTCCTGCTAGGGCACACTCCTCTTGACCACCCTCTTAGTCCTTCCCCTGTCTGGGTTTCGCTTGGGGACATTTTGCAAGGAACAGCATTTAATGTGCCAGTAGGGTACGAGAGTGTCATCAGGCAGGCACTGTGACGCTTCAAAGGTGAAGCAAACACAACTTCCAGGGGCCAGTTCATTAAGCCTTCTTGTGGTGTGCACATGCACAGGCGGTACTCTAGCAGGTGACAGAGTCTACCCCGGCTTTGCAAAGCTCTGCCTCTGTCTGAACCCACCTAGGACAATGCTCTTCCTTGAAATCTGGACATTTGAGAAATAAAACAATTTAATGGCTTCCTTGATTTACAGACAACAGAAAGACAAACGTTTCTCTCCATGCATGGTACAATGAAATTCAGGGACAAGTGGCCATCCTTGGAGAACAGGAGTCATGGTATTCAAGTCCTCTGCTGCTCAGCTCCCCGGATGGTCCAACTTTATGGCTCAGCAGTTGCAGTCACTGGGGAGAGATGGGAGGCTGCATGGCTGAGATGGGAGTGAGGTGACAGCCGCTGAGTATGCTGGCATGCCTGGGCACTGCCATGCATTGGTGGACCAGGAGCTGAGGAGAGGGGAAGGAGGCTTCTAGGTGGGTTCTGGAGGCTGCCATGGGTTCAGTGGCACCAGAACAGTTTCTGAGGCTGGAGCCAAGCCAAGTGGGAGATAAGCTAGCACTGGAGGACGTGGAAAGCATCCTGGAGCACAGGCTCAGTGCTGAGTACCCACAGATGACACAGCTCCATTTACCCAAGGGCAGAAAGATCCCCCAAGATTCGGAGCCGGGAGGAGCGGAGAAGATGGAATAAGGAAGGACGAATTCCACCTAGTCTTGTGGCCACCTCAAATGTCCCTTCTGCCTTGCCTGCCCTCCCTTCTACCCCAAAGACCTACAGAGATGCTAGAGACCAGCGACCCAACCACACTTCCTAGTTATAACAGTCGAGTACACTTCCAGAGAGGAAGGAGGAGGACAAATGCCGTGGGCTTTGGAAGGGAAGACTCCAATGAGGGAAGGGAACTGGCCACTGGCTCCGTCCAGCCCCAGATGCTGGCAGCCGTGGGCTGGGTCCTGATGCAACCATGCCGGCCATCTAACTGAGCATCTTGTGTCGATCGAAGACCGTCTTCCTCTGCTCCTGCACCTGCAGCTTCCATCGCTGCTGGGCGCCTTCCACTCGCTCCAGGACAGTGTTTGCTCGGGCTCCTCCAATGGACGTAGTTCCTGCTGCCACGGAGCGCGCATCCTGCATTGGAAAGAGAAGGGAAGGGATTGGGCATGAGGCTGGACGGGTCAGGGCCCTGGTTCTTTAAAGGCTGGTGTGGAACCAAGTGCCCCGAGAGCACTTCTAAAGTCTGAATTCCCCAAGTGCTGTGGGCTTCCTGAGGGTCTTGCCTTGTCACCTGCAGACCTCAACAGTGTGCCTGGCCAGAAAAACTCTGGAGTCTTCAAGAGTCAGAAGGAGGATTTTCTGGGGCAGAGCTGGCTCAAGTGTAAGCAGCATCCTAAACCCCACAGGCTCACTCCTAAGACTCAGGAGAAGTACTGGGTATTGACTTCAAGGCTATGTACCCAAATGCACAGGGCTGGTACTAGGCTGTGTACCTCCCTTACCTGTGCTACTGTCCAGGGGGCAATAGGAAGGCCAGGGGCCAGGGCCTGGCTACCCTGAGATGGTGCCCTCTTTTCAAGGTGGGGGAGGGGCCTGTTAAGGAGTCAGCACAGATCACAGCTGCAGGATCTCTTGGAGGGGGCAGCTGCACGAACAAATGGACACCCACACCCACACCCACACCCACAGACACATGCACACACACACATACACCAAGCTTCACACATACATACATATACACAGACACATATACACATACACACACACCACACCAAGTTTCACACACAGACGCACACACAGACACACACACACACAGAGCAAGCTTTACACATACGCTTCACACACACACACACACACACACACACACACACACACACACACACACACACACCAAGCTTGCTCCTCTTGGGAAAGAGAAGATGGGTCATCATTCAGTCTGGGAGAGGTAGAAATCTGGAGCCAAGGCCAGCATCGCCTTTCCGGGGCTGCTGTGAGCACGGCGTGCTGGGCAGCTCTGCTCCCGTGGCCTGCCTCCCTGTCCCCCTTCCCCTTTGCTCTCAGACCCTCTTCGCTTCTGTCGTCAGCCCTCCCTTAATTAGTACTCCTCTGCCTCTGAAACTCCAGAGCCCATGCATTTCCTGCAGGACCTGAAGCTGATCTTTGGGGGAGAACTGGAGCCGAGGGCCAGGCCCACAGCCCATGGGGATTTCCTCTCCAGCTCTCCCCGCCTCTCATCTCCTGCCACATATCTCTTAAAGGATTAGTGCACCCCTCTAAGCCCAGAGCCGCCCAGTAAATGCAACTTTGCTTCTAATGCCCCGAGCTGGCATAGTTTCTGTCGCCACACGGGTGCCAGGCTGGAGAGCAGGGCGGAGCGGGAAGGTGCGGATGAGCTGGCAGAGGTGGATGGTGCAAAGTAGAACTATCCTTCGAGCGCAGTGCTGGGCAATTTGTCTTGAGCTCGCTTGTTTCTAAGGTGACCTAGAAACAGTCCCCTGGGAACCCCTGTCCAAGACCCTGAGTGGGGCATCACTGGCAGGCCAGGTGAGGTCCAGGCCTGTAATCCCAGCTACCTAGGAAGCAGAAGCAGGAGGATAGCAAGTTTAAGGCCAGGAGGAACAACTTAGTAAGACGCTGTCCCAGGATAAGCCATGTTTAAAGAGCTAGGGATGGGTCTCAGTCGTAAATAAAGCGCTTACTGAGCATGCACGAGGTTGTAGGTACAATTTCTAGCAACATGCCAAAACCAAAAAGCAAACCCAAACAAAAATCCTAGTCATGCCTCACAAAATCCCTTTAGTGACCTTATGTGCTTGAACACCATAGTGTGACTAGTGGGTGTGCGTGTCAGAGAGAGACCCACATGTCAAGTGAACAGGCAAGCACAGAATGGGGTCTCAAGTGGCCTTTTCTCTGGGAGTTCAGCACAGTGGTGCTGACTGGAACAAACCTGGCTTTGACCCCTACCAGATACGTAACCTTGGGTGAGTCACCTCTCAGGACCAATCTCTCTACAAACAAGATGGACACTGAGGTGGTCTCAATGACACAAGGAATGCGGACACTCTGTCAGCATCTGGAGATGGGAAACATTCAAGGTCAGCGCGAGGAGCCTCAAAGGCTGGTTCAGGGATCCACCAGCATTTGGGGGGACCCATCAGCAAATGGGGCAGGGGCAGGGGCAGGGGTTAAAGCAGGCAGACTTCTGTCAGGGGAGCTGCCTCTGAAGATCACCATTGCCAATACCTTCTGCTCGGCTCCTGCCCAGGCTGCCCGCACTGCCTGAGTGGCCCCTAAGAACACAGCTTGGCTCAGATTGGTCTTAGTATGGACGTGGGGTTAGAGTGGGCACCGAAGGACCACCTTGCCTGGGAAACAGCTGGCCTACAAACCAGGACCCCAAACCAGCTTTGGGGGCCTCAGGAGCTGCTTTCCACCCACTCCTAGGACCAGTCCATTCTAGGACCAGTGTTGCTCTGGCGGGCTCTGGCAAATGAGAGCCTGGATGTGAAGCCGGGACAGGACTAGGGTTGTCTGGAGCAGGTGGAAGACCAGCAGCTCTGCTCTTAGGTTGTCTGAGGAAATGGGAGCCAGGAGAGAGCCAGAGCAGGGCATTAAGGGAGCGTGTCACAACTCACCGCATTACCACAGCTCTACTTGTGAGTGCTCATACGAAGTCTCGGCAGACAGCTCCCAATTGGGAGAAAGCTGCTGTTGAGAGGCTCCATGTCCCCATGGCTAATAGTCTGATTAAAAAGTATTAGAGCATCCACATCTGTTCCCAAGAAGACCCAAGGAGGGCCTCACTCCTGCCTGCTTAGCAGTAGAGTTGGCAGGGCAGGGGGGGGTGGGGTGAGGGGGCAAGGAAGTCATCACCTCCAACCCTTGTCCCTTCAGGGCTGGGTCTGAGGAATGCAGGCAGGCAGGGGACAGTTAGGGTGTGTGTGTGGAGCCCCTCCCACAGTGGTGCATGGATATGGATGATTCCCTAGAGGTCCCCAGGTAACCAGACCAATGTGACCCTGACAAGCATACACTTCTATAGACCAGGCTCCTTCCCAGGCACTTCACAGGGCTTACTGCCAGGCTCATCCACTGGCAAACAGTTAATGTCACCTCCATCCTGTGCACGAAGCAACTTAGACTCCGAAGGAGGACTCACCTTGCAACCCAAAGTCGCATGGCTGCATGGGACCATGTTTAAACTTGCACACACACACACACACACACACACACACACACACACACACACACACACACACCCCTGTATTTCCCATCTTAGGATTCAGTAGCAGCTGTCTTTGGCTGGTATTTTATATGGACAACCAAAGAAGCAGGCAGCCCAGAGTTAGCTCAAAGGCAAGTGGCTGCAGGTGACTTGTGGCCGGAGGCCACCTCTCCGGGCGACAGCACTCCAGTGCCTGAGCCCAATGCTGACGCTGGGGTAGGGGCCACTATGTCTATTCCAGGTTTAGAAAACACACTCTGAGGTCTGCAGCAAGGACACTGAGCAGCAGAGCTGGGAACCTAAGTAGGACTACCCTCAAGTGCTGTGCAGTGCAGCCCCACGATGTTCTAGAAGCATCTGTTGAAAGGCACATCTTCCTAATCTATCATCAGGTGAGGGGACCATCTGAACAGTCTGTACCATGTTTTCCAGACCTTGGTGTGTGTGTGTGCGTGTGTGTGTATGTGTGTGTGTGTGTGTGTGTAGAATTCTCAGCACACACTATGCAACCATCCACGAACAGGAAGATAAGCTGTTCTTTGGAAGCCCCAGCTTTCTCTTCGTCTAGCCTTCCGTGTCCCTAATAGTTTCCACCATCCTCCTTGTTTTCTGGCTTCCTCGTCCACCCCCTCCCACAGATCTCAGAACTAACTCAATCCACGGCCCCCACTGGGGTGAGAACTTTGAAGACCCTGTCAGAGCTCAGGGGCGAGTGGCGGAGACAGCTAGAGCCTCAGAGAAACCCTCATTTCTCCCTCTTCAAAGGGGGCCAGCTCCGTACATCTAAAACGGCTCTGTTGCCGTTTCTGTCCCCACAAACATACTGGCTTCCTCCTTTCAAAGGGCGTCTGAGCCCAGGGATTAGGCCTAATGCCCCTGGAATCCGGGGAGGCAGCGCCCAGCAGCCGGGCCCACTGAGGCTCTGCCAGCGCTTTCAAAGGGAACCCGGCAGGCTTTCATCTCCCTCTGCACACTAGGCTGCACTGTGGGGGGACGCCTCTCTTTCTTTACCAGGCTTCCAGCCCCTGAGAGGAGAGCTCCTACCTACAAGAATTGGGGTGAGGGAGCCGAGGAGCCCCCAATCCTGACAGACACTCTGGCTATCAAATCTCACCTCTGCCTGAGCCCCAGGCTCCTGGGAGAGGGGAAGGGAAGACTCTGAGGCCCAGACACTGTTCTTTCTGAGGCCACTGACTATATAAACTCACGTGACCTTTCAAAGGACCCCCCACCCCCAACCCCCACCCCCGCTTCAGGGCTCATTCCAACTTTCTCTTCTTGAGCTGAAAGTTAAATCTCTCTAGGTCAGGGGAGGCCTCCTCCTTAGGAAAACACTGTCTAGGCCACTAAGCAGCCCAGAGACGCACGCGGCCAATGCCCTGGCTTTGCAGCCGCTCAGAAGGCGACCATGGGGACCTTCCTCATGTGCACTGATTGTGGAGGCAATAGACTGTCTCTCACCATCCCGGCCCAGAGTTTTCAAAGGCCCTGTAAGAAGGCACCGTGGGCCATTTCCAGTTCAGAGTCCACCATCCTCCCTGACAAGGCACAGTCCTCCGTCTCCCATGAGCCCTCCCTCTGAGCTGCATTCAAAGTCCCTCTCTGCTAGGAAGCCCTCCCTCCTAACACAGAGACCTCTTTTACTAAAGATGTCCTCCTTGACCGGACCTTAAAGACGATTTTCCCAAAGTACCCAGCTTCACCAAAGACTGTCATCCCACCAAATCAGATCTTAACTGCCTGCCTTTGGGGCCCTGGCCCAGCCAACTGGTTTTGGCTATCTGGGGGCTGAAGCCTGTGGACAGGCCAAAGGTCTTAGTAAATCTCACCACAGTACCGCCTGCAGGATTATGGGAGCTGCTGGGCCACAGGCACCTACGCTTGGATACTATGCTGAATAACAGGAAGTCGGGGGATGTCACAGGGATGCCATGTAATGAGAACACTGTATTTTCTGGCCCACTTTGAGGGTACTCATCCTGAAACTAATCCTGCACACCCATCTCCACACCAACCCCCGTGTATTGGACCAACCAGACCAAGCTGACTTTAGGCCAGAGTCTCCAAGAAACTAAATACAATGTTCTAGAACCCTTAGAAGCCTTGGGTGGGAGGCTAGGGGTGTCCTCCTGTCTGTCCGCTACAGATGGGACATGAACTCATAAGCGCTGGCTTAAGTCGGCCAGTGGCAGCCCGCTGCAGCCCCTTATACGGCTAGACAGCAATCCTTCTTAGAGAATCCTTCCCACCAGGCCAAACCTGCAGGCAGAAGAATCTACTCTGACTCAGGTCCTGTTCCTGGGACCTGACCACATCCTCAAGGCTCTCCACAGATAGGCTCCAAGTGAGGAGCTCCTAGGTCTCTTGTAGGAAGAGAGGCCTAGGATTAGACGGAGCGACGGCAAACCACCCTTCCCCTGGCTCCATATCTAGGATGGCGGGAGACACGGCAAGGCCATGCCCAAGAGCCATGCATTCCTAGGGAATCAGGGCGCAAGCTGTATAATCATCGGCTGCATCTCTCAATTATTCCCCGGCCAGGACTGCAATTACCACATTACCCCTAATCGCCCCATGTTTATTAGTGATGCTCTCTCCTATCAGAGCTGCTATTACTCCACATTAATAACCAGGTAGGCACGCAAGCTTTCCTCTCCAGCACAGACCACCCAATTGTCAGGGCCGCCACCTCCTGAGCCCCATCACCTCCTGAGCCCCACCTCCAGTGGGCCAGGCTCCTCACCTCTGCTCCACCTTTGGCCAGATCCATGCTGGAGGCTGGTGGGAGGGGCAAGCCCCCAGTGCCTACCGACTGTCCTTGTCCTCCAGGTCTGGGCTGGCCAAGACTACCTACCACCTGGGAAGCTTCACACAGACCCGAGTCTCCCTGTCCTCACTCTGGATTCGAACTTGCCTTTTCTTGTCTCTAATCTATAACTTAAAAACCTCTAAAACTCTAATTGCCTGGTGCAGCTTGGCCTAGGCCTGGTCACCTCTAGTGACCCACAACTCACTACACTAAAAGGGAGCCTCTCTATCGTTCAACGATGTAAGAACACGTCTGACATGGTCCTGTTAAATCTCCCACTTCAACCAGGAGGCTTCTGTCCCCTGGGCCAAGCTTTCCTCTACAAGCATCTGAAGACAGCAGGCATGTTCCCTCTTTTCTTTTTTTTCTTTTTTGTTTTTCGAGACAGGGTTTCTCTGTGTAGCTTTGCGCCTTTCCTGGATCTCACTCTGTAGACCAGGCCGGCCTCGAACTCACAGAGATCCACCTGCCTCTGCCTCCCGAGTGCTGGGATTAAAGGCGTGTGCCATCACTGCCCGGCTTTTCTTTCTTCTTTAAGCTAGCCAGTCACCTTCTGGTTTCTTTTTTTTTTTTTTTTTTTTTTTTTTTTGGTTTTTCGAGACAGGGTTTCTCTGTGTAGCTTTGCGCCTTTCCTGGATCTCACTCTGTAGCCCAGGCCGGCCTCGAACTCACAGAGATCCGCCTGGCTCTGCCTCCCGAGTGCTGGGATTAAAGGCATGCGCCACCACTGCCCGGCCACCTTCTGGTTTCTTTAAGGAAATCTCCCAGGGATCGGCTGACATGGCTGAGGCGCATTCCCACTGTGTGCTCATTTGGACACGCCGAGGTTCCTGTACCAAATCCCCACTCCTCTGACAGAGGGAGTTTGGTATCTTCCAGTAATGAGGCTGCAGGGACAGAGCTCAGGGACACTGCCCCTCACCTGACAGGGATGTAGGCAGTCTGGTGCAGTGGATCCCATTTCAAAACCCTTTAGTCCGGCATTTAAGGCCCTCACTAATCTGGCTGAACTTCCTGGCCAGCTCTACTTACCATCACCCCAGCACCTATCCTATCCTAAGAAACCCAAATTCTGCATCTGTACACGGCGGTGCTAGGGCACCACCCACCTGGCCCCTCTAGCTTCTGAGAGCCTGCCTCTGCCTCCAGCCCCCCCCCCCCCCAGGGCCAAGCTTTGAAGTGAGCAAGCACACGACAGATGTTTGCAGAAGCCCTGAACAAAAGAACAAACTACCGCCTCCAAGTCCTCACATACTTGTCACCAATCTGAGCAGGCAGCATATCATGGGTACCTCCATGCAACAGGTCCCGGGTGGATCACCCTCCACCCCCACTCTTCGCCCCAGACTAGTAACACGGCGTACTGAGCCTGCCAGGTGCTGGGGAAGTTCAGCGCCACCACCTGTATCTTGGTGGCGCGCAGGAAAATGGACAGGGAAAAACAAACCGAGGATGACAGGGGCAGGGAGGAGGGGCACCTCTACTTTAGGGCTACTTTTGGCCTAGGGACCCACATGCTGGCAGCCCAGGGCCATGGTTACCTCATTTTCCTCTTCATTGTGCAGCTGCTCCGTATAAGCATCCGGCTTTCGAATCAAGGGGTCCACCAGCATCAGGAAGGCCATGTAGAGTAAGAGGGCGCCTACCACAGACAGGTAGATGACAATGATGACCTAGGGGAGAGATCAGCCTTATTCCGTGACCCAGCATTCCGATCAGGACCCCCTTTCTAGTCCATGGATGGTCCCCTATCCATGTCGGCTGCCGGGGACCATCAGGTTGGACACGGGCACTAGGAGGTGGTCTGGAAAACGGCCTACACCGCGGGCTCTATGCTAGCCCAAGACAGTTCTCTGACGAGGAACATTCCAGCAGGCGCCAAGGTGAGAGAAGCAGCAGCCGGCTGCTAGACACCTGAGAGGCTCTGAAGTGAGAGGCCAGGGTCAGCTGGTTATCCAGGAGCCTCTGTCCAGGAGCAGAGATTCATGAGACCCGCGGCTGGAGCAAGGACCAGCTGAGAAAGCCAGAGAGCAGAGACCGAGGACGGTAAACCGGGGATCTCAGGCTGGACTCACTGGGGGTGCAAGACGGGAACGGGGCAGCCTGTGTCCCGAGAGGGGTGCTGGTCCATGTCCAGCGTATCATCATGCAGGGATGGAGGACAGCAAGAGGCCACACCCTGAGGGCTGAGGGTGGGGAAGCCATGTTGGGATGACTCCTTCACCCACCTCCCACCTATGGAGCCTCCTAAGCGCGAACAATTGTGTCTTATGGAAAGGACAGATCCAGGCCAGCAAGATGGCTCATAGATAAAGGCGCCTGCCACCAAGCTTGATGGCTGACTTTGATCTCTGGGTCCTACATGGTGGAGAGAACTGGCTCTCAGAAGTTGTTCTATGTCCTCCAAATGTGACACAAGTCCCCTACCAAATAAAGACAGAATTTTGTTCGTTTGTCTTTTGAGATACTGTTTCTTTGTGTAGCCCTGGCTGTCCTGGAACTCACTCTGTAGACCAGGCTGGCCTTGAACTCACAGAACTCCACCTGCCTCTGCCTCCCCAGGGCTGGCATTAAGGTGTGTGCTACCACCATCAAGGCTTAAAGACATAAAAATCGATTAAAAAAGTTACAGGGCAGATTGAATAAGGCTAGTAACTCAGTGTGAAGTACGGGTACTCAGTGAATTCTAGTGGGGCCCCTACTTGACATTCAGCACTCATGGTTTCTGCGTGTCGCTAATCCCTCGGTGATTCGGACCACGGAAGCACCTGCACTCAGCCTGAGTGGCTGTGATCGCCACACTGGAACCACAAGGCCACAGAATTCACCCAGGACCGCGAGGCTAGTACATGGTGAAGACGAAACTTGGACCTACCTTTGCTGACTCCACCTCAAATGCTTTTCCTACCCCCTAAAATGCCTGGTCACTGCTGGTTTCTGATCCCAGCGATGGCCCTGACTGTACAAAGGGGTTTAACAACAAACCCACCCACTATGGGAGCTGGAGAGACGGCTCAGTCAGCAAAGCAAACTCCTGAGTTTGATTCCCCAGAACCCACACTAAAAAAAACCCAGACATGATGGCGTGTGCCTATGTGCTCAGTGCTGGGGGGAGAGATAAGGCTTGCTGGCCGGCTAATCAGCTGAATTGGTAGACTCCAGGTTCCATCTCAAAAGACAAGGTAGAAAGCAAATGAGGGAGGCACTCAACGTTTACCCCCGGCCTCCACACGTACATGGATACACACAGAAAATGGAGAATCGTAAGACCTTTTGGCTTGATCCGCAGCTTCGTCAGAAGCCAAGCTCAGCTGGATCGCCTTCCTCCTGAACTGGGGCAGCAGCAGCAGTGTTCAGGCCCCTTTCACGGGGTGAACGCTCAGAACTGTTGCCTCCACCCAAGGTGGGGCTCCTAGACAGAGCCGAATGGGAGGGGCTGGGAGTCTGTGCGCATATGGGTCCATGCTGGAGGCACCTTCCCATCCACACAGGGAGGGGACGCTGGGCTCTGAATGAAGGTCTTGGCCATCTAGATGGTCTCTAGACCTATAAAGGAAGTTCAGAACCAGGGAGCTGGTTCAGGAGAGGCTGCCCCAGGCAGGAGGGTCAACAGAGTGCAATCTGCACAGGCTGACGGGGCGAGGGAAGGGCAGACAGCCATTTTCTACCTAAATGTGTGTGTAGTGGGGGGGGGGGGTATAGGGAGTTATAGTCCGGAGAAGGCAGGTAGGAGGGGCAGTGTGAAGACTACCTTCCTTTTAAACACACCTCAAAAGCAAGAACCCCAGGGACGATTTGGGATCTTTGAACTCAGGTGAATGATTTCTGATGCCATTTTTCGACTTGTCAGAGGACAAGCTTAAGAGGGTTGGCTTCATGGCCTCTAAAGAAGGTCTGATGAGTCCTGACTAGTGGCGGAAGGAAGGATGGACAAGGGCTCCGTGGCGCCCTACTTCATTCCCTGTGTGTGGCCACATGTATCGCTTCCGTCTCCAGGTCACCCAGATGGTCCACAAGGACGAGGTTCAGGAAAAAGATAAGACTAGAGTCTCATGTCCAATACCTCATGTGGTCATGGAGGCTTTCTCCAGGAGGGTGACATGATCTTGGATAACCTGCAAGCTCCCTAGGAGCCCACCTCTTCTCCCAGCACGTGCATCATACCCCGCTGCTCAGGAACCCAGAGATGTACTCGGCACCCTCTCTCTAGAGGGAATAAGAGTCTCAAGCAGCTGTAAGTTCTCACTACACAGGAAAAGGATGTTAGATGTCTTTCACCCCCTGCCTAAAGGTGTAGGAATCAGGTCCCATATCTGCATATTAGCTTTGGAATGTTAACAAAAGAACAAAAATCACGGGATGGGGCGCATGTATGCAGCCCCCCCAGCCCCAGAAGTACCTTGATGGTGGTGGTGCTCCGTTCCTCGTACCTGCACTCGCAAAGCAGGCAGTAGGCTTCCACATCGTGGCCAGGCACCGGCATGGGCTCCACCACATGGAGGCAGTTGCTGTAACACAAATAGACAGGGCTGACGAAGGGTCTCCTACCATGAGGTACAGCGAGCAGGTGATTAGGGTACTGTTGAAGGGGTAGGAAAGCCCATAGGGAGGCACTCCCAGGAAGGGCAGAACCCGTTTCCCAGGCAACAGTCTGTCCAGTGTATCTCCGGTGCCAGCCCCATACTCCTCGATGGTCCTAGAGCCCCACCCTCAGCGGCCTTCTCCTCTTGTGCTGTTTGCCCTGGTGGCTTCAGCTGTCCCAGCAGCTGGCACTCAATCTCATCAGGCCTTCCATCCTATTAGGACTGGACTCCAGGTCCACTGATGACTGTGGTCACCACCCGACTGCCCCATAGGAGCCGTAAGTGCCACATCTGTGCACTCAGGCCCCTGGTGCCCAGTCCTGCACACTGGCTGTGGGATCTGTGCTTCCGAGATGCGGGGAGCAGGCAGGGAACTCACAGCACCTCTTCTGCCAGTCAAATCAAACCCGGGGGATTGTCTGTGACAATACTTTTTCTTCACCTGCAAGTTCACCGAACACCCAGGGTTTTACTTCCTAAAAGTGTCTAAAATCCACCTTCTCGGTTCCCTCCCACTGGCACACCTCAGCTGAAGCTCCCCTAACCTTTCTCTGGCAAGTCCAGCTCTTTGGTCCCGCCTAGAACTGCCTTCCCATGGTGGCCAAGTGACAGGACCAAAATGGAACTCCTGTCAGATTCTTCAACTTAAAACCAACCGGTGCCTCCACAGCTCATCCAGGGCCCAGGCAAACGAACTGTCCCACCACATTCACAGCCTCTCTTGGACCCTACCGAAGCCCCCCCCCCCCCCATCTTAGAGCCACACTATTCCCAAAAGAGTCACATGAAGCTTGGATGTGTGCCTGCATGCATCTCCTTCTCCACATAGATGATTCAGCCTGACTTCCCATCCATACTGCCAGTTCCCTTGCCTCATCCCCACCACACAGCTCTTAATCCTTGATTTGTACTATTCCACCCAGCGGGTGGGAAATCCCATGAAAACAGAAGCTAGCTCTTACACATCTCCATATCTCTTGTGTTGAGCACGGGGCTAGCCAGGGCTCAATGAGTGAGTGCCAAATACATCACGTGCTGAGAGTGAGCCCCCACCACCCAGTCATCAGCAGCGCTCAAGAGCATCATGGGCAGGTCTTGCATTGAAATAGGAAACAAGCCCAGGACAGCAAAAGTGGCAGCTCCACCATGCTTGTGAGGCTTTGGCCACCACCTGTGGTTGGCTCAGTCTTAGCCAGGCCTCAGCCTGTCTGTGCAGTTGGGCCTCATTCCCGGACTTCCGTGGATCGGCAGGTTTCTAACCAAATGACCCCAAAGGAAGACCACTCTCACTGGGAAGAAAGTAAGCCCCTCAGAGGTCCAAAGAAGTGAACCAGGCATATTATAGTGGGTAGTTAGCCTGCCTGTCACTGTGTGTACCCTCTCCCCTGGTGTGAGACGCGGTGGTTGACACATGAAGATCCAAGTCACTTTAAAAAGGTTCTTCCAGCACTAATGAAAGTTCTGCAGAAGTCAAGCGTGGCTTCCTGCATACAATCAGGCCTGACAGTCCAAGCTGTCAGGCTGGGTTTCTGAGAGGCACCACGATCTGCAAGAACACGAGTGGACGGAAGAGCGGAAGGTCTTTCAAGGCCTCCGTCTCTCCTCAAGTCTAGTATGCGGCACCCATCTGCTCTCTAGACCTCCAAGGGTCCTGGTTCCACCTCTGGGTAACAGCTACAACACTCTGTCCCCTACAGCAGGAATAGGTGTCTCCGTGCTGTACTCCAGGGCACTGCCCCAAGGCCCCGCACATCACCTTCTCTGGGAATCGCACACAGACAAGGCCCGTTCCCATCGCTCACCACGAGCCAGACATGGCGATACACATCTGTAATCCCCACGCTCGGGAAACTAAGGCAAGGGATCTTGAGTTCAAGGCTGTCCTGAACTAAAAACTCTTTCAGCTCTAAAAACTGAAACATTAATCTTGCATCGTTCCCGCCCAGAGCAAATGCCGCCCTCCCTTCTCCAGCAAATTAAGCCTCCTGGGAGCCGAGTCCTCCCTTTGCTGAGCCACATGGGCTCTGGGTCAGAAAGGCTACTCCATGGCTACCATGGGCACTGTGAATGCCCTCAAGGTGTAGAGGGAGGTAAACATCTTTAGTTCTTCAGTTTGGGACGCTGGTACCCAGGGAAACGGGCTGCAAGGGTGGATGGGGAACAGCAGTAAGAAGGCGAAATATTGCTGTTTTTTCTGGTTCTCCAGAGTCACTGAAACCCTACATACTTTGTTTTCCTAAGAAGGGGGCTGGGCAGGGAAGACTGGGGAAGAAAGTGAAGAAGAAAGACAAGTGGGATATAATCCTCCACTCTTCTATTTAGACTGTGACGTCAGGTAGCTCACTTAACCTCTCTGGCCTCAAGCCTATTGCTTGACTATGGAAGCGAAGCTTGACCGGTGTCTTCCGAACTGTGCCCTTTGGGGTAGCATTGGAAACAGGAGGCAGGCGGCGGGTGAGGAAGGGTCTGCAGGCCCCCTCATTCGGTGCAGTTCTGGTTTCACACCTCACACAGCTTGTGTTTCCCTGACAGACTGTGTGTGTAGAAGGATCCTGTTTTATCAAGTCAACCTTGGGACTTGTCTATGCGGCATCTAACAAACCCACCAAGAGGGCCTTTTCACGTGCCCGTGATTATAGACTTTCAACACTAGATGACAGAATGCCAGCCACACAGGAATACACACAGCCATGACACTGGGTGCTGGCCTCAATCTGCACACCAGCAGGGGACCCATGGGACACAGGACCTGAAGACTCAAAGAGATCTCTAATTCTAGCCCTCCCACTAAGATGCTAGGAACAATGTCAATCCCCACGCCACCAAGGGGCACTGAGTAAACACGGGACGGCTCTCAGGCAGGTCAGTGCTGTTGGGCCCTAAAATCCTGGGGTCTCACCTCCAGGCTTCAGCAGCTACCCGACATCCGTAATGGAACTGCTCTGACATTAGGGTCTTCACGTGAGACTGCTCACCAGATGGCCCCTGAGTCTGCCTCTAAAGGAAGGGATAAACTGCAGCTTGAAAGGTTTAGGCCAGACCCCATCCTCTGGGCAAGCGAGCTTGCGTTTCCAGGACATCTCATAACCTCAAGACAGTGTTGCCAAAATTTGCCAGGCGCAGAAGCTGCCTGTGTGAAGGAAGTGGGGTCAGTGTAGCATCTTTGCTGATGACAGGAAGCCATTGGGGCTCCTCCCAGACCTCCATTATTTTAGTACCATACCACCAGGTCAGTAGAAGCACAAGAATTAGACGAATGCTTCAGGAGAAGAGCACATTTTCCAGGGCTATAGCATAAATTTGACTGCATAACCTCTAGGAAGGGATGATAATTTATTATTATTATTATTAATATCAGCTAACATTTATATAGCACTTAGTATGCACAGGTATCACTCTGAGTGCTATATAAATTAACATAAACACACACACACACTTCACACTCAAAGTATTACCATATTTTACTCATAAAGAAATCAATGTGGGGCTGGAGAGATGGCCCAGTGGTTAAGAGCACTGGCTGCTCTTCCAGAGGACCTGGGTTTGATCCCAGCACCTCTGCTCAAAACTTCCTGTAACTCCCCTTCCAAGGGATCTGATGCCCTCTTTTGGCCTCCACAGGTACTGCATGCATATAGTGACCAGCCGTACAAGTAGACAAACACATTCATCCATCCGTAAATATATAACAATTTAAAAAGTAAATCAAAGTACAGCGGGGATTAAGTAATCTGGAACATGATTAACAAATGGCCAAGGTAGACTGGGGTCCAGAAAGGTTGGATCCAGAGTCTACGCAACCATCCACGTAGACAGCGTTGTAGGAAATCCGACTGCTACTCGTCTGAAAGGTCTCAAATGTGCTCTGGATCAACGGCATCACGAGCACCTCAAGGACTCCAAGCAAAGGTTACCCTTCCGACAGACACTACCATATTTGCTGAATCAAAATCTTGGCAGGAGAGTGCTGGGGCTGCGTCTTTTCTCTAAGCTCGCCTTGTGATCCTTGATGTCTAGGTATCGGCAACCTTGACCCACCCCATTCAATGCACATGCCTTGACCTTACCCCGGGTGTGCTCCCACGTCTTCAAGGATGAAGATTCCCATCCTAAAACTACCAGAATCAGAGATGCTTCCTTCACTCACACTGCGGTCTGTCTCCCTGACGCTCCCTTCCACGGGCCTTACTTCTACACTAGGAGATCATCCCAAGCCTTCCTGGTTCCAATCCCAGATGCCTCTTCCCCTCAGCATGGCGGCTGTTCTCCCTATCTTGAATAGCCACTGAACGTCCCCAGGTCTCTCCCTTTTCAGGGGAGGCTCCAGCTCCTTAAACTACTCCTTCTAGAACACTGTATTGACTCTTCCTTCCACTGCTTTTCTTTACCTGGATGAATTCTTGGTTATTTGTGCTTTTTTAAGTAAGGGGCGAAGAAATGAATTCAAGACCAGAGACGCAAGGAGCATCATGGAAGATCTTTGTTTGGACCTAAGTCTATGAAACTGTAGAATGGGAACACTATCTACTCCATTTACCTTAGAAGGTTGCTATGAAACTGGGACAGAATACAGTAACAGAGCTGTACAAAAGGCACCGAATGGTACACACTACAGACACCTGCCTCTTTCACATCTCTCCCACCATTCTTCACGCCTCCATTTAAACTCAAAGCGAAACAACAAAATCCAACCCCCTCAGCCGGAATTCAAGATACCTGGCTTTTGCTATCAAATGGCTAAGGACAAAAATATTCCTTTGTAGGCTCTCCACAGAAACGGGTAATTTATCTCTAGGACAGGAAGTCTAGTAAGGCCTGGTCATCTCAACCAGGTGATGCAGGCACGGGCCAGCCATTTACAATGTCTTACCAGTCCTTCTGAGACACATTCTGGTTGTAAATGTGCCCACTGATGTTTCTATAAGGGGGGCAGATGCATTTGCACCGGATATCTTCAGAGCTCTGGAAGGAAAACAGAAAGGGTAAATGGCAGGGACCATCCCGGCCTGGGTTCAGATTCTAGGCAGGCTAGCCAATGTTAGTGCTGTGTCCTGTTCTGTGAGGTGTGTGCGCTTTTGAATTTTCCCATCCCCAAGTCACGGAGGACTGGTTCTTTAGGAAGGCTGTCACATCACAGGGTCCACAAGATAAGAACCTCTCTGGCATCAAAAGAAACAGAAGCTGCCTAAGGCCGCCACTCAGGGAGTGGTATGCGCATGTGCAGGGCAGAGGCTAAGCAAAGTGACAGGCCGTAACCCTGGGGCCCACACTTGTGTATTTTCTGTCTGGGGCGGGTAGGTGGCCAGATTTCCCCCCAATTCTGTCTTAACTCCCTAGGTTAGAATGGGGGAGGGGTGAATAAAGGCAAGGGGGATGTTGCAACGAGAAGGCGCCCTCCAGGAGTTCCTTGAAGAGCCAAGCAGCAAGCCCTGCTACTCAACCTCACTTCAGTGTCTTCCTGATCCTCAGAATCTAAAGCCATAGGGCCTCACGGACCATCTGAACCCAGCTGCTGGTGCCCTATCCCTAAGGAATGGGGACCAGTCTCGGGGGTCCGCCATGAAGCTGGGTCGGCTTGGATGCAGAAGCTCCATCTGAGCATGCCTTGACGCTGAGAGCATTTTACAACATGACGTGATTTGATTATCCCCAAACTGAGCAGCAGATTCGACCACAGCTGGTTTTACTTTGGGCAAAGGAAGACAGGGAGAACTCGGGTAACTTCTCTAAACAAACTTTCCTGCTTGTGGGAAATTCCACCGGGGGGCCGGTTTCGTCTGGAACCTACGCAGTCTGCTCCGAACCCTGTGCTCCCTACACCCTTAGGAAGGTCCTGCAGCTTGCCCCCGGTAAGGTCCTCCAAGTATGGTCCTCGGATGGGTGAGGGGCAAGGGTGGCACTGCGGCTACCTCCGTGAAAGCCCCGCGGGCCCGGCGCTAAGCAACAAGGTGCTGCTGGCTCACCTCCCTCACCTTGTTGGCTTGAGCTGGGGGCACCAGCAAGCACCCCACCACAGCCACCAAACACAGCAGCTTCATGCTCATCAGGCTTGCTGAGCCAGCAAGACCAGACGCCTGGGGGGATAAAAAGAAACATGGAGTCGGAAGAAGGCAAGGTGGTCATAACCCAGCCAGCACCCTCGGCCCCATTACAGCTTTGCCGGGTGAGGGAAGAGGGCTGAGTTCCAGGACTCCTGGGCCTTCGAAGCCTTTCCCTCTCCCAAGTCCAGCTCTCAGAAGCTTCCCGTGCACTAACAGAGGGAGTCTTCTGGGGTTACAGCCTCCCGGAACCCCCAGATCCTGTCACCAGGCCCTCCCGCTCCGACCCTCGCCTCTCCTCCCACCTCTCTGCCTTCACTGCCCCCGTAAGCGCCGCTCGGGCCCAACGAGAAGCCCCGGATTCCGACCGCCGAGGGCACCGCACACCCCGCCTAAGGATTTGGGGCGGCTGGGAGCCCCCAGTGTCCCCGCGACCCCCGTACCCCTCCCCCAGTGCCGGGTCCACCAACCTGCAAGCTCCGCCGCAGCCGCCACAGACCAGCAGGCCCCACCCCTCCAGCTCCTATTGGCTGCTAGAGCCGCCGCTCAGCCCAAACCTCGCTAGTCGCCAAGACAACAAGACCCACCTCCGCCTGGTCCCGGAGGCTCCCACTCTAGGGAGAGGAAGGCATTTCTCTACCAGGACCTAGCAAGAAAAGGGAATGTCTGCCTTTCCTGTAGAGAACCGAAGATCTGTCCCGGTGGGTCCTGCCAGCTCCTCCCAGAGTGCTTTGTTCTACCTTGTGTTACACCATCTTCCTGGGAAAGCGCTGAGAAATGAAGCTAATAACAACAATAACGATTTAAAAACAAGAGCAAGGGCGATTGTGCTTATTCACAGTCTGAAATTTTTTAAAGGACCACATTTTTTTTTTTTTTTTTTTTTTTAAACAGGGAACTCAGGGGCCCAGTCTCTATTCCTACACACAAAGACACAGCCTGAGGAGAATAAAACAGGATTGGTAATAGGTGTCGGGCTGGAGGGGGGCTGTGCCTCGTTAGCCTACACTGGTTCTAAAGGCCGGGGAAACTGAGACAAGCTGTACAGGCCGCGCTGGGAGTAGGGGTAGGTTGCAGGCTGCAGAGGGACGGGTGTGAACTTCTTACCAACTGTGAAGGAAAGTAAAGTCAACTGAGCCCGGGCCAGGCAGTGAGGACACTTGAGCTTTGCTCTCAGCCCTTCATGGAACTAAGCACCGGTGTTACCCTAGAGACCACGCCTTCCCTCTCTGGGTACCAGTTTCTTTAGCTAAGAGTCCCTTCAGCTGGATTGGATTCCTGGAGGCAGGAATGGCCATATGGCCAGAATGTAATTTAGTATAGAAAATCACGTGCCACGGAAGAGTTTTCCTCCCCAGGCATATTATTTGAGCACTATTGTGTCAGGTACCATGCTAGACACTGAGGCTGTTCAGGGGAGGTGGGACTGCAAACCTTGACTCTGCTCTTGTAGACCGTGGTATTTGTTACAAAGAAAACACTGGCCAACCAGCCGTTACAATTTAGCATAGTAAGAGCTTTGTTGGGAAAAAGAAAGCAAATGCTAGCGGGGAAACTTAGACCAAGAGGCAGGGGAGCCCAGCATGATGGAGAAGCTTCGAAGGTAGCAAGAGGCTCTCCGAGCTGGCCGAGTGTGATAAGGATACCAGCACCGCTATCCAAGGTCCGCGTGCTGCTGCCGGACCTGTGACTGTGTTATCTTATCTAGCAAAAGGACTTTGAAGATGTGACACAAATTAAGGCCGTTAGGGTCGAGAGAGACTATTGGACTGTTCAGGAGGGTCAAATCTAATCAGGTGAGGCCTTAAGAGAGGGATTTTTTTTTTTTTCTGGCTGTGGTAGAAAATAAAAAAAACATGGCTGTGTCTCTGGTGGTCTGCTGCTGACTTAGAAGGCAGAGGAAAGAGTTTTGAGAAAAGGGATGTGGGTGCCTTAGGGGGAATATATATATACCTTGATTTTAGTTCATGTCAGACTTCAGACCTACAGAGATGAGACACAGTTGTGTTGTTTAAGCCACAAAGTTCATGGCTGGCACTCTGTTAGAACAGCAACAGATGAAGGCAGAGGGGGTAAGGTGCAGGGTGGTACAGACAGATGGAAATGCTTGCAGCAAAGGAGTAAATGGCTCAGCATGGATCTTCTTGCACCTGCTTTTACCACCCCCCCACCCCCCCCCCACCCCCGCAGTCATGGCATGGGTTTGCCTGTGTGAGCTAGGTTTGGAACCCATGCTAGAACAGAGGGCCTATGTTCCTCCCCACCCCTGCCCCTACTGTTATGCTCCTGGGTAGGGACCTGATGGCTGTCATCACCCCTGAACTGTGCACCTCTCACAGGCTTCAGCTATATGCCCTGACTTTCCCTCTGATACCCAGCAAAGCTTATCTGTCCAGTGCCCCCTAGCCTCGGGCTCCTAGGAGATGATGACCTTCCTGAGATGACATTAAACAGCCACACCACAGGGTCATCCAACCTAAATAGGAAATAAAGCCCAACAGATGGATGTCAGTCATTTGTGCGACGTCCAAAAGGTCAGTAACTGGGGACACGGTCGTCTCTGATCCACCTATTATATGAAGGTGCCATTCTGCCCACTGATGGCCGGTGATGTGCATGGGGGCCGTCCTTGAAATGGATTGTGCACCTTCCTCAGATATCCTAAGTAAATGTATTGTCTCTGGTCAAAGCAGGATTTATCAAGCATCAGAGAAACTGGGGTACTGATATCAGGGCGGAGGTGTTGTTATGAAGTTTGTGACCCTTGGAAAAAGACCATAGACTCAATCTAATTATAATTAAATATTTGTTGATTAACGGCTAGCAGGACAAACACTCTCTGAGCCGTATTTGAGATTGCCGTGGAGGAGGGATTTGGGGAAGGACTTTTAAAGGGGAAAACCACACCGGGACCTTCAATATCTATGCAAGCAAGTAAAAACTGTTCTGTTCTGCCAAGTTAAGTGGTTAGGGCAACTCAAAACAATCTGCATAAGCAACTTACAGAAGCAAAAAAAAAAGCAGTTAATCATAAAATAACAAGTGGTCAGTCATGGCACAGCTGTACATTTTTGGGTGGCCACCGAGTCAGGGTTACTGGGAACTTATCTTCCAGGGACTGGAGTCAGCGACCAATGGCTGGTGGGTACCAAGATGGATGACTAACATACATGGAGCTTCTTCGGCCACAGTGTTCTGCTGTGCAGGCCTCCTCTCTCAGTGCCTCACAGACACACTTCACTCTCAACAGCATCTCACCACAGTGATCTTTACCAAAGAAATAATCATCCTAATTGTGCAAATCTTGTAATAAATTCTGGCCAATTGTTAATAAATAATATAGACCCTCCAGTCTATTGTGTATGCATACATGGAGTCATACATAACACACACACACACACACACACACACACGCACACGCACACGCACACGCACACGCACACGCACACGCACACGCACACGCACACGCACACGCACACGCACACGCACACGCACACTCTTACATTTCAGCTGTGCGCTCTCCCAGCAACCACCCACCAGGCATCAGGATGCTATGGCCTTAGGTCAGCGTTTCCTTGTCCACTGGCCTGTTTTTCTTGGCTCAGTCCCCGCCTCTGTGCATGTGCTTCTGGGTGTAGACTATGTAAGTCTGAGATAACAGCTTACTTTGGGGCTCCAATTTTCTTACCCAATATTTTGGGGTTTTGGTTGGTGTTTCAGCTCACAGTAGCAGGCAAGAGTGCTGTTATGCTTAAGTCCATGGAATCAAATTCACAAAGTCTGTTTCTACTTGAAGAGACTCCTGCTGGAGCACCACCCACTGGGCCTCAGTTTTCCTCTGTGGAGAGTCGTTGAGAACAATAATAATAATAAGAACAGCAGCTCTTAAGCATCCTAGTCTCGCGTCCTCTTACACTCTTTTAAAATGATTTAGCCCTCCAGAGACTGCTTATGAAGGTTCTAGTTCTATGTCACTATCAAAATTAAAACAGAAATCACAACATTTCTCTGAAATTGCACACATAGGCACCTTCTGAACCAGAGGGACAGAGTAGCATTGGTTTACATTTTGTGTAAATGTTGTTGTTGTTGTTACCCCTGTGACCTCTGGTTGAATGTGTGAGAGCTGGCTTCTCACATTTACTTCTGCATTTAATCCTCTGTGATGTATCTAAACCTAGAAAAGCTCCATTGTATGCTTGGAGGGAAATCAGACAGAAAAGGGCAAATCCCTTCTTAGTGCTTCTAGGGGAAAAAAAATTTCAACCTGTGATTCCCCTAAAAGTCTCTAGAGACTCACAAAAGTCCCCAGGCTGCTGGCTGAGAAGACTGTAAAGTTTTCTTTAGAAGATGACGATCTATGGTTTTTCTGGGACTACTATATGATAGTAGTTTTAAAAATACATTTTTGAAAACACGCTCCTAATATTATCAAGGAGTCTTACTGTAGGTTGGATGCAGCCTGTGTGGGAAAATGTGCATCCTATGAATAAATTAGTGTGGGAACCCTTAAAGTAAATTCAACACACATACATATTTGCTTTAAGACTTTTTAGATACCTCAGTGTGATGAGCACATTATAAATTTCTTAAGCTATATTATTACATAATAGTGTTTGCCTATAGTTTTTTTCATTAACTGTATGTATGTATGCATGCATGCATGCATATATTTCTTTTCTAGTTTTTTGTTTGTTTTCATCTTTTGAGACAGACTCTCACTATATAGCCCTGGATGTCCGGGAACTCACTATGTAGATCAGGCTGCCCTCGAACTCAGAGGTCAGCCTACCTCTGCGGTTGAGTGCTGAGATTAAAGGCGTGGATCAAAGGCATGAGCCACTATGCTTGACTTCTAATTTAATTTTTATTTTATTTTACTTTAACTTAGTCTTGATGTGTTTACATGTGAACTCTAACTGGATCCTTGCTGTTGGGAGATCACAGGTGCACCGTGTCAACAGGGATCAACTACCCCATGATTTAATAGGGGGATTGGCTGTTCAGACAGCTGGAGGCCACCAGCATGTCTTATAAAAATACAATTTGTATGGGCAGATGACTAATGTCTCTTATATTAGCTATGTCTTGTTTGGAATCAAATTCTTTGAATTTTTTGAACTTAGCTGATAGTAGCCACCAAAGAAGTAATAAAAAGAAACCCAGCAGGGGGTCCACCTCAGGACAACCTACTCTCAGAGGCCAGATGCGGAAGCTTTTAGACTTTTTACTCCTTACAGGCGGAAGGGAATATAAGGTAATATTTCTAGAGATACCCCTTACACACACACACACACACACACACACACACACACACACACACACACACACGCACACACACACGGAAAGTAGGAAGCATAGACAAGCAGGGAGGGGGGGTGGGGCACGAGTGTGCTGTGGTTGACACCTTCAGTCCAGAATCCAAATATGTTTTCCACAGAGTTTTAACTTACGGTTTAGAAGCAAGCGGACAGGAATTCAAGAAGGACATCGGTGACTGGGAGGCAGTCACTGTGGTGTTTGCACAGTCCACGTAGGGTCCCATGGCCATCAAAGTAAGCCAGTAGATCCTTTGTAGGTGTTCCCTAGGGAAGTGGTCACCAGTAGGTGGTGGTACAAGGCAGTATCTGGATGGAACCCCGAGGAACTGGGGTTTGAAGTAAACTAGAAACTGTGTCTGCAGTCACTCACTGAGCCCTGCTCCTGGTGTGTGAACATCCAGCTTATATTTAAATGGATGTGAAAGTATATGCATTCACCACTCTGACTGTTTACTGCTTAGTTATTGAATGAAGACTTCACAGAAAACCGAGTCATGTCACATAGTTTGTTTTTCCTTTAGCTTTTTTTTTTTTTTTTTTTTTTGAGACAGGGTTTCTCTGTGTAGTTTTGGTGCCTGTCCTGGATCTCGCTCTGTAGACCAGGCTAGCCTTGAACTCACAGAGATCCGCCTGGCTCTGCCTTCTGAGTGCTGGGTTTAAAGGCACCACCACCACTGCCCGGCCAGAAGCAGGAGGTTCTCTGCAAATTCAAGGCCAGCCTGGTCTACAGAGGGAGTTGCAGGACAGACTCTAAAGTTACACAGAGAAACCCTGCCTTGAAAAAAAAAAAAAAGAGAAAGAAAGAAAGAAAGAAAAAGAAGAAGAAGAATACAGGAGAAAGGAACATTGGATCCAAAGAACTTCCTGCATGGTTGAAATGAGGCTGAGTCTGTTTCCCGTTTAGATAAATCCAAGTGATGAGAGATGAGTAATTGGGGATGTATTAGTGGATGGTACAGTGTAACGTGACTGAGCAAGTGAACGAGCTCATTTGAACTTGGGGTTACCTAACAAAGCCTAGAGCCTAATAACTCTATTTTAAATGAAAATAAATTCTGTCTAGCGCAGTGGTTCTCAACCTTCCTAGTACTGCGACCGTTTAATACAGCTCCTCATGATGTGGTGACCCCCTCAACCACAACATTATTTTCGTGGCTGCTTCCTAACTGTACTTTTGCTACCATTGTGAGTTGTAGTGTAAACATCTGTGTCTTCCAATGGTCTTGGGTGACCCCTGTGAAAGGGTTGCTCGACCCCCCTCAGCAAAGGGGTCTTGCTACAAGCCACAAAAATGTACAAAGTAGGATTTCAGGGGATTCCGACAAAGCTAATACCTGGAAGAAGCCAAGGGCCTTCCAGAGGTCAAGCTGAGGCTCAAGGAGCCTTGGTGATATTTGGCTTTTGATTATCAACCATTTCCTGCTATGAGTTTCTTGTGTGCTGTTGTAGCTTTTCCATCATTTATTGGGCACCATTTCCCCTCTACTAAAGGAATATTTAGATAACCTGTGCTGATAGCTATGCTCAGCCAGAACCCCAGTTCAAGCCTCCCAGTAATTATCATCATTGGCAGCATCCAGCCAGGTCCACCCCTGATGAAAGTACCTTATCAGAGATACCTCTGTATTCTCTAAGAACAGACTTAAGCATCCAAGGCCAAACAAAATAACACCTGCCTCCTAGGTCAGGAGGAGGATAGCTTTATTTCTTGTACAATTTAGGGTGAGATCCTCCTATTGACCTCCTCCTTTACCACTCCCTTTTTGGGTTGTAAAAGAAAGCCTGGTGGTCACTGCCTGAGGAAAATTCTTACCTGCCTTTATGACCCTTGCTCTGTGAGAGGATTGCTATTGCTTGGGTTTATAACTGGATTCCTGAGAGACTTAGGGAGAACTGAGAGAATACGGAGAACTGAGAGGTAGAAGGAGAGAGAGAAGGATTTTTGAAGAGAACTTGAAGACAAGACAGAGAAGAGAAAAGAGAACAGAAGAACTAGATGGGTAAGAACTTGAGAGGAACAAACTGAGATGGGGAAGAACTAGATTGAAGGGCTAGAAGAGAGTACTAGAGGAATGAGATGGAAGATGAGGAAGAGCCAGATGGGGAAGAACAAGATGAGGAAGAATAAGATGAGAGAGAAGGAGATGGGGGAGGAGCTGATATGGGAAAGAACTAGATGAATGAGGACCTAGATGGGGCAGAACTAAGATAAAGGAATTAAGATAGAACTTAGAGGAACAGTAGATAAATGTAGAGAGAAATCAGGTAAGAAAGGAGCTAGGCATGAGAGCAGAATAGAAGCTGTGTAGAGAGAGAACTGACTCAGAAGAATGAAGTGTATGGACTAAGGAGTTTTGTGTACATAGATTAATTTTTTTCATCAAGATTAAATTATCAGCTGGTTGTAGATTCTTCCCGGACCCTGGGAGCGGACTATCGAGGGGCTGGACCCCTTTAGTCCCCAATAGGGTCTCAACTCACATGTTGAAAATCCCTGATCTGGATTAAATAATACAGCCATATAACTGAGTGTTGTGTTCCATTTAGGGACACATGCCATGAAAAACACTTACAAGAATGCACTTATACAACACTGGCCAGTGCAATGAGAACCTTGAACCCTATATGAGAATCTGGGAGAATGACAGCCGTCTTGAACCATCTGAAGGGTTGTCCAATGGAAGAGGGATAGGATTTGTAGTACCTGGTGCCTAAAGGAGACACACACAGAATTCTTTCAGTTTAGTACCAGGAAGGATGTTTACCAGGTTGTCTAAAGCAGGGATGAGTGACTGTGACTCCCACAGTCAGGATGCTTCAGTGCTATGCAACAGTAACTGAATAGTTAAACTCAGAAAGGAAGTGAAATTCATATAGTCTAAGAAATGGCCAAGGAACTAGACATGAAGAGGGCAGATGAGAGCACTCTCTTATGGCGTTCCACGGGGGTATATGGGCAGTGATGGTTGCCTCCCCATCCTACTAAGAACGTAAAGTCTAGGGGAGAGGCAGTTGCATACACTGGACTTGGCCTCATGCCTGTTGGTTAGCAGGAAGGTCAGGGCACCTTGATAGGCCCAAGGTCATCTCTCAAGTTGACATCAGAAACTGTTTTTAGCAGCAGAAGAAGCAATCAGTGTCCCCCCCAGTCTCCACCTTCTTCTCTCCCACTTGGAAGACAGTTGTTGTATTTGTTTTTTTTTTTGGGGGGGGGTTCTTTGAGACAGGGTTTCTCTGTGTAGCTTTGCGCCTTTTCCTGGCTCTTACTCTGTAGACCAGGCTGGCCTCGAACTCACAAAGATCCACCTGGCTCTGCCTCCCGAGTGCTGGGATTAAAGGCGTGCGCCGCTGCTGCGCGACCCCCCCCCACACCCGACTTGAGTTTGTTTTTTTAAGAGATGAGTCTCACTATGTTGCCCAGGCTAGCTCCAAAATGCTGGGTTCAAACAATCTTACTATCTCAAAATTCCAACTAGCTGGTATCATAGGCTCTACCATTATACCAGCTCAAGTTACTATGCTGGCTAGAAATAATGTCGATCTCTTCTAACTTATCTTTAAAAGTGATAAACACATCCATCAGGATGCTTAGCAGCACACATGACATGTCATAACTGTGTGATGAAATACCTACTAGTCTGGGAACAGCACTTCCCTAGGAGACAGACAAGCTGATGGACTTACACATTCAACAAACAGGTATCGGGTGCCTCTTATGTGTCAAACTCTGCTAGACACCCAGATTCACAAGCCACTGCAAAAATGGAAAGGTTAAATATTTGCCCAAGTAGACTCAAAGGGCAAGTGCTGTGTGTGCTTCAGGGCTAGCGAGGGTGGGGCTCTCCTGGGGGGAATTCCGTTCAGGCCAAGTCCCACCCTAGCCCCGCCTACAGGTGACTTGACATTCCATCTGTCCAATCCCCGTCACCATATTCCGCGAGGCTCCTCCTCAGATCTAGACGTTTGCAGCCTTGTGGGACAGGTGGCGCCCCCAGAATTAAGGACATTGCTGTCCCAAGCCAGCAGCTGTCACCTGAGAAAGATTAAGATTCTCCCACCAGGCGACAAGGCTTGTTGTGCCCGAGACAGATACGGCTCAGATTCCCAGGCTGAGGTAATTAACCCGGAGAAAAATGTGACACATCTCCCAGGCGTCTGCCCTGCAGCCGGCTGCCCACTGGTCCTGGCCTTTCCCAGAGCCTGGAAGGATTTCTGAGAAGGGATCCGGGGGCAGAGCCTCTGTGTTTTCCTGCTGTAGGGGTGCGAGGGCCCCCAGGTCAGGACCTCAGCCCTCAGTGTCCCTGCCCAGAAGGCAAGAGGCTGTGGTCGCTGCGGAAAGTCGGCTGGGGACCTACAGCCAAGTGAGGTGGCTGCCTAGCACTGCACCCTGAGGTCACCGCTCTGTGTCCTGGGACAGGGTAGGAGGATGGGTCCTGCTGATCCCAGGAGACATAGCAGCACGGACACACTAATCCGCTGTTTTTACACATAATCACTTCACACGCAGAGATTACCTACCTCAGATTGCGTTCATAGCTGGCTAGGTCTCTTGGCTTTAAAGGCTTTCAGCTCGCGTTCTGGGGAGCAGTGGGAGACCAGAGGCCCACCCAGATTCACTAATCCTGATCTCTCCAAGCTGCCACTCACTCTCCAAGGTGTCTTTGTAGGGCTGTTTTCTCATCTGTTCACATGGGTTAAGCTACCGCCTAGGTATCACCTTACTCTGTGGGATAAGAGGGAGGGGGCGGTCTTTAGAAAGTTACAGGTTTCTCTGGACTGAGGGTCTCACATCCTCCTCTGGATGCTCCCCCAAGAAATTGTGGTTTGGTTTTTAAAATCGGTTATAATTGTCTAGAAAGGGACCAGAAGGGGACCGGACTAATTGCTCGGGCAGATGCTGGTAGCAGGTTGGGGAGGGTGGGGTGAGTGATCAGGTGGAGTCCCTGCTCACAGGCAGGGACAGAGTGAGGCCTTAATAGTCATTTTCATAAGGATCCCTGTGACCAGAGCCATTGTTGACTCTGCTGATTACAGCAGGCGTTTGGGAACTGTCTTGAGCTACTCACTTAATAGGGAAAATGGGGCCTGGAGATGAGAGGTGATTTGCCAAGTCCAGGCAGCTGGTGGCCAGAGGCATCCCTGACTTTTTTTTTTCCCCTTGAGGTTGTTACAAATCGGCTTCTCAGACCTGGACCTCCATTCTGGCTCCCTAAAGTGCTACCCCCACTGAAACCAATTTTAGGATTTTGGACTTTCCCCCATAGATTTGTTTCCTACTTCCAAACTATTTGGAATTTCGCTAGTAAAGCCATTCCCTAGACCATGTTTCTCAAGTTGGGAGAGGCAGGGGCCTTGGGAGTTAGAGTCATCACTAGGTGGTAAGGGATTTGGGGAGGTGAGATCTTCATGGGCACTGGGTACCTGATGGGTTTACAACTTGCTGTTAATAGAGGCCATTAATCATAGCCAACTGCAGCTGGCTCAGCCCGGGATAAGGAGCCAGCCTGCCATCTTTGGGAGGATGGGCAGGAGGGAATATGGAGGGAAGGCTTCCTACAGTTACCCTGACACATGAAAATGAGTCCCAGAAGACACATGACATGATGGTACATGTACATAGAATTGGTGTCTGCTAGACATTAGGTGCTTAATGGTCACCTTTATTTTTCTTTGTTTTTAAAAGACACTTATTTCATGGATACCTCTAAGAAGAGACTGGGCTGCGCTGTAGCTTCCGTGACAAAGCTTAGTCTAGATGAGTGAGGCCTTGGTTTGATTCCTACCACTGCAAATTAACCAATAGAGCCTGGGGGCTGGAGAGGTGGTACAACAGTTAGAACTGCACACTGCTCTTGCTGAGGACTCGAGTCTGATTTCCAGCATCCATAACAGGTACTCCAGTTCCAGGAGATCCAGTGCTTCTGGTCTCCATGGATACCTGCACTCATGCGCACATGTGCCTTCCTATACATATAGCTAAAAAATAAGAATGGAATTCTTTTTAAAAACAAAACAGATAGAGGCTGGAATTTGGAGGGCCCTAACCTAAATATCGAGGGGCTGTGGGGAGAGTTCACTGGTCTTAGCTGCTAGGTGCATGGAGGAAGCCTAACGGTTAGTCTCCTATATCAGTATAAGCTGTCATTGGGCGCTCAGGTTTTTCCTGGTAAGGGAAGGGTCATGGGATAAGCAGCCAGGTCACTGGGCTCAAGCTGTCAGGTTCATGTCCAAGAGCATGCTTCTCTTTCTGTGGCCTCTGATGGTGTCTATACATTTCCAAGCCTTACTGTATCAGGCTTTCTTTTGGGCCACCAACCAGCTCCCAAATCATGACACGGAGACTTTTTATGAATGCTCAGCCTTATCTTAACTCATATTTTTTTTTTTTTTTTTTTTTTTTTGGTTTTTCGAGACAGGGTTTCTCTGTGTAGCTTTGCGCCTTTCCTGGAACTCACTTGGTAGCCCAGGCTGGCCTCGAACTCACAGAGATCCGCCTGGCTCTGCCTCCCGAGTGCTGGGATTAAAGGCGTGCGCCACCACCGCCCGGCTTAACTCATATTTTAATGGTTTCTCTTTGTCTATGTTTTGCCTCTGGACTTTTTACCTTTCTTTCTGTCTGTATATCTTACTTTTCTTGCTGTCTCTATGGCTGGCTGACTGATTGGCAGCTGCCTGGCTTCTGGCCCCTGGCATGTCCTCTTCATTCTCTTCTTTCCTTCTCTCATTCTCTCCTCCTATTTATTCTCTCTGCCCGCCAGCTCTGCCTATCCCTCTCCTGCCTAGCTATTGGCTGATCAGCTTTTTATTAGTCCAATTAGTGCCTTCGGCAGGCAAGGTGAAACAAATGCCACACATCTTTACACAATTAAATGCAGCATCAACAAATGTAACTCACCTTTACACAGTTAAAGTAGTATTCTGCAGCATAAACAAGTGTAACACATCTTTGCATAGTTAAATATTCCACAACACCTTATACATTCATAGCATCCACCACTGGAGATCCTAGACCTCTCTTGGATCTAATTGGGTCCAGACCAGGTGGTCTGGTTTCTAATACTCCAAAGACTTTTAGATAGCTGTGGTGGTTAATATTGATTGTCAACTTGACAGGATCTGGAAATCACAGGAAACAAACCTTCAACATGCCTTTGGGGGATTTTCTAAACTAACTGAGGTGGGGAAACCCATGGTAACTGTGGGTAGCACTATTCTGTGGCCCAGGGTCCAGGAGAGAGCGAGCTGATCGTTGGCCTTCAGGTCTTTCTGCTTCCAGGCTGCAGATGCTGCAATGTGACTAGCTATTGTCACTCCTGATGCGGTGGCTCCCTGCCATGATGGATGTGCACCCTCAAACTGTGAGCCAACATAAGCCCTTCCTCCCTGAAATTGCCTCTGTCAGATGTTCTGCTACAGCAACAAGAAAAGTAGCTAATAACAGGAGCAAGGTTGTTGCTGGGATAAATTTGACCCTGTTCAAACTGGTTTATGGGAAGAATGTGAAAAAGCTTAGAACGTGGAGCTGGAAAAGCCCTAGAATGCCATAAGCTGAACTTAACGAGCCATTCTAAATGGAGTTTGGAAGGAGAGTTGAAAGGGTAGGGCTATCCAAGGTCTCACTTTATAGCCCTGGCTGTCCTGGAATTTACTATGTAGACTAAGCTGGCCTTGAACTCACAGAGCTCCATCTGCCTCTGCCTCCTGAGTGCTGGGATTATAGGTGTCCATCACTATGCCCGGTCTTTTGGAATCTAGATGATTATTTGATAATTTTATCTAATCACTCTTTATCAATAAAAGAATTGGGAGTCAAATATAGGGGTAGGAATCTGAATGGTCAGAGAAGCAGTGGAGAAGTGACCAGTAACTTCCTATCTCTTCAGTTCCTCCATCCAAAGGGGCTGAAAGCCTCTCTAAGCCCTGTCTTACTATTTCCTGTCTCTCTTTCATCAGTCCTCCAAAACCTCCATGGTTAATTTTGGTCAGCCAGTGGCTAGCTCCACCCTCTGATTAAAGTGAGCTTTATTGTCAGAATGTGATCAAAATATCACACAACAATTATTTCATCAGGAGTCCCAGATAATGAGCAAAATTTCATGTTTGCCTTGCTGAGTTTTTTTTTTTTTGTTCTGATATTTCTTGTTGTTCTCCATTCCTCCCTTTAGGAATGAGAATTTTACTGTGTGTCATTATATATTAGAAGTGTGTAACTTGGCCAGTCGGTGGTGGTGCACACCTTTAATCCCAGCACTCGGGAGGCAGAGCCAGGCAGATCTCTGTGAGTTCAAGGCCAGCCTGGTTTACAGAGAGAGACCCAGGACAGGCACCAAAACTACACAGAGAAACACTGTCTTGAAAACTCCCCCAACCCCCTCCCCCCCAAAGTGTGTAACTTGTTTTTAATGTTATAAAGGATCAGAGTTAAGAGATCACCTGAGTCTTAAAAATGATTCCTCACTTACACATTTGAACAATATTAGAACTGTTAAAGACAATGGGGACGGATAGGGCTGGAGGAATGGTAAGAGCACTTGTTGCTATTTCAGAGGATCCACGTTTTTTACCCAGCACCCATGTTGGGTGGCCCACGACTACCTGTAACTCTAGCTCTGGGAGATCCAGCGCCCCCTTTGGCTGCGGCAGGCACCCGCACACAAATGGCACACATTCGCATCGACATATACAAGCACATCTAAAAAATAACTCTCACGAAAGGACTGTGAGTATTTGTGAAGGTGGACTGGATAGACCTGGCATGACAAGATGGCCATGAGCCTGTGGAGACAAGGGGTGGAAGGTTATCACTTAAAAGTGATACTTTGATGTCAAGTTGAATAGGAGTGGACTTGTGGTTATTGATTACCAACTTGACAGGATCGAGAATCATCTCTGGGCATGTCTGTGAGTGTCTAGATTAGGTTACATGAGGTTTGAAGAGCCACCCTTGCTGTGAGTGACACACTTCATGGAGTAGGGTCCTTGAGTATATAAAAAGAAGAAGGAAGCAAGCTAAGTATCACTGTTCACCAATGCCTTCTGACTGTAGATGTAATGCAGATGTAATTACTGCAGATGTAAAGCTGTGGCACACTTCGGCTGCCATGATTTCCCTGCCATGATGGACTATCCTCTCATACTATGAGACAAAAATAAACATTTCCTTCCTTAAATTGCTTTTGTCAAGGATTTTCTCACAGCAGAGAGAAAACTAATACAATAGCCTGGTGTCAAGGAGACGGTAGGAGAAGTCTCGAAATCTCAGGGTATTCTACCATCCACAGTCAGGTTGGACTCTTTGGCCAAACATCTAGCTGTCAGCATCTACCACTTGCTGGAAGTCCCAGGGAATAGTGTTGCTTTTGCTCACCAGTTATCTTTCTTTTCTGCTGTTTGTGTAGTACCAGGGCTTGAACCCAG
The DNA here is from genome assembly GCF_007827085.1 of Peromyscus californicus insignis. Lineage (NCBI taxonomy): Eukaryota > Metazoa > Chordata > Mammalia > Rodentia > Cricetidae > Peromyscus > Peromyscus californicus. The sequence goes on along the minus strand of NW_026294436.1, from coordinate 22,736,506 downwards.
GCTCCTTTGCACACTAGACAAGCATTCTGTCACTGAGCATTTATTTACTCTTGACCCTAGAGCAAGGGCAAGTGAGTATAAGTCAGGAGACAGGACTAATAACTTGGATGTGTTTAGTAGTCACTGTGTAGAGCTTACCAGCTACCAGTCCCTCCTTTATGGATTATAAAAATATTCACCCATTTAGAATCCCCCAAACCCATAAGATACATGCTTTTATACATACATCTTTTATAGATAGCATACTGTATGTCCTGTATTGGTTACTCTTCCCATTGCTATGATAAAATAACAAAATCAACTTAAGGTAGGAAGGGTTTATTTTGGTTCACACCTCAAGGATTCTGTCCATCACGGTGGGGAAGTCATGACAGCAGTGTGTCACAGAAGGTCACATGGTACCTGTGGTCAGTAGGGAGAGAGCAATGAATTCTCAGCTAGCATTCCCCTTTTGATGCAGTCCAAGACTCAAGCCTAGTTTGAGAGCCACACACTTTTAGACAGGCCATCCCACCTCCATTAGCCCGGTCAAGATCATCTCTCATAGCATGCCTGGAGATGGCCTCTTTGGCAATTCTACTCCCTGTCAAATTCATAAGCAATATGAACCATCACATATAGAAAAAGAGATGTGCCAAGAAGTTAAATTATTTGGCCAAAGTCATAGAGCAAGTATGTGTCAGAGCTGGATTTTCAATCCAGATTCCAGGGTCCGTTCTCTGAGCCACCTAGAAAGAGTGGGCCTGGAATTGTCTACTCTAGAGAGGCCCTTGCACTAATCCCACTCACGCACCGTCTCCTTGGAGGAGTCTACCTCCAACTCCGCTTGTTTCTCTTTCTGTGTCATCTAACAGTCTGGCCCATGCTTCCTGACTGAATTCTGTTGCTCCAGGAGAGACCTGCACCGACCTGGTAGGATAAGGTATGCTGATAAGGTAGCTATCAGGAAAAAAAAAAAAGCGTCATTTGACAGGGCCTCTCTGCTTCACAGGTCACAGAACGTGGAGTCCTCTTGCTGACCTTCCTGTCGCCCAGCCCTTCTTGTTGCCACCTGACTCTTCTTGCTTAGCTGCTACATGTTCATAATCTTTGGGGAGACCTTTAAATTTACCCTTGCATCGTCCAGGGTCAGCTCACAGAGTCCGGGAGTTAAGAGCAGTTCTTACTGCTCTTCAGAATGCCCCGCTGCACGCCCGGGTGATATCTTTCTTCTATAAAGGGGATATGGCACAGGCTGAAAGATGTTTGCTGCACTGTTGTGGTCATGTGAGTTTGATTCCCAGTAGCCATGTAAAGCAGCCAAGTGTATTGGCTCCCACCTGTAATCCCAGTGATGGAGAAAGGGGGAGGCAGGAGGATCGCTGGGACTTGCTGGTCAATCAGTCTAGCTAAATCAGTGAGCTCCAGATTCAGTGAGAGATCCTATTTCAAAAAAATAATGTGGATACCAACTGAAGAAAACTCCTAACACCTGCCTCTGGCACATGCATGGGCACACAATGTAAATCTCCACAGAAGGTTCCTCATGGTTCTTGTTCATGTATTTCGGGGTTGACAGTTTATGAGGCCAGGGCATTTGGTAGGATGGAGTTTCTGAGGCAGATTTTCAGGGATTTGTTGGGGGTGCATACAAGGATTTCAAGTACACAGTTTGTCTAGCCCAGAGTTCTGCAAACTTCTCCCATGAAGTGTCAGAGAGTGAATACTGTATGCAGAGCACACTGGGTTTTGCAATTGCAACTGAATGTTCTGTACAGTCGGAGAACGAGCTATGATAGCCATACTTCTAGTTTTCAATGTGTAAGTTTAGTAAGCATACAGCAAACAAAGTAAAAGAATTAATAATAGATGGATAGATTATCATATATATATATATATATATATATATATATATATATATATATATATGATACACAGGTAAGTAGGTAGGTAGATAGATAGATAGATAGATAGATGATAGATAGACAGCAAAACTTCATCAAGTCACTCAAAACATCCAGGTGAATCTACAAGGGAAATCCCTCTAAGGCAGCTGGCTGGAATTCCCAGGCAGTGCAGTGTCTCCTGAGATGAGGCTTCCAAAGAAAAGAACAAACAGCAACAGCTAGAGATGACATCATCAGATTCGGCACTTGCGACTTCCAGCAGAAGCCGACTGGGAAAGTTGAGGCAGTCAGCTGGAGTTCCTGACTGAGCTTTCTCTCCACAGATGAACTTAACTGGCCTACACCACCTTCTTTCCTGCCTGCAGGCACTTTTGTTATGGGATAAACAATAGAAACCTCTGTGGAAATAGTTTACATTCCAGGTGCCCTCAAAGGGCACAATGCTTTTACTCTTGGACTATTGGACCATTCTCTTCCCTCCCTGTCACAGTTTGAGGGGCTTCCTCAGACTTGGGTGTGAAGTGAGGGGGGTGGGGGGAGCAGGGCATTCCTGTTTCCAGAATGAGCTTCTCAGTGAGATCAAATAACAATTTATGACTATAATGCACATTACGCAGAAGGCAGCCGTAGATGATGTGAAAATGGCGTGGTTGGTCTGTGAGCGATGGCCCCTGAGAGAGGGTACTTAGGGATGGGAACTGTTGTGGCACTCCAGAAGCAGAAGAGATGTGCTAGCAATTTCTGTGTATGATGCTAACAAGAGAACATGCACCCTGAAATTGTACCAACAGGGGACCTGGCCTCTGCTACACTAGAGACCATGAGTGGACAGAAACGGATAGATAGGATGCTGTCTCAAGAGTAAGACTCCCTGTAGGTGTTTAGGCTATGTTCACCTCTGACCTGCTCAGACAGCTGACAAACACCTTATGCTCCATGTTGGAGCTCACACCCTCACTACACCCTTCTCTAATGCACTCAGGAAGAAAGTCCAAAGCAAGGCCTCACTAGGTTGTGTGTGGCTGCCGAGGGGCTCATTGTCTGGGGTCTGGTGCTCAGCAGCATTTAGGATGTCCTTGCTGGAGAGGGGCCTTGAGGAATCATTTCAGATGTGCTGGATTTATTTGATTCCTTTGAGACACCTTCTTTCTTCTTCTTCTTCTTCTTCTTCTTCTTCTTCTTCTTCTTCTTCTTCTTCTTCTTCTTCTTCTTCTTCTATTATAAGATGGATTTATTTTTTAATATTTTTATTTTATAATTAATTTAATTTTACATATCAGCCATGGATTCCCCCTGTCCCCCATCCTCCCACCCCCAGCTTTCCCCCCACCTTCTTTCTTCTACACTGAAGCATCTACATCCCAGTCTCTTCCATCTTTACCATCCAGCTCCTCCAGGAAGCTTTCCCAGATTGCTCCCTTTCTGAAGTCTTGGCTGGGGTCACTGTATCTGTTCCCATCCTATCTTCCTAGTCCTCCACCACTGCCATTGTTACCCTCCCTTGGAATCACTGTCTCCTCTGAATACTCTCCAGAAGAGTAAATTAGACCCCCAGACCACGTGTAGACAAGGACACCAGCCCTTAGCGCAACACGCGGCATATGGGAGTTGCTCAGCAAATGTTTATTAAACTGGTGTCACTGGGTGAGTAACTGTCCCCATAATGATCATAGAGCAATCTGTGCATCTGTTACGTTCCCTACGACCTCTCTAAGAAGTCTGAGGGAGCAGAGGCCCTTCCCTGGAATTGAGCCAGACTTTCCCTTTTAGCATTGGAAAGAGCTTCTGGTTTTCTCTTGGTGGGTTAGAGCTTCCTGTGTCCTCTAGCTAGCTCCAATTGTACTTAGGGTTAAAAGTTTCATGCTTCAGCAACTTAAAAAAGCCTCCGGCCACACCTCCTGCCAAGCTTGTCTTCTAGAAGTTCTGGTGATGGCCCTGGGGCATAACAACTGTCTCCCACAGGGCAGGAGGAACTGTCCAGATACTGCCATACAAACTTCCAGTGCTCCCAGAATGAGGGGCAGGCGGGGAACGACAGAGATGTCTATTGTAAAGCCAGGGACATAGGTTGAAGGCAACATCAAGGGCTTGATGCCCCATCATGTTAATGACCACTTATGAGGGGGATGGGGGGCGTGAAGGAGAGATGTGTCTCCAGTCTGCCCTGACCACCTTTCACCAAGCCCGGCTCTCATCCCTTTGGACACCAGCTCTGATCTCTTTACCCTTCTTTTTGAGGTCCACCATAAATGTCCATAAGTGCATCCCTTGTGCCGCACTAGGCTTGTTCTCAGGAGTTATGGCCTTTGATGAGATGACCTATGAGGTATTCTTGGGGACAACCGGAATGAACTGTCCTGGCAGCCCAGCCAGACTATGGTTATGAGCAAAGCAAGCCTTGGTTACAATCAAAGCATGTTTATGGGATATTAAAATAGATCGCAAACAAGTGCATCATTCTCTTTCTACCCCCAGACCTCTGCCTCCTTGAGACGCCCTTGGGACAGTGTCTTGATTTTGATTTTTTCAGGTTTCCTTTGTCTCCAGGGTCTCCACAACCCCATGCCATGGGAGGACAATCCCCCCTGCCACACACACACCCAATCCCTGCTGATTCCAGCTTCTTCTTTCTCCTCTCCTTACAGGCCATCCCTAGCAGAAAAGCTGAGCCATCACCTCAGCACCCAGATAGCTCATTCATGGCCAGAGTAAGAGGTGCTAAATCTGTAGCCGGTCCAAGGCCACTGCTGCAGGCTGGTCAGGAGGGAAGGTCTGTCTCAAGGTCTGAGACCAGCTGTGCTGAGCAGTGAGCTTAGCCCCAGCACCCGTAGTCCTGGGGTATCCATGCTTACTACCCTGCCCACCCTCGCTGTTCCCCAGGGCTGTCTGTCATCTGGTAAACACGTGATATGCTTAGTGTGCTCCGATCTCCACCCTTAAGGATCCCGTCTCCTGGCACAATCCTCCAGGCTGAGTAATTCCTGGGCAGCACCCAGGCTGAGGCACTATGGGGGACAGACAGCAGGGAGAAGGAGACCTTGTCCTTTCCTTGAGGCTCTCACAGGGACTGTGATGAGGGTACGTGGACGTCGAGATGTGCACGCAGCCCTGTGCTTGGTCTGTGCTCATGATGCGAGGGTGGTTGGAGGTGGACTGGAGAGGGAGCCCAGCCAGGGGGAGCTGACCCAAGGGTTTCTAACAGAGATGGACCTTTAACAAGCTTTGGAAAGTGATGACTGACAGAAAGGAAGATACACGTTCTTAGTTCTTCAAGAATGTTCTTCAGTTCTTCAAGCTCTCAGTTCTGTGAAGCCACCATGCCGACACTGTCAAGTGAGTCGTGATCAGGGGCACAGATCAGTCACCAGGCACCAAAGTCCTTTTCCGTCCTGGGCATTAATGAGACTCAGCTGGCTCCTGTCAGTCCCCTAGGGACAGGCGTCTCACAAAGCAGGGCGACAGGCGGTCCCCGAGGCCCACTCTAAGTTAGTTGGGGAACTCCCTGGGCACTTTGCAGAATTAAATGCTGGGAGGTGGGAGGCAGGACAGTTTCAGGGCAAGGGACCTGAGAGGGGTGCATGCTGTGGAGCCTGAATGAGCCAGTGCAGGCTGGGCAGCTGGACAGTGCAGGAGCAAAGGGTGGCAGAGCTAAATAAGGACTTCCTGCCTTTGACAACTGATATTAGCAGTAGTCCTCTGCTCATGAGACTCTCTCTCTCTCTCTCTCTCTCTCTCTCTCTCTCTCTCTCTCTCTCTCTCTCTCTCTCTCTCTCATTTTGTACATGGTCAAGGCCCCGTCTAGAGGGGAGCAGGTTGTCTGCCTGGCTCTGCTCCCAATGATCCTGCATCATCAGTTGGTGCTCATCCTACCTGTACTTCCCCTCATTCTCAACTCCCTACCTGCAAAATGGGGATAAGAATCCCGCCTCATAGGAGATGTGCCACAGTTGTGTGACTCTGGCACTCAGGGCACTTTCAATCACACGTGTTTATTTACTTATCTGTTACTTTGGGAGGTATGCTTCGGTACTTGGTGAGGCCAGAGGACAGTGTGCAGGAGTCGCCTCTCTCATCATGTGGGCCCTGCAGATGAACTCAGGTGGTCGGGATCGGCAGCAAGGTCCTCTACCTCCGGAGTCATCTGGCCAGCCCCCAGTCAGGGTACTTAGCTACTGACCTACAATAGTCTTCAGATCCACCTGACCTTGTCACTGTTCACTGGACTCTGAAGACAGGACAAACCTTCTAGAATGTTGGGTTTGACTCTAGTAAAAGAGACACACCGTCCATTTTGAGTCTTTATTGAGAAATTAAATGGGTGGGGATCAGTTATGGTGAAACATATGCTAAGAACTAAAGAAAACATGAGAATTTAAAGAGTAAGATCCCCCAGAGCTGGTTCTTCCACCTTCAGAGTCAAAGACCTTGTATATCACCAAGCCAGCCCCACGTTCCGTTCTCATTCTTGTATTAGTGTTGGGGATATTTAAATATTTGACAGAATTTAATTATTTCGCCTCTCAAATTCTAGTAGGGTAATTAACCACACACACACACACACACACACACACACACACACACACACACACACACACACATACACACACACACACACACACACACACACACACACACACACACACACCCCGCAGTCTTGTTACACATAACAAGCACCTTCTCCCCTTGAACATTACAGTTACAGGCAGGTCTCTAAGTGTCTCCAGACACAACAATCATAAAATTGCCATGCAGAAACTATGCTTTCATGTCAAGTTAAAGTCAGGCATGCCACACGGAGACTGTGTTTGTTAACTTTCTGTTTTCTTTCTTTCTTTCTTTCTCTTTCTTTCTTTCTTCCTTCCTTCCTTCCTTCCTTCCTTCCTTCCTTCCTTCCTTCCTTCCTTCCTTTCTTTCTTTCTTTCTTTCTTTCTTTCTTTCTTTCTTTCTTTCTTTCTTTCATTTTAATTCAACACAAAACAGAGCCATCTGGTAAGAGGAAGTCAAATGAGGAATTGCCTCCATCAGGTTGGCCTGTGGGTATACCTGTGGGGCATTTTCTTCATTAATGATTGATATAGGAAGGTCAGCCCACTGTGGGTGTGGCCATCCCTGGGCTGGTGGTCCTAGGTTCTGTAAGAAAGCTGTTAGTATTCTGCCCCGCCCCTTGGGGACCCGCCCAGTGTCCTGATACCATCCTACCTTCCCTTTCGAAAAACTCCTCTTCCTTCACTCTCTTACCAGAGGTGGCATGCACCTCCCTCTTTCTCTCTCCCTCTCTGTCCCCCTCCCCCTCTCCTCTCTCCCTTTAATAATAAAACTTGCCACGCAGATGTCACGCCTGCCGTGTGAGTAATTCCACCGCACCATGCCGCTGTCCTCCTTTTCACAAAATTAACAAAAGCAGGCTAAGCAGGCCATGGAGAATAAGCCAGGAAGCAGCACTCCTCCACGGCCTCTGCTTCAGTTCCTGCCTCCTGGTTCCTGTCTTGAGCTCCTGCCCTGACTTCCCTGCAGAACAGACTGTGACTTTTAAGCCAAATAAACCCTTTGTTCCTCCATGGTGTTTTTGGTCAGGAAATCAACACAGCAGGAGAAACCTAACTAAGACAGAAAGGCTCTTAGGTGCCAATCATTCAAAAAACAAAACGAAGAAACAAATGAGAAAAAAAATGAATACCAGGAACTATTTTCAACTCAGTGAACGAGGGCAGCTCCCTCTTTCCTGGGCTTTCACTTTGAAGTAAGAGAGAAGCAGTCAGCACGAGCCCCCGGGTGATTCTCTTCCGTGGACAAGACGGCTTGAACGACATTGTCACTTAGCATTGACCGTCAAAGTCCACACTGAAGGTCTGAAAACGAGCGGGCGAGGCAGAGACAAGGTGCAAGCATCTTCCCCTCTGACCCGTGCTGGAAAGAGAACAATTAATGGAGGCTCCCAGCAGGCGAACATAATACCAAACACCTTGCACCGCTACACACTACCCATGTTTAATGCATGCGGGTTTCCATCTTGGCTTCAGAGAGTCGCTGTCAGAGCGGACCACAGCAGTGACAGACGCCATCCACTGGTGACCTGACGGTGGGATCGTGGCTCCACAGACAGCAGCTGTCTGTCTCGGCCATCATGCATGGGAATTAGGGGCTGTGTCCCCTATCAGGGAAGGGTCCTCCTGTCTTCCAGCTCTAGGGGGAGGGTCCGATCCCTGAATTTCTTAGTCAGGGGATTTTTTCTCCCAATGGCAAAGCTTCCCAAGAACTTTCAGATGCCCGGTCCTTCCTAGCCAGCTCCCTGCCGAGTCCTCAGGCTAGCTGTGTCTCGGGTACCCAACACTAGCCGGAGCTCCAGGGCCAAGCCGCTGGTCAGGGATAGGGTTTCAACGTGATCTTTACGACCAGCCGCATTCGGCCAGGCTGCTGGGAATCTGGGCAGTTGGTGCCAGATGGAGAACAGCTGATCCTAAGGAAGAAGCCATGTTAGAGGCAGGGGCCTGGGGCACAGGGTCTCTCCCCCATAGTCCTGGGTCCCACCTGGTCAGCAGAGTGAAGACTCCCTAGGAAAACTCGTGTCCCCTCTGTCCTCAATTTCCACCTCAGCTCCGTCAGGCCACCGGCTTCCAACCATCCCTGAGTGTGCGTCCAGGCTGAAGCAGGGGGTCTGAGAGTCCTTGCCCTTACCCTTGGTGGCCCCATTCTGATGTAGAAGACACTGCTTCTACCTTCAGGAGTGTCGAGCTAGTGGATGGAGACGAGGAAAGACCCGGGAGCTCCTTCTAGAACAGTGTATCTTATCTCGCTGCTCATGCACCTCCCATAGCTCCCCAGCCCTTCTCCAGTGAATACCAAACACCACAGTGAGGTACAGAGGACACTTCACAGACTTGTTCATGATTCCCACAGGAGGGGGGCTTTTGTCGGACTCTCTGCTACTTTGTCAAGGAACGGGGGTGGGGTGGGGGGGGCGGGGGCTTGAGGCCCCTGTATGGTATCTGCTAAGCGAGTGGTTGACCAGAACTCTCTTCATAAAGGGAGCTAGCTCCTCTGTGCAGAGTGGGAAGGGGAAAGGCTAGAGCGCATCTCCTCATCTCGACATCACTGGGGCTCTAGCCTGGGGAAAGGCTCTGTAACTGAAGACACCCTGGGGGTAGAGTCCTGTCCTGAGGCACTGTTGGACAGGGAAAAGTGTCCAGGAAGGAGAGGTCCTTTCTGTCCCTTGGGAAATTCCCAGGACTGAGGGAGACAGAGCATGCCTCTAGGATGGTCCTGAGACACGAAACTGAAGTGGCCGGATGCAGTCATGTGGAAATGCCACTGGATCTGGGGGTCACGGGGCAAGGACAGTTGGCATTTCAGGCAGGAGGGAGACTGAAGTCAGGGGAGAGGTCAGCTTGCTGAGTTAGAGAACCAGTCAGGTGAAGAGAGTGAGTGGGCAGAAGGGCTTTGAATGCTATAAAAAGCTTCTATTACTTGTACACAGGCGCCTTGTGTGGGCGGAGAGCCAGGAAGAGATCCCCTGCAAACCTAGCCCAGATGGAGTTGGTTTCTTATCGTCTCAGTCAAGCTGGCCTGCTGGGCCAGCTTCAGGGATCAAGGTTACTAGCTCGCCCACTCTTTTTGATTTTGTTCGTTTGTTTTGCTTTATTTATTTATTTGGTTGTTTGTTTGTTTATTAGACAGTGTCTCACTAACTCTGTCTTGGAACTCCTTTGTAGATCAGGCCAGCCTCGAACTCACAGAGATCCGCCTGCCTCTGACTCCCAAGTGCTGGGATCAAAGGAGTGCGCCACCACTGCCCAGCACCTATCTTATCTGCCTCAGGGTTCACTTAAGGGTCTCCCAGTTCCTTCAAAACGGCCTCACTGCTTCTAACTCAGCATCCCAAGCTCATCCGGAGAGACCCAAAGAACAGCGGTGTGGGACTTTGGGTTTCTGAGGTTGCTTAGGGTGTGATTTGGTAAAACCTGGGTGAGGATTCCAGGAAGCTCTCTAGCGGTGTCTCCAGGTGGCCTCCTCCTCCATCCCCTGTCCCTCAAAGCCTCTTTCTGAGAGGCTGATGCTTCCAGAAGGGACAGCAACACGGTTGTCCTGAGTGTGTCGCATGGTTGCCCTGAGGTCAGAGTGGGTTCCACCCTCATTACAGTCCTGGGGAGAGATGGGTCGAGGGCATCTTCCCAATAGGCTTGATCCTCTTGCGTGATGGTCATGGTGAACTGGGCCTGTGCTGATTGATGGTTTGGGCATAGAGAAGGAAAATATGCCTCCCCAGGAGCCCTGGAGCCCTGCCCTCCTGCCCCCTGCCCAGGTGGAGCCTCTTCTGGTATTGCAGTGGGTGTGCTCCCCCAGGACCATCCTCAGTGAGCTATTCCCATAGCTTCAGAGAAGCCACTGAGGGAAGTGAGAGGAGAGGATGTTCACTCCCCTGTCACCAGCATCCCTGTATCACTCCACAAAGCAGGGACCAAGAATTAACCCCTGAATAAATCCTGCCACAGTCCACGAACGGCACAATGACGTGGTCAGGCGTTTTGCACCTGTGAGTTAAAAGTATCAGCTGGTTAAATGGAAATACTTAACGGTCGTTGTCCATTTGTAAAGAAAGCTTAAAAATCGCAGTGACCAGGGCCTCCTCAAGTGCTGATAGTTCCTGGTAGAATCTCTGTGCCCCCCCCCCCATTTTTTTTTTTTTAAATTAAGGATGGAATCCAGGGTCCTATGCATGCTAGGCAAAACTCTTTACCATTGAGCTGCATTTCTAGTCTATTTTAGGAGACTTCTTTAGAGACAGGTCCAGTACCAGCGACAAATACAGTCACGGAGGCTGCAAAATGGAAGTCAAATACAGTCACGGAGGCCGAAAAATGGAAGCCCTTTATCTTTTTATCAACTGTTCAAGGTTCTGGATACCTGGCCCAGGGGCAAAAGTAGAGGAATCTAGTTGCGTAATTCCTGTTCCTAGCTGTGTGACAGCAGGGACATGCTTTAATCACTCACCCTCAATGCTTCCTTCGCTGTAGACTGGAGATAATACATTTCTATTTCATGTGCACTGTATGAAGTAACCAATGTAATGAATGTCACACACACTTGGGGACATAGTAAGCACTGCTGTATGCTGCGACTTGTCTTGGAACCCCTTTGTAGATCAGGCCAGCCCCGAACTCACAGAGGTCCACCTGCCATTTATAGGAATGGGCAGGGGTCTCCTAAAATGACCGACTGTACAACATCAGCGATGGTATTCAGCGGAGTTGGCTAGTCCTATGCAGCAGGATGGGGCCAGCTACCTCGTTAGCCTGATGGAGACTGAGGGAGCAGGTTTCCAGAGCACTTGGTGCTTCTTCCCAGCCATCGAGACAAACCTGGATGCTTAGCACTTCTCCCTGCCAGGTCCTGGTACCCGCCTCAGAAAAGGAGGGGGCTGCATTGGATCCACAGAATACCACTCGAGTGCAGTTGGCTGAGGTCCAGACCAACTCACTGGCTGTGTGATCTTTGTGTCTTAGCTTCCTCTTCTGTAAAATGGGGCTAGTAATTATGTTACCTTACATATTTATTGTGAAGGATTAAATTAGTTAATATGATTTTTAAGACTGTATTTGTATTTATGTATATATGTGTTGTGTGTCTGTATATTTATGTGAAGGAGGGGTGACCATAGAGGCCAGAAAAGGGTATTGGATTCCTTAGAGCTGGAATTACAGGCAGTTGTGATCCACCAGGTGTAGGTGCTGGGATTCGAACTCTGATCCTCTTCAAGAACAGCGAGCACTCTTAACCACTGAGCCCATTTCTCCAGCCCCTAGATAATATGTTTAAAGACTCAAAAACCAGTCTGGCACGCAGCGAGAGTTCTATGCAGGTCAAATACTGTCCTTTTATTGTGTTAGATGCCCTGTGAGGTCCTGTCCTGCTCTGATCTGTGAGGATCTACACTGGTCTAATAAACTCTATCTATAGTGGCTTCACCCCTCCTACAAACTAGAGCAGCCTGCCCCAGTCTCCCCTTTTTGGGAGTGAAGAGAGTTCCCATTTACAGCCCTGGGGCCAGTTGGACTTGCTTGGCAAGGGCTTTCTGGTTTCTCTAGGGCTGAAAGCGGCTTTGCATGAATGAAAGTGACCTTGGGGTCTCCGAGGTCCTCATTCCTTTGAGGCCACATGGGATTTATTACACTGAGGTTGGGTGAGAAAGACATAGGCTAATGATGACCCATGGGCTGGACTGAGACAGCGAGGCATGATATCCTGAGATGGAGCTGGGAGACTGGGAAGGATAGATGGTTCTAGGGAAGTGGTAGCCCCAAAAGCATCTCCAACAATGACCCAGGGAAAACAGGTGTGAGACACCAAGAAGGATGTTGTCTTCATCAGCCTTTGGGTACCATCCCTTGAGGTCATCTGCACAGGGAACACATGGTTTTCTACTTCTCATGAGAATACAGCCTCTCTCTCTCTCTCTCTCTCTCTCTCTCTCTCTCTCTCTCTCTCACACACACACACACACACACACACACACACACACACACACACACACAGAGAGAGAGAGAGAGAGAGAGAGAGAGAGAGAGAGAGAGAGAGAGAGAGAGAGAGAGAGAGAGAGAGAGTCATTGTGTCATGGATGGGGTATGTTCTTCCAGGCCTTTATTGAGAACTTTTTTTTTTTGTTTGCTTTTTTGAGACAGGGTTTCCCTGTGTAGTTTTGGTGCCTGTCCTGGATCTTGCTCTGTAGACCAGGCTGGCCTCGAACTCACAAAGATACGCCTGGCTCTGCCTCTCGAGTGCTGGGATTAAAGGCATGCACCACTGCTGCCCAGCGAGAACTTTGCTTTTAAAACCCATCTCCTTGGACCTGTAAGAGGAGGATATGGAGCATCCTTGGTTAGCTCATTCAGCTGAGCAAAGACATTTTACACCACAGCACAGAGCAATGGTAACCTATGAATCAATTCAAACTTTCCAAGTTACATGGAATCACCTGCTTTTCAAGTCTGGGGGACTCACCCAGTGAATCACAGGACTATTGGATGTTGACACTGGCATGTCAGAGACCCTATCATCAATTCTATGCTGTGTGGAGATTAGAGGGCCCCAGAGGGGAGCCTTCATGGTGCCTGGGTCTCTTGTTGCTTGCCATATACTGAGTTTCTCTCTTGTGGAGACAGGAGAGCTTTGGTGTGGAGGAAGAGTAGAGAGCACATACAACTCCTCTACCTTATTCTCTAGTCGATGAAGGCAAAGACTTTTTTTGTTTTGTTTTTTGTTTTTTTTTCTTTTTTTTTTTTTTTTCGAGACAGGGTTTCTCTGTAGCTTTGGAGCCTGTCCTGGACTACCTCTGTAGACCAGGCTGGCCTCAAACTCACAGAGATCCACCTGCCTCTGCCTCCTGAGTGCTGGCATTATAGGTGTGCGCCACCACCGCCCAGCAAGACTTGGGTTTTACACCAAAAGAGAGAAGTCCAGCAGGTGGTGGCCACCAGCAAAGGTAGCGGGGAAATGTTGTTGTTGGCTGTTTTTGTCTTTGCTCTTTGGGGGTCTGCCTTCCAGCTCCCAAATAAATCACATGGAGGCTTATTCTTACTTATAAATGCCCAGCCTTAGCATGGCTTGTTTCTAGCCAGCCTTCCTTAACTTTAAATCATCCCATCTACCTTTTGCCTCTGGGCTTTTTCCTTTTCTTACTTCTGTATATCTTACTTTCACTCTTACTCTGTGGCTGGCTGTGTGGCTGTGTGGCTGTGTGGCTGTGTCTGTGTGGCTGGCCCCTAGCATCCTTCTGTCCTTGTTCGCTTGCTTTTCCTTCTTTCTTGTTTTCTCTCAGATTTTTCCTTCTATTTATTCTCTCTGCCTGCTAGCCTCACCTATTTCTCTCTCCTGCCTCCTCACTGGCCATTCAGCTCTCTATTAGACCATCAGGTGTTTTAGACAGACACAGTAACACAGCTTCACAGAGTTAAACAAATGCAACATAAAAGAATGCAACACGTTTTTTGCATCATTAAAAGAATTGTTCCACAGCACAAACAAATGTAACACATCTTAAAATAATATTCTACAACAAAATGTCACCACTGACATCTGTGTATAGAAAAGCCACTGGGAAAGAAAAGGTCAACACTAGATCTGTTGGCTTGAGTGCTAACTGGGAGATTCCTGGGAGGGGCTGGTTACTACATCCTTTCCTTCCTGGTTGCCAGCAACAGGGAAAACTATCCATATCTTGCACAGGGCATCCTGCACAGTTGGGGGTTCTCACTTTCACATGGCTTACTAAATGTTACCGAGTATCATATTTGAGACTAGGCTATGAGGTCAGGGAAATGCCTTGACTCATGTTGTTTCTTGGAGGCTCAAACTTCCCTTCTTACTGCAATGAGAGGGATCTAAGCGTGACATAGTGCATAGGGCAGAAACACCATTAGCATGGCCCCTCTTAAAACATGGAAGGTACAGGTTAGTCTGTAGTGAAAACCAACTCATGGCCATCTCTGGGCCCCAGAGAAGAGGGCATCATCTCCCTGAGGACCAGCAGCTAAGGGTTCCCTAGTGGGCCACGTTCATAGCCTCTCTCCCACCTTCTACCATAAGCTGGAATGCTTGGAGGCTCTGGGAGTGCGTTCTGGGAGCTAGACTCTGCATCTACCTTCTATCTTCCTCCAATTCCTTCTCCATCAGCCAGGGTAAGCGTTTTTACAACTCAAGCTGGATTCTGTCATCACTCAACAGCCTTCTCCAGATGTCAGAATCCTACAGTGGCTTCTAGACCCTACGTGTCCAAACTCAGCTGGGGCTGCCCTTCCCTAGCCTTCTACCCTCGGGCATACTTGACTTGCTCTTGAAACTTGTTCACAGTTCATAATTGGCTGGTCAACATCTTTCTGTCCTATTAGACTTCATGAGGGGAAGACTCGATGTTTGCTTAAACTTGTATAACGAGGGCCTAACAGTACCTGAGTCTGGGGCTTAGCCTTTGAGTTCCACCCTTCAGTCTCTCTGGGTCTTGTGACTCACTCTCAAAGTTTGTTGACTGTTTGGTACCACTATGGGATACAATTATCAAAAGGACAGTGGCTTTACGTATCAGTGTGACTTACTGTGTCAAGGGTCCCCTGGGATGAGCTTAACTGACAGTTTGAGGCTGAGCTTGATGAAAACGCCCCCACTCAAAGGGATCAGATAAATGAGGCATCCTGGAGCAAATATACCCTCAGCTGACCCAGTGAGGAGCTTAAGACTCTGCAAAACATGAGCGGGACCAGGAGATGCCACAGGACCCTTCCATCTCTGGCCTCCTCCCAAGTCGGTCCCTTTGCCCCGGGGGCTTTGCCCTGCCAAGCCTGAGCCAGAGGAGGAGGAGATGGGGTGAGTGGGAGGGGCAGAGAGAGCAAGCAAGGCGCGGCTATGACCTACATCTGTTCCTGCTCTGCCTGTCCACCGCCAGATGGCTCAGACTCCCTGGTAGCCAGCAGCAGCTGGAAGCAGGGAGGAAGGAGTGTGAGGAGGCTGGAGGCTGGTGGGCCATTCAGGTGAGTGGGCACTGTGTGCCTGGTTGTCCACCTGGTCTGGGAAGGGTAGGGAGATGCTATGCTGTGCTCTAGCTTTTCTGTGCAGGAAAGAGCAGAGAGTCGTCATCAGACAAGCCCCACGGATATCTGGCTGGCTGACCACAGACTAGGGTGCATTTCTAACACCTCTTAGGGGGCCCCCGGTATCCCTGGAGGAGGGAATTTCAGCGAGTTCTGTCTGAGTGGTTCTGCCCTGGCTCTGATTTTCCAGGCACTGCCTGATGGAGAATATATATGACAACTAAGTTAAAAAAAATCTTACTAGCAGTTCAGAGTAGTGACCTCAAGGCCAAAGCAGTTGAGAAGAACCCTCTTTGGTTCCTCCTTTCTGTTGAGAAGTTGGAGGAAGCAGGGACCTAGGCTGGTAGAATGGAACAGGTTCTGGGGCAGCAGGTGAGGATGCTATGTCCTGGGAAGAGTTAAGGGAGACACAGCCTGGTCCCAAACTCAGCGTCTGGTCGGGATAGGCTGAAATGGGTGCATTTGTGGATAAGAGTAAGGAGTCTCCCCAAATGTGGGAATAAATCATGAAGGAAAGAATTAATCCCCTTCCCCATCCCCTCTAAAGAAGCCCACATCCCTCTGTTCTCTAGACAAATGCACCTCTCACTGATTTGTCATTGAGTTTGTACTTCTTCTAGATTATTCCTGAAGTAGCATGATACTGGACCCTTGACCACCACAGGCTCCTACTTCTTTGCTTCTTTAACTGGATCCACAGGAGGCAGAGGTAAGGGGCTGATATCTGGATTATTCTTGATATGTGACAAATAGTCACACAATCTACTAGAGCTAATGGTGATGGTGGTAAGGGTGGTGACTATGTTGTGTCAAATTCGACCTCCAGTGTGGCTGGGGGCCAGTGTTTCCCCTTATCAGATATTGACCTGAGGGAAATCTTAGGATGTCTCCTCAGCTGAGCCTGATCGTCCAAGTTGTCCTCTCTCCTGTCCACCTTGTGACTCCTTTCAGTGCAGTGGCTGTGGCTTCTGTGTTGCTTGTGACCGCTACAGAACGCCATTGGCACACTGTGGCATTCCTGCACACAGGGGGGCCAGGGCTGGGCTGTAGAAGGAGCCAGAGGTGCCAGTGAGCGGGCAGTTGTGCAAGAAAGCATATTAGTTGGAGTATGGAATTTTCTCTGTCATGTGGGACTCTGTATTGATGGCTGGGTTCTTTGGGCAGGAAGTACTGTCCCCAAACAGAATCACTTGGCCGTGCATCAACCTCTCAGAGGTAGGACTGCTGGAGGACTCTTGCAAGTCTCCCTTTAACTCATTCACAGCTCTCATCCTTTCCCAGGGCCAACCCTACTCCTTCTCCTATATGGGCAATAATATGGGTGCAGTAAAAAGAAGTTGAGGGGAGAGGATGGTGGAGGTTCTCGGAAGAAGCGGACACACTCCTGGTCATCTGACATTATAGTTCAGAGGGAAGTGGGTGGGTTTCTGCTGGTCTTATTGGCTTGGGGAGAGAAGAGCTCCAGAGTCATCCCCACAGACCTTGAGATCTGAAGGATTCCACTTTGGTTAAGATAGGAGGTAGAAGGCACCCGGGCTCCAGTAGAAAATCCAAGAGATTGCTAGGGAATTTGCATTCCAAAGTTGAGAGGTCACGGCTGTTAAACAAGTCTCCTGCATGAGTTTGATCTTACTCTCTGAATGGTGAAGAGCTTGGGTCCCACCAAGAGGTCAGGCCATCTGTGCAATATACAATCCTCACACCATGTTTTTTTTTTTCCTCAGGATCTGGGTAGCACCTACTTCCTCCCTGAAAATTTCCCTGGGAAATTGGTATAGTGGAACTCTTTTAGGGAATGGCAATAAACTAATAATTTTCATTTGGGGGGTTAGACAAGCTCTTAGGGGCACCATTTGCCCCAACATCCATCTTAGATTTGGCTGGGACCCCTGGTGGTATGGGAGAGGTGGGCTGACATGTTAACTCGGGCCTCTCATGAGGAATTCATCTGCCGCCCTCAGGAGATCAGTTTCCACCCTCAGAGGAGCAAGAGGAAGCTGGAGCTTACCTATGGCAGGTAAGAGAGCTGGCTGCCCCTCCGCCCCTCCCACGTGGGTAGAAGGCAGGGAGGGGGTCGAACCCAGAGTTCTTGGGGAATGTACCATCTCTGCTCTTCCGGTGTGGGCTTTGAAGTTTGCTGTGCTTTAAATCTCCACATGAACTGAACTTCTGCTTCCTGAAGAGTGGCCCTTTCCTACCCTCCTTTACCTGGTTTTTCTTTAGTGACACATCCAGAGTCATCCCATGGCACACAACCAGAGAGGAACCACCAGATTCCCACTAGAAAGCTTACAGGCATCCTTTAGAGAGAAAGGGCACGTGGGCAGGACAAGCCTGCCTTGACGGCTAGAGAAATGAGGGGCCTTGTTACCTGATGGAATGGAAGGAAGATCAAGATGTACTCCTCCTATGCTCTCCAGGAAAAACCCCTAAGAAGTCCTCCATCCCCGGAGTGAGCATCCGGCAGCTGGTGGACGAGATCCCCGAAGGCTGCAGTACACCAGATTTCAAGCAGAAGCCTGTCACCTTGGCTCTACCAGAGGGTGAGACCCTAGTGGATACTGCTGAGGGAGTCATGGCTCCTGCTCTCCCACTCCCCAGAAAGCACAGGGAGGCTTGGCCACCTAACCTATGTCCATGACCTGTGTATCCATCCTTCCTATATTCAAGTGGTGCCTGTCTGCCTGGATCCCTAGCAGGGACAGGAGCTGAGGAGACTGTGGGAAAGGGATAGAAGAGAGTTCACACTATGCAGGGGAACACGGACTGGCCGATACTAAACAGGGAAGCAGTTCCCCAGGTTCTTTCCTCTACTTTCCCTGCCTCAAGGTCTTCTATAGGAAGAGGCTATTTAAATATCTCTTCTCCCAGGGTGGAGAGGATGGCCATCAGTAAAATGCCTGCTATACAAGCATGGAGACCTAAGTTTGGATTCCTAGTACCCACATAAAAAGCTGGACACTGAACTGGGCAGTGGTGGTGCATGCCTTTAATCCCAGTACTTGGGAGGCAGAGGCTAGCCTAGTCTACAAGGTGACTTCCAGGACAGCCAGGGCTGTTACACAGAGAAATCTTGTCTGGATAAAAAAAGAGAGAAAGGGCCGGGCGGTGGTGGCGCACGCCTTTAATCCCAGCACTCGGGAGGCAGAGGCAGGCGGATCTCTGTGAGTTCGAGGCCAGCCTGGGCTACCAAGTGAGTCCCAGGAAAGGCGCAAAGCTACACAGAGAAACCCTGTCTCGAAAAACCAAAAAAAAAAAAAAAGAGAGAAAGAAAAAGAAAGAAAGAGAGAGAGAGAAGAAAGGAAGGAAGGAAGGAAGGAAGGAAGGAAGGAAGGAAGGAAGGAAGGAAGGAAGAAAAAGGCTGGGCACAGGGTGCACAAAGTTTGCCTGTAGTCCCCACACTGGGGAGAAAGAATTAGCAGGATTCCAGGGACTTGTTGGGCAGCCAATCTAGCCAATTGATGAGTGTCAGGTCTTGAGACCCTGTCTCAAAAATTAGGTAGGAGGGCTGGAGAGTTGGCTCAGCAGTTAAGACTACTGGCTGTTCTAGAGGACCGAGGTTTGATTCTCAGTACTCACATATCTGTAACTCCAGTTCCAGGGGATCCTACACCCTCTTCTGGCCTTTGAGGGAATCACACAAAAGTGTTGCACAGACATGCATGAAGGCAAAACACCCATGCCCATAAAAGTGAAGGAAAAACATAAAAAAAAAGTGGAGTGTGAACAAAGAAGATACCTGACCTCTGGTCTCTAGACACACATACATATGTATATACACATGAGTGTGCCTGAATACACACACACACACACACACACACACACACACACACACACACACACCCCTACCTTTTCTTCCAATCTTGCCCTAAAGAGCCACATGTTTAGTGGCTCACAGGCTAGCTCAGGAGTGCCGTTTTAAAAACCACACACAGGAGCGCCCAGGGAAGTGGTGTTTCTCCCCTGGAAATGATCCCTGCCATAAATTTTAGTTAACATTCTGGTATAAGAAAAACAATGGTATGATATTTTACTTTTCTAAATACGAAACAAGGTCATGAGACACAAGGGAGGGCCCTGGGACCTTCAGATTCTTCTGCTGAGATGTCCCTGGCGGGAGGCAGCTGAGCTCCGTGAGGGTCAAGTAGCTCCCACGCCATCATGCCCTGCATGGAACTGCGGGTCTTCTCTGAGGCTGGAGTCCTATGTCTCAGGACCAGTTCCTTTGAGTACCAGCAGCCATTGCTTTCCAAGATCTCCCTAGATGGGAGGAACTGAAGTCACAAATTCTCACACACTTCCTTGGTTTGGGAGAGACCTTAGCCTCTTAATGCACCCACTCTCAGAGAAATCTGCCTCCCACTCCTACCCTGCTTACCTCCGCAACCGCAGACAACACCCCACATCTTTCTCCTGGGGACACTATGCCCCTGCATGGTTGACCTCAGGCCAGCACTGCTTCTGGGCACCTGGAAACTTTCCACCTGACATGATGAGTCCCAAGTCAAGGGGCTCAAAGCCGGGTACTTCTTTTGGGAGAGAGAGCTGGGAAGCCTACCCCAGGGACGATGATGTAAGTTTAAGTCTAAATGACATCTATTGCCACTCTACCCCCAAGCTCCTTCTTCCTGCCACAGGAAAAAATGCCATCTTTCGGGCGGTGGTCTGTGGGGAGCCCAGACCCGAAGTGTACTGGCAGAGCACCAAAGGAGACCTCAGCAGCTCCAGCAAGTACCAGATCTCCTCTGCTCCTGGCAGCAAGGAGCATGTGCTGCAGGTGAGCGTTGCAGTCATTTCTCCCCGGGGCTCATGGGTCTCTTCTGAGTCCCTTAAATTCTTAAGGTCATCAGTCCCCAGGGGAGGAAGAGATAGTTCCACAGTTGGGTCTATTCAACTTCAATCCATGGTTCAAGGTCTCTTGAGCCAGGAGATGCCCTGGTAGGTTTGATGATACCTCTGCGAACACACCTGGACCACTGCTGGGTCACAGTCCCAGGCCCATCACCTTGGCTTCGGAAAGCTACTTACTTGTCTCTTTCTACCTCTATTTCTTCACCTATGGAATAGCATAATTAGAGTACATGCTCTATGGAGTATTAAAAATTAAATGTTCATATGAAGTGTCCCAACCTTGAACTGAGCACAGACAGCCCTTGACTTATCATAGTTCCACTTGCAAGTTTTGATCCTTGGTGGAAAAGCAATATGCAGAAACCACAGAAACCAAATTAATTTTTCAGTCTGATCTTTTCATGGGTGAGAAATATGTAGGTGTGAGTCACTCACCCTGAGCAATGGCAGCAGCCTGCAGCCTACGTCAGTCAGAGGATAACTGTATTTTTTTTTCTTTTTGAGAAAGTTTTGTGTAGTTTTGGTGCCTGTCCTGGATCTCCTTCTGTAGACCAGGCTGGCCTCGAACTCACAGAGATCCTCCTGACTCTGCCTCCCGAGTGCTGGGATTAAAGGCGTGCGCCATCACTGCCCGGCCGGATAACTGTATTCTATAGCATATTGTGTTCCCGAATTACATGAGACATTGAACCCCCTTTTATAAAATGGCCTTAATCATCTTTCCCAACAGCAGGCCCGTGGAAATCTGTCTCACATTAAGGCAGGCAAGGTTAGGGCAAAATCTGGTAGGTTTGCAGTACTAAACGAGTTTTCAATTGATAATATTTTCAGCTTACAGGAGGTGTACTGGAATGTATCTGTCATGTCACCAAACAGTACCTGCCCTCTCAATCAATTAGGGTCAATATTAGTAATGTTGTAGACACTAACCGTGGAACACTCACAAGTGTCTGGCCCTGGACCAAACATTTATTACAGAGGACATGAGTTAATCCTGACCATTCACTGCTTTTCGAGTTATTATTACCCCCATCTCATAAGCCAAGAAATTAAAATTTATAGAGGTCGGGGAACTTGCCCAAGGTCCCGTAGCTAGTAATGCATGGCAGAGATAGTCTCCAGTGTCAGGTTCATCTGACCCCCAGAGCAAGCTCTTTCTGAGACCCATATAGCCTCCAATGGCAAGAACATCCATCCTCTGCTCTGAGTACATGCTCCAAGACTGTGAGCTTCATGGGGAAAGAGCCCATGCCTGTGCCTCGTCATACTTCCAACCCACAACTGTGTGTAGTGCATGGAGGAAGGGAGTGTTAGCCCTGTTCCCCTGCCCTCGGCTTCTCCACAGATCAACAAGCTGACTGGAGAGGACTCGGATCTGTACCGCTGCACTGCAGTGAATGCCTTCGGGGAAGCCACGTGCTCAGTGAGGCTTACCGTCATTGAAGGTGGGCTTGTCCCGTGAGCCCATCAGTGCACAGGGCATCGGCTTTCTCTAGAGAACACCCTCAGAGGACCCACAGGGCGGCAGGAGGGGAGGGAGGACCCAGAGGCTGTGCTTCCGTCTCTGTCTCTTGCAGGGGCCCTGGCTCCACCCAGTGGTGCTCAGTTTGCCTGTGCCCAGTAAGGCACACCTTCAGCCACACCCTGTGGGCCCAGGCTCCAGGTGTTGGTTTCTAGTCTTCTGCTAAGTCGTTTTCTTTTCCCTCCCAGGTCTCAGTTTACCCACTCTACAACAGATATTTTGTACAGGTTTACATTAGACATTTTTTTTTTTTTTTGTGGTTTGCACGGTGTTTGAAGATCCTTATATTTTTAGTCTGTAATGATTGGAAGGTTGATACCTCTCGAGGAAGCAAACCTAGTCTCTCAAGTAAGCTGACACATTCATCTCCTCTCTAAGTACCAGAAAATCCTAAGAGAAGTCCAAGAAATAAAGATACCGAATTACTTCACATAGTAGGAAATTCTGAGATGAAAGTCTAGGGCTCATTCTACAGCTCTGAATGTCACAGGAGAGCAAACTCTTCTGGTCTCAGCAGGCTGACTGGTCACTGCAGAGCCAAACTTAATCCACCCTCAAGTGAGAGGAGAGGGAAAGGGGAGGCCCTGGGGGCGGGGGCGGGGACACCTGCCTCTCTCATCAAAGAAGCAAAAGCTGAAAACTCCTAAAACCTGGTAGCTTTTGTGTGCACGTCATTGGCTAGCACTATGTCACGTGATAGCTGTTATTTGCTAGAGGGAGGAAGTGTGTATGTATTGAGTTTCCCCAGACTCTCCATTGGAAGCACATGACAAAGAAGAGGATTATGAATGACTGAGGGAATAATCAAAAAGCAGAATCTGATGTGTTTGGCAGTTCAGGCCCCATCATCTGAACTGGCAACTGTCAGATGCTCTTTGGATGCCCTTGAGTTTGCCGTGGTTGTCAGTGGCCACTTCCCTTATCCCTGCCACTTCCCTGTAGACATGTGAGTGAGTCTCCCCATCATGCAATGATGCTCATGATAAAGCTTTGAGGTATCAAAGCTCATGGAAGATCCTCCCCCTCATCTCCCCCTTTCGCTTGGATGTTGTGTCTTAAAGGATAGAACAGGTGGGAAGGCCAGGGCTCTGGGACTTGGTCCAGTTCCCAGGAGGACCATCCAAGTATCTTGCTTCTTTCCCTGTCTGTGCATACCACCTCTCTCCTCTCCTCCTTGGATGGTCCAGTGGGTTTTCGGAAGAACCGAAAAAGGCAAAAGGAACCTCAGGAGGGTATGTAGATTGGTCAGAACACCCCTCTGGGGCCTTCGCATGTTGCTCCCCACCTGGTATAACCATGCACACCTTGTGGGCATTATTAATTTATAGAAAAATAAAAACTCGCATCAGCAGCCCTGGACCATATAGCCTTGCTTCAGACCCTACCAGGGATTCAAGACTTATTTCTTATTTTCTAGACCTCAGGACAGAGCTGAAGGACTTTCGGAAGATGCTGAAAAAGAGGTGGGTCTGGGACTGTCTGGAGGATTTTGGAAGCTCACATGGTGCTCACCTCAGCTCCTTCCATAAAAAAACTGGGCTCACCCTCCACTTCTGATAAAAGGAAGGAGCCAGACTGCCACTAGTAGAAGGGAGGACGGAAGAGCACAGAACTGGGCATCCGGATGAACTGGGCATCCAGATGAACTGGGCACCCAGATGAACTGGGCATCCAGATCCTGCCACTTCAAAGCTCTGTACCCCTGAGTCAGTCTTCTTTCCCCCCAGTCCTGTTTGCAAAATGGGAGGGCCCGCTTGCCCAGTGATTTAAAAATATGCGTTAAAGCAACGGAACACTTCAATCCTAACTTTACTGCCACCCAAAGACATCCTACTCAGAAATCAGTGTCACCAGTTGTTAGGAGGCCCTCCAAGCAAAGTCACAGGGTAAGGCTTGCCTCATCCAGTGTCTAGGTCCTTCCCTTGAGATCATGGTCCACCCCAGAGATCTCAGCCTCTGTGCCTGCTCTTCCAGTATGCATAGGACAGCTTCCCTAGACCGCTCAGATTGCCAGGGTCAGCTGGTCCATACATGGGACTTCTCTGGCCTCTGACCGACCAGCCTTGATCCCCAGGACCCCACCTCCAGCCTCTGATAAAAAGATGGAGTCTGCACAGGTGTGGCAGCTGCTCATGACCGCGGACCGTAAGGACTATGAGAAGATCTGTATGCAGTATGGCATCGTCGACTTCCGGGGCATGCTGCGCAAGCTGCAGGAGATGAAGAAGGAACAGGAGGACAGAATGGCACAGGTATTCTGGCCCTGCTCCCACCTCCTAGTTGGAGCATAAGGCCTGGAGGAGCCCCACACACCTACCCAGAGCTGGCTTTGGAAAACCCAATATGGTGGACAGTCTACCTCCATCTAGCCCCGCTGAGAGGTTCTGCTAAGGATCCAGCCTTCTGAGCTTGCTCTGGGTTTTAATACCTGGGCCTGAATCTTACTGAACTCTGGACTTTAGAAAATTAGGGCTCCAGTGTCTTGATGTCCTCATATGTATAACAGGTTTATAGCAAAATCTACCTTGTAGGGTTGAGAGGATAAATAAGAGGATGTGCTTACAGCAATTAGCCTAACACATAGTAAGGTCTAGTGACTGTCCCCTGTCATCTCTGTCATCGCCATTATTGTCAGACTTGGGGCCTGATTCCTTGGGGATTCTAATACTCTGATTCAAGCATCTTAAAAACTACATGGGAAGTTCCTTCTTGTGTCTAACTTGACATAAGTCTGCATTTTCCTTCTGGGATTGGAAAACAACCTATTTTCGTTATTCTGAAAGTGGCATTTTGAAGGTAGCTTCTCCAGCCTCCCAGCTAGGGCTTTTCTTTCAATCATTCTTACCCATATCAACACGTGGCCTAGCACACGGCTTTGCCTAGTGATGTTCACCAGCAGGTGGGACAGATGAATGGACACCCAGAGTCCTCTCTTTTTGTCCTTCATCACCTGACTTTTTTTAATCTTTGAATTTTCTTTCTTGAGGGTTTAAGTATCCTCACTTGAGAACCCCATAAACCCCTGCTCTTCAGGTACATTGTGGGCGAGGGCTGAGACCAGATCCTGCAAAAATTTGGAGTGCCCCGGAGAAACTGCTTTGGGGTCCCTCTCATGGGTTTGTCTGCCCTCTAGTATGTCAACGCCATTGACAACTTGAGACACATCAGGGTCACCAAGGAAGGGGTCGCCACGTTTGACCTGGAGCTGGATCTCAAGGACCTTGAGAGCAAGATTTACCTGTACAAGGTGAGGCCATAGGACCTGATGGGGGCTGTGGGTCCTGGGGGGGAATTGATGGACCCCATGGAACTATCTTGAACACCCAGGTGGTAAGCACTCACCCATGGGGTTCTCAGTTGGAGTTAGCTCACACCCTGTGGTGGGCAGTCTCCAGACACCTCTCACCTCTCCTTGAGCTGGGCCTGTTACTCTATATAGAATCTAATGCAGATCAGGGTCAGAACAGAGTTCTGAACGCATGCCCACCATGTGAGGCCAGGACGGGTATGTGGGATTGGGGGCAGCAAAGCATACACTTCTTCTGCAGCCAAATTCACCCTGGCTCCATCACCTCAGACCAGGCATCTTTCCTGAGCCTCAGTCTCCTCATCTATGAAGTGAAGGATCAGAAGAGCTACCTCATAGAATACTGCAATGCCTAAATGACACTGTGCACACTTGTCTGCCCTGCGACCTGGCTCTGCCCACCTGTCTCTCCTCCTCCCTGCTCCTCTGTTCCTGCTCCTTGGCCTTGTCCCTGCTCCTTCTCTGTCGCTGCCCGCTGTGCCTAGAGTGCTCACCTCTGACATCCGTGTGGTTAGTCCTCTCATCCCCCCGAGTGCATCTGCTGTGCTCCCAGGTCCTCCCTGGTGCTTCTGAGGCCCTTCCCCCCTTAACCTGCTTTGTCTCTTAGTTCTGTTTTCCCAGATACAAATCACTTATTTATGGTACTTACTACTTGTCTTTCTCTCCCATCTGTGGGAGTCTTTGTTCCTTTTATTGTAATGTCTCAAGTACCTGAAATAATGCCTGGCACACAGCATTAGTAAGTGTTAGCTATTGTCAATTATCAGCTAGTAGGAAATCTATGTATGGCTCAGCAAGGATGAGCGTACGTATAAACTGACTATGTTTTGTGCAGCCCGGAGGACATTCTCCAAACATTCCCCTTGGTGGATGAAAGAGCTGGTCCCAGGTCATAGGGTCACCTCTCCTGCTAACACACAGGGCTGTAAAGCAACTCTCTTCCCAGCAATCTGGATTAGCCATCTTAGATGTCTTGCATAAACTGTATAGATTTTTTTTTTCCACTCGTAGAAAGAGGTCTGGACATTCTTAGAACATACATGTCTACCTACCTCATGACCCATGCACCCATATCCAGGCTCTGCTCTCTGCCCTGATCCCACAACCCCCACATGGTTCTAGGACCATGTTGTCTTTGGCCCTGGGCCAGTAGAGAAAATTGTTGGCAGTAGCCAGAGTGAAGCTAGGCTAGAAGGCTCTTTGGACCCACGGATGCCCTGAACCATCCTTTTCTGACTTCAGGATGGTGAGATGATCCCCTACGGCTTTGATAACCAGACCAAGCACTGTCTGAGACGGCTGGGGAAACGCTACCACTTCCTGATCCAGGACCTGCGGCCCGAGGATGCTGGCCTTTACCAGGTCATGGTGGAGGATGCTGTGGTCTTCTCCACAGAGCTGGAGGCCAGCAGTGAGTGTTATTTGCCACAGAAATTTGCATAGAGGAGAGGAGAAGGTCCATGCTGGTGCTATGGAAGGGAGTACATGTGACATGGCTGCATTGCTAGGGCAACTAGGAAGAGAGATGCACCCAGATATGTCTGCTTTGGTACCCGGCAGGGCTCGACAGAACGCGTCAAGGATACAGGCATACACGACAATCTCCTGCCCGTAGACCTTCCGTCGCAGCTGAATAGTTTCAAATCCGACCCAGACCATGGCCTCTTGTGATAACATTACCCCTTACGATAAATGTCATCCTCTCCCACAACTCCCGAGCAAGGATTTCCACCTGGGCTCGCCAGGCCTGTGCAGCTCAGGCCTTTTCCATTCCTGCTCCTTGTGTTCCTTCCCCCACCTGAGGGTGCCCCTCCTTGAACTCCACCCTGTGCCCAGGAGGACCCGTGTTTCCATCACTTATAGAGCACCTGACCAGGAGCCTCTTGGAAAGACAAGGGGAGGCCTGAGGAGGAAGCTTGGGGCAGGACATAAAGAACAGGGCTGAACCCAGGCTGAGGAACAAGAGAAGGGCATCCAGCAGGCCTGGGGGGTTAGGATGGGCTTCGAAAGCCCAGTAACAGTGTGCCACGGGTAGAAGAGCATGGGCTTGGGAGCGGTCACCTCTTCGCTGTCAGGATGGGACAAGCCATTTTTTTTATTTTGGGGGCCTAGCTCATTCTAGGCAAATGCCAGTCCCTCAGCTCCTCATTCTATTTTGAGACAGGATCTCTCTCAAGCTGTCCAGGCTAGTCACAAACCCACTACGCTACAGGCTGGCCTTGAACTGGTAGTTCTTCTGCCTCAGCCTCCCCAGTAGCTGGGATTATCAGTGAATAACACTCTATCAGAGACTAACCTATGCTGATAAATGTCTTAAGCCCCAGTCTCCTCATTCGTAAAAAGGGAATTTAAGATCACTCGGTGACAATAATATGATCACGACCCCACATTTTATGTGTGTATGAGGGTGGGGGGGGGGGTACTGATGCCTTCAGTAAGGACCTGGTGGTGGTTACAGAAGCTGGGGTCAGGGGGCAACCCAGCCGAGGTGACACAAAGACTGTGGCAAACTGGGGTGGACTAGGTTTCTTAATTCCTAGCGCTGGTGCTCAGACCTCTCTGTGTCATGCTGCAAAGCTGATGTCTCCCTTTCCTGTTTCCATGGCAGCCATCCCCCCCAGAGTGGTGGTCCCGTTGGCAGAGACCCGCTGTGAGGAACAGGGGGACGCAGTCTTTGAATGCACACTGTCCAATCCTTGTCCCAGTGCTACCTGGCAATTCCAGCACCGAACACTGAGACTCAGTGACAGATACGAAGTTTCTGTGTCCCCTGATGGACTGACCCACCGGCTGGTTGTGAAGGGCACCAGTTGCTCAGATATGGGCCTCTACTCCCTGAACACTGGACTCCATGCCTCCAGTGCCTGGCTGGTGGTTGAAGGTGGGTGGCCGCACTTCTGAATCCCCCTGCCTTTCCCAAGACAAGGTCTCAGAGTGCAGACAGGGAGCCTCCTCTGCTTCATCGTTTGCTTCTGTATGCTTCTCTCACTAGAGAGAATGAGGATGGCTCCTTAGATTAATTCTTGAGCTAGTGCAATATAGCTTCTTCATGGCCAGCCAAGGCCAGCTCTGTGTGTACACCGTTAGATCTCTTAGGGTTACTCTGGGGCCTCAGGTCCAGGAGGACCCCCAAGACTTGGGATAGGGCTTGTGACAGTGATCCAATTTTGATGTGAATGAGGAACCCCTGGGCTGGACCGGGAAATACCCTAATCCTCCCAAGCATTGGCATCTGGGAGCAACATGATCCGGGGAAACTGTGAATTGTTCATGGGTGAGGCAGACAGCAGGACAAGTGGGTCTTCTAAAACCCACAACAGCTTGATAAGTTCATAACTTTGACACATGAGCGTATGTGTCAAAACCACACGACCTACGTGGCAGGACAGGGTGGCCTGTAGATACAGGCCTCAGGGAGGAGGCGATGGGATGTTACCTACCAATGTGCCGGGGCATCCTTGTTTTTTTCCTCCAATGGGGAGGGGGAGGGCTAGGCAAGGCAGCCATGTTAGACAGCTGCCTTGCTCTCCTTTAACAAGGTCTTTTCTCTTGTCTCTCTATGGGCTAATGACCTCGGTGTAATTATAACGCCTTACCGAAGGCGGGAAGGATAAAGGCCCTCAGACCACAGATACTGAGCACCGACTGCAAACTCCAGAAGCTCTGGCCTCAGAAGCAGAAGACTCTTGGGGCGTCAGCGGCAAGGGAGGGCAATCCAGAGAGCAGGGCTCCCTCAAGGAGACTAGAGGGGCGCAGCTCACAGCAGGCCCAGACAGGGGTGCCTTTGACGAGCACGGCTATTCCGTGGTGGGGGGTGAAGGATCAGCTGATTCAGCCTGGGGCCCCGGGCAGAACAAAAAGGGCTTTCTGGGAGGAGAGCAAGGCAGGGTCACGATTCCGGGAGACAGTCAGGCCCACAGAGAGGGAGACTGTGGTGGGAGCCTTCCTGGGAGGCCTCATCTCCAGGGAGGGGACACAGAATCAGATTTGGACTTTGTGGAAAGACAAGGTCATAGCAGAGCGGGGGCAGCAGGAGGTTGGAAGGCTGGCCCCAGCCACCGTCAGGATGGAAGACTTGAGAGCAACAGAGAAGGAAAGGAACCCAGAGAGGGCCGTGGCCGTGAACTGGACAGACATGGCCCGGGACAACTCTGCGACCCTCACTGGGGAGCTGGGGCAGGGCAGAGGGTGCTGTGGGGATCCCAGTCTGATGCTGAGGGTTTTCAACTGAAAAAGGAAGGGGCAGAAACGTGGGGTGATCTTATGGATGAGATGGAAGGAAGGGGTGACCTGAGCAGAGAGAGGGGAGCAGGGACAGGGTGGGCTAATGGGGCCTGCCTGGGGGAAGCCAGAGGCTGCAATGGGGCAGGAAGTCCTTGCATCCCCGAGTTTCCTAGAGGAAGAGGTCACAGCCTCAAGGTAGGCATGGACCCTGAGTGCTGGGGCACTCAGGCAGGTGGAGATGCTGGCCATGGAGAAGCTGGGGTATACTGGGAGGCAGGGGGATATCCAGGACAGACATCAACTAGCAATGACACCCAGAAACCATCGCTATCTGGAGGCAGGAAACTTCTGGGGTGCAGGAGTCCCGAGGCCAAAGCTGAGCACTCTTTGCAAGGGGTGGGTAGCCATGGCATTGTGGGGAGGGGCTATGAAACTGTCCCTGCAGGCCTGGAAGATCCCAGGGACTGGAAAGGTGGCCTAGAAGAACTCCAGGGAAGGGATGGCCAAGGTCAGGCTGGAGCCTTGGGCAGGTCGGAGGACGGCTCTCGAAGTCTCCGGTTTCCTCAGAGCTGGACAGTGGGGCAAAGGGAAGCAGGGGACCCAGGCAGAGCAGAGTGTGAAAACATGGGTCCTCAGGATGACATGTGGTCCAATCTCAGAAACACTGGGGCCCACTTTGGGCCTGGAGTGCTTGGGTCTGGTGGGAAGGAAGGGAGCATGGATGGTTCCCAAGTAGCTAGACTGATGGCGTCTAGTCAGAGGGCAGATGCCAGAAACCACAGGCTGGTGCCCTCTCCAGGCCTGGGTGTCCAGGGCTCCGGGGGTACACTGGGAGATATGGCAGGATTAAGAGACCCAGGGTCGGTAGGATCTGAACCAGACTTCAGGAATGGGTCAGGGAGGTCTAGAGAAAAAGGGTCCAGAGGAGGAATGGACTACAAGGGTGGCTTAAGAGGTCCAGGGTGGGTGGAGTCTAGGTATGAGGAGGGTTCCAGGTGCTCTGAAGGGACAGGTTCTAGGAATAGAGTTACTTATCATGGTGGCTCAGGGGTGCCAGAAGGAACAGGGTCGGGTCTTGGTACTGGTTGCAGAACCACCTGTGGGGCACCCGTGGAAACAGATGCTGGGGAATGGGGTACTTACAGGCATGACTCAGGGGTGTCCGGGGGATTGTGGTCTGGAAACAAAGGTCAGGGTGGTTCTCCAGGAAAGGTGTCTGGGAGAGACACCAGCCTCAGAAATGGATCAGGTGGCCTTCATGGGTTGCCCATTCATGAAGCTCAGCGCTGGGCCGTATTTCAAGGCCAGGGTCAAACAGGCCCTGGTGGGAAACACTACTCTGATGGTGACTTAGGGAGTCCTGAGATGGTGGGATCTGTGGGTGGGGATGGTATGAAGGCCTCTGGAGCAGTGGGAAAGGTTGGGGACAGACATATGGAAACAGAACCAGGGAACTCTGGAAGAATACGTTCTCGGGGTCACACTGGAGGTTATGAGGGCTTCAGAGTCCTGGGGGCCTTTAGCGAGGGAGACTTTGAAGATGGCACTGGGGTTCCATTACCCATGGGACCAGGATCTCTGGGGAGAGGGGGCAAAGAAGGTGATGGAGAAAGGTTCCTTGGTGCCAGGACCTCTGGAGTTGGAATTGGGAATTTGGACAAAGCCAGGCACCCTGAGGCGCTATCTCCTCATGATGAGGCTGATTCCCAAGGCCACTGGGCTCACGGATCTGGACATGCGTTAGGTTACAGGGATGGATCTGGAATTCCAGAGCCTTGGGGAATTGGGGACAAAGCAGCTTATGGAGATGGGTCAAGGGGTCCTGGGTCTGAGAGAACAGGGTCAAAGGGTCCTGGGTCTGAGAGAACAGGGTCAAGGGGTCCTGGGTCTGAGAGAACAGGGTCAAAGGGTCCTGGGTCTGAGAGAACAGGGTCAAGGGGTTCTGGGTCTGAGAGAACAGGGTCAAGGGGTCCTGGGTCTGAGAGAACAGGGTCAAAGGGTCTTGGGTCCGGGAGAACAGGGCCAGATGGTGAGACAGTATATAGAGAAGGCTCAGGAGGCCTCAGAGGAATGGGACCAGCAGGTGAGGCAAGTTATACAAATGCAGCTGGGGGCTCTGGGGCCATGGGATCAGGGTGCAGGGTAGATTCTAGGAATGATATTGGGTGTTCCGGAGCTATGGGATCCGGGAGTGAGGCAGGTTATAAGAATGACACCCAGGGCCATAGGGTGAGGGAATTAGGGAATAAAGCAGGTCACAAGAATGGTTTAGGAGCCTCTGACATTATTTCATTAAGGGACGAGGCCAGTTATCAAGGTGGTTTAGAGCATTCTGGAGACATTTTGTCATGGACTGAGTCAGGTTCCAGGGACGGCTTGGGGGAAACAGGACGAATGGACTCCGGGAATGAGGAGGTTGGTTACAGGGGAAGCTCAGTGGGGCCTGGGAAAAGGGGATCAGAGAGTAAAAAGCACTATGCAGATGGTTCAGGAAGGCAAGGAGGACCAGGGTCACCGGCTGCACCCAGAGAACATGAATCCATGGGTCTTGGGTCAGGATCCCAGGCAGCAACAGAGGTAGACACAAGCTCCGAGGATGGCAGAGGAATGGGGCCTGCAGCTGAGACAAGGCCTGGGGTGGGCTCTGAGATGGCTGGCATACCGGACACTACAGGTGGTACAGCACACAGGGACCGTGCTATGGGCCACGGGGAGCTGGGGACACCAGGAGGGCCACATATCTTTTCAGGTGGCCAGGGTGTCAAGAACGGTCTTGGGGGCTGTGGACCCTCGGGAATCCCTGAAGCCTTGGGGGCTATGGGTTCTGTGGGAAAACCAGGTATCAGGGAATGGAAAGATGGTTCTGGGTTCCCAGGGTCCCCTAGGGACAGTGGGACTCCCAGTGGGGAGGGAGGATCTGTAGACCAAGCGGGAGCTGTGGGGACTTCCAGGCTTCTTGATGGTAGCGGGACAGTGGGCGGTGAGGGTGGGTCTGGGGTAGCTGCTCTGGAGTCAGGAAATGATTGGGACTTTAGTCAGTCAGGCTTGGGGACAACAGGCAGGTGTAGAGTGGCTGGCCAGGGGGAAGGGACACCTCAGGAATGTGGAGACTCCCTGAAAGGCAGGAGGAGGGAAGCAGGTTCTGGGAGCTTGTCAGGAGCAGGTCAGGTGAGAGAGAGCAGTTCTACACCAGGGAGAGAGACCAAGTTTATGTCAGGACGGGACAGTGGGCAGGATATGAGCCATACTCGGCCTCCAGGCTGGGAAGACCAGGTTCGAGGCGGCTTCAGGGCTTCTAGCTCACTGGGGGAGAATGATGCCATTTTCAGACAAACCCAGGAAGGGCAAAGAGCCTCTAAGGGCAGGGGCTCTGTGACAGGCCAAGAGGCTGCCGGTGAATGGCAAGGTCTGTGCTCCTCGGAGAGCAGAGACTCGGGTTTTAGAAGGGGCGGGGCTGGCTTGACAGAGGGCTCGAATGTCCATGGCAGAAGGAACTCCACCATGCGTGGAGATGGTGCCACGTCAAAACCCCAGGAATCCCAGGATGAATTAGATAGTCCATTAGGCAGAAGGGACTTCGGAAGTGTATCGGGAGGAATCCAGGAGCCAGGTTTTCAACTACAGACAGGGCAGGGAGATCAAAGAGGGTCTCTCCAGGAGTGGGGATCCTGGGAGGCTAAGACTGGCAAGGTCCAAGGATCTGGGGACTCAGAGAAGTATGAAGGGCAGGGAAGGAAAGGCCCTGGCTGGTCAGGCAGGAAGCCTGGTCCCTATGGAAGCAAGTATCAGCCACAGTTTGGGACTGAAGTTGGATCAACCAAGAGAGGGGCTACAGAGAGGGCCAGAGGTCTGGGGCATTGGACTAGCAGTGAGGACAGAGGGTCTCTGAGAGAATCTTGGAGTGAAGATGGGAGGCAAGACCCCCACAGGATTCTTGACAGCAGGAGAGATACCCAAGAGGGAAGGCCAGATGTCTGTGGCCAGGGACAAGATGCTACCCAGAGCCCCAGATCCAGATACAAGCCTGGTCCTGGCTCTTCTGCGGAGGCCCGAGGTAGGTACTCCAACTGCTGGCTCCCTTAGGGTGGAGCCAGAGGGTAAGGTCGCTGGATACTGGGGTGCCCACATGCTATTTCTACCTTTAGCATGGGAACTCATCCCTACCAGTGTCTCCGTTTTCTAGAATCCCTTGCAAATTCAGGGAGGAGCCTCTCCTTTTCCCTCCCCGGGGTTCCAAGCTGTGTGAAACTCAAACATCTGCTGGATATTAACTCTTGAAACTGCTTGTCCAAAGTCCCTGCATATTAGCTTGCCCCTGTGACTCAGAATCCCCATCTGTGGTACTCGGGGGCGGGGAGATGCTCTTCATCTACCTTACACATCAGCCTAGGAAAACAGGAAGTTGGGCATTGGTTCTGGCTGAGTCCTGTGGGCAGGACCATGGAGGCCTCCCAGAATTCAATGCAAGCCAGGGCATAAGAGGCTGGGCTTTGGGGACTTTGTGTCTCTCTAGGCTCCATGGACCACTTCTCTCGGGGTCTGGTGGATACGGAGGTGCAGCAGGGGGAAGCTGCCATACTTTCCTGTACCCTCACCAGTGACATGGGACCTGGCACCTGGTTCAAGGATGGAGTCAAGGTACTGATGCCTCACACCTCACACCTTCCCTTTCCTAACTAATGTGGGTGGGGGTGAGAAAAGCAGAAAAATAGAAAAGACTAGGTAGAAGTTTTCACTCTTCATGTTACTAATATTTCTACTCTGGGAGACGTTTAAACAGCTGGAGTGTGGTGTATTCAAAATAAGCACATTGTGAATGTGTGACTCACTCCAACTTTGACACAGCCTCAGCTGCCTTCCAAATGCCTCTCAGAAGAATTCCACTCACCCTTAAAGGCCTTGCACAAATACGTCG
Source organism: Peromyscus californicus insignis (assembly GCF_007827085.1). Classification (NCBI taxonomy): domain Eukaryota; kingdom Metazoa; phylum Chordata; class Mammalia; order Rodentia; family Cricetidae; genus Peromyscus; species Peromyscus californicus. Next base: position 22,702,224 of record NW_026294436.1, on the reverse strand, counting down.
TCTCATCCTGACCAGCTGGGCTCACTGGTTTCCCAGAGCAGCCTCTCTGTGTCAAGCTGTCACATCCAGCAGTACAGCACAGTGATGTCAGAGAGATCTGACTCCCCATCCCTGCTCCGCCGTCACCAGTTACGTGACCTCGGACACGTCCCTCATCTATAAAACGGGACTTATAATAGCACGGATCTCAAAAGGCTCTTTTGAGAGTTAATGGAGGCACTAGGTAGGCTCAGTGGCAAGCGGCGATGACTGTCTAGTTCATGGGGCAGTTATTAGGACCGAACTGGACAGGGTGGGAGTGGCTGTCTCCATGGTGATCATTGTCCCCAGCTCACTGCCCATGATGGGGTCATCTTTGAGCAAGATGGGCTCACACACAGACTGATCCTCACCCACGTGGAGGGGACCCAGGCTGGGAGATACACTTTTGTGGCCGGCAGACAGCACACGGAGGCCAGCCTGACCGTGCAGGGTGAGGCCCAGCCCTTTCCAGCCCTATAGTCTCTGCATCAGGTGACAATGACCCTCTGCGGAAGCCCTGAATTTGCTGCTTGTCTGCAGTCTCCTCAGATTTTTTATGGAGCCCACACAAGCCTTTCCCAACCTGATATCTCATCTCCTTCTTTACCAGGAAGTTCCTGGTGAGGTCTGACCCTGGTCCCTCCTGCTGCAGACTCAGCCCATTCCCTTTGCTAGTCCTCATGAGGTGGGGTAGGGGACTCCTTCTCTAGGCTCTTTCCGTGATTCCCAGGGCCCCAGGGCTCAGTCCTCGCTGAATCTTTTGCTCTGCTTTTTCTCCAGATCCCCCTACCATTGCTCCAGATGTGACAGAGACACTGAGAGAGCCACTGGTGTCCAAAGCTGGGAAGCCAGTGACTCTGAAGATCCCTTTCCAGAGCCGCCTCCCTGTTCAGGCTGTCTGGAGGAAGGATGGGGAGGAGGTGGCGGGCAGCAACCACAGGGACATCCAGGTGGCTCTGGGGGATGGCTGCACACGGCTGTGCCTCCCTAGCGTGTGCAGGGAGGACAGCGGCCAGTACAGCGTGACACTGAAGAGCGACGGAGGCTGCATGCAGGCTGAATTCACTCTGCACATCATAGGTGCTAACCCCGTCTGTTCTCCCTCTAAGGCCCCCGGGCTTGTGGTCCCAGGCCCTCCCTGGTAGTTGGGACAGGCCTGGGGATGGACTTTGCTAACCTGCTTAACTATCATTTGCACGATAGTTAAGATTCAAACCCTACTTACCTACTTTCCCGTCCCCAGACCACCCAGGAAGAAGAGTTTAGATAAGCCAGTGCCAGACACAAGCTGGTGGAGGGACCTTGTTGTGCCTCTGTGAGCTCCAGATTCTGGGGGAGATGCTCCATGGAATGGTGGCCTCCAACTTGTAGCAGCAAAGTCAGATGGTGTATACCAGAGAGCTAAGCAGGAGCCCATGCTGGCCACTGAATGGGGTTGGCTACAGGCTGGAGGTTCTGTGGTCTCTCCTAGGGCAGGACTAGGGAGGCAGAGACTTAGGGACACCAAGAGATGTTTGGAACCTCCCCATGAGCTGGCACCTTACCTCAGCCTCTGGCTGTGTGAGGAACCATGTGCATCTCTGGGCCGTCAACCCCCTTTGCAGACTTATCCACCGAAGTGGGGGGGATAGTACCATGCCCTCCCCCCACTTCTCTGATCCTTTCTCCTTCTGCTCCTCTCCATGGGTCCTCAGACAAGCCTCAGCCCCCACAGGGACCCCTGGAGGTGCAGGATTGCCACAGAGCAGGTGTCTGTCTCCGCTGGCGGCCTCCGAGGGATGATGGGGGCCAGGCCATACAACACTACGTGGTGGAAAGGCGACAGGCTGGAAGGAGCACTTGGCTGAAGGTGGGCGAGCCCCCACCGGACAGTACCAGCTTCACTGATGCCAGCGTGGAGCAGGGCCGGAAATATGCCTTCCGTGTGCGGACTGTGACCTCAGAGGGAGCCGGGGACGCCCTGGAGTCTGAGGAGGTGTTGGTGGCTCCTGAGGGTGAGAGGCCAGATGGCACTTGGATAAACGACTCCCCTGCCCTCTCTCTTGTGCCCAGAGTGCAGGCTGAGGGGTTGCCAGCTGTGCTTGGAGGCGGGAGGGCTTGAGGCCTCCACCGCCGCTGACTGGCGCCCTCTGCCTTCAGATCTCCCAGGGCCCCCTTCTGCCCCAGACATCTTATCAGCCTCCAGCCAGAGCATCACTCTGACATGGGTAGCACCACGGGGCCCTGGCAGTGCCCACATCTTGGGCTACCTGGTTGAGAAGCGCAAGAAGGGGAGCAACACCTGGGTGGCTGTGAACGAGCAGCCCGTGTCTGGTGAGTTGGCCGGAGGGCAGCTTCTCACCGGCCCCGTCCCAAGTTGCCTCAGAGCCCCTCCTGGCTACCGGATCCCTTGGCATTGCCTGTGCACATCAGTTTAACATGGTTGCTTTTCAGCTAGGGCAGTTTTGTACCTATAGGAGATATTTAGCCATGTCTGGACCTAATTATGATGGTCGCAGCTGGGAGGAGAATACATATCCCTGACAACTTGTGTGACAAAGCCAAGGATGCTGCTGAACATCCTACCCCCAAACCCCAGAGGATCGTCCAGAAAAGTCTATCAACAGAGCTGAGCTTGAGGACCCCTGGGGTAGGAGTCTCAGTCTGGAAGCCAGGGGTTAAGCTGTCCTCTCGGGTCCCTCCACTTCAGGCCTTGGCCAGGGGCAGCCCACTTTCTCTGTAGATCTCGGCTTCCTCGCTGATAACGCAGGTGGAAGTGCCCTGACCCTCTAGGCAGCATCCTAGAAGCTAGCTGCCTCCTGAGATAAGAAAGAGCCTGGAAAAGACTAAGGATGGGGCAGGTGCGAAGGAAGCTTCCAGGACACTGTGCATGCCTGTGCTCTGCGCGTACCAAGACTGAGCTCGGAATAGATCGTCAGGAGTCCTGTAATGGCCATGCCACTTAGGAGTTAAAGCCCCTTGGGGCCCATATTCTCACATCTCTAATGTCACCGTTTAGTATTTATGTATGACAACTCTGAGGCAGCATGAATCAGACACAACAAAGTGACATCCAGATCATCCAGGAAGGTTATGGCAGAGACGGGATGGGGATGAAAGCACCCCCGAGTGCCGCTCTTTTCTCCTTGGAAGCAACTCGGTCACACCTGGCTGGTGCGATGCAGGAGGGCTGTGTTAGACCCCAGGCCTGGTCCTCTTCTGAATTTGGGGGTGCTGAGCTATGTCCCCATTTCCTGGTCCCTCCATGGGAGGCTAATATGGGATGTGGTCTTCACAGAAAGGCGGTGCACCGTGGCGGATCTGCGACAGGGTTGCCAGTATGAGTTCCGGGTTATCGCTGTGGCTCCCTCAGGCCCTGGAGAGCCTGGGCCTCCATCGGATGCTGTCTTTGCTCGAGATCCCATGAGTAAGTAAGACACCAATCCAGGATGTGGGTAAGGGATGCGCAAGGGATAGCTCGGAAACAGTGGGACAGAAGTTCACAGGTCAGAGGCAGTCCAGAGGGAGATGGTCAGGAGGGCTGGGAGTCAGGGTTGAAAGGCCACTAGGATGAGATGTGTCTTAAAGGGTCTAAACTGAAGTCAAACAGGTCCAGAGGCCAGGCATGAGAACTTCCCAAGATCACATTATCCACTCTTTGGCCTCTGGGAAGGTCAGTCTCGATGTTAGGCCAGCAGTATTACCCATCCACTAGTAGGTAGTCTCATCCCTGGAGACCAGGTAGCTTTAGTTTTCTACCCGATTCACACTGTCCATCACTTGCAAAGGGGCCAGCATTGCTCCAGGAACTAGGTGCCCCCACCCCAGCCTCTGTCTTTGGCAGACAGACAGCCTAGGCCTGCATTCACCTGCCTGTGGTCTCAGCTGCAAGAAGATGTCAAGAAACATTTTCTGGAAAACAGAAACAGCAGAAGGTCCGGCATTAAAGATAGGTATGACCCGAGCTCTCACAGGTCCATGCCTCACAGGAAAGACACTTGTCTGACATTGATTCAAACCCCTCAGATTCAAGTAGAGAAGACCTTTCTCATGAAACCTCTACTAAAAGCTTCACTCCAAGGCATAGAGTTTAGAAGATGTTACTCTGTGCACCTCGCACCAGCCTGCTGGTGACAAGCCATCGAGGCAGCAGGACACTGGGGGCACCTGTGCGATCAGCTGTGTGACTCTTTGTACAACTCCAATAACAACTGAAAATTCTACAAGTTTACAAGGGATTGGGGAGGGTGAGGGTGAGCTGGTCTATGTGTCTTTTCCTTGCACATAGACCAAATCTATCCTGCTTCACTACTGATCACTGGCTCTCTCATCAGCGATGGGGAAGGGAGGAAGCAGGATGTTCAGTGTGTCTGAAGCAGCCACAGCAGTTGACTGTGACTGTATCCTCTAGACTGGCTGTAAGCAAAGCCTGTAGACTGGAAATATCACTTGGGAACCTTCTTGCAGAATCTCAGGCCATATGTAGTGACGCACACCTGCAAGTCTAGAACGAAGGAGCTGAAGAGGAGACATATTTTAGATAGACAGACAGATGCATGCATAATATGTAGATAGATTGGTAGAAAGAAAAAGAGAGGGGGGGAGGGAGGGAGGGAGGGAGAAAGAATATCTTAGGCATCACCCCAGAACTCCTGAATTAGATCTGTGTTGTTAATGAAGTCCCTCAATGATTTGAGTACAAATTCAAGGCTGAGAAGCACTCCCCTAGACCAGTGGTTTTAAACATCACCACATTTAGAAATACCAGTGATCCCTTACCAATCCTGGTACCTTCGCTGCACCCCAGATTAAATAAACAGACTTTGGGGCTGGTATCTTCCAGACAGAATGTTGAATGTGCAGCTAGCCTTGACAGCCAGACCACCACCCTACAGTGTTACATTCAAACCACACACGCCATGCCGTTTGCCTGTCCCAGGGTCCCCATGGGTAGGTAGAGCTGCTGTTGTTCCCATCTAACAAATGAAGAACAAGAAATCCTTGCTTAGTGGTTCCCAACTAAGAGTTACAATTCTTACAGACATAGAACTCCAGTCCCCAGACACAATGGAGCACAAAAGATTATCAACTGAAAAGCAGCATTCAAGGATTACAGGAGGATAGTTAGGGGTTGGCAAGTTGGTGGGTGAGTAGAGGAGGTAACTAGACTCGCATGCGTAGCTGGGATACAATACCAATTCTAGGTAGGTTCTGAAGAAACCCCTAAGTGAAAGAAATCCCAAGTCCCTGGCAGGAAGACTCCTCAGGGGAAACAGACACATTCCTGAAATTTCCATGGTGCTTGGCCAGGACCTCCAGGACCTGTTCGGGATCTCCGGGTTACAGACACATCTAACACCAGCATCACCCTGAGCTGGAGGAAGCCGGACACCCAGGATAATGATGAAGCCCAAGGGTTCATTGTGGAGTTGTGTGGCTCAGACAGCCTTCAGTGGAGCCCATGCCACGTGGGCACTGTGCCAGGCACCACCTTCACAGCCAAGGGCCTTCGGCCCCAAGAAGGCTACTTCGTGCGGGTGACATCGGTCAATGATGGGGGCCATGGTCCCGCCACTTCCCTAGACTCATTGGTCCATGCCATGCCTGCTACCGGTGAGTGTCACCTCCTTCCCCACCCTGAGTGCTATAGACCCTTCCCGAGAGGCACCGCTCTGCGGCCATCAGCTGCCTTCCTAACCGAGGGATGGCATCAAGGACTGAGCTAAGTGAACCCCTCTTAGGAATGCTTTCTTGTGACAGTTCCTGTCCTACATAGTTCATACTTTTAATCCCCAGTTTACAGAGATGGAAACAAAGGTCCAAGACGCTTTGCCCAAGATATCACCATTATTATGACACAAGACTGGGCTTTAAAACAAGTGACTCCAAGGCATGGGCACTGCTTAGTTTGAGACGGCACACGCCCAAGCTTCCTGTTATTGCAGGGTGGATTGTGTTTCCCTGTGGGCCTTAATTGCTAGAAGCAAATCCCCTGTCTTTGTGAGCTGTACCAACTCGCTCTAGCTGTTGCAGAGGCAGTAAGGAGACAGTTACAATGAAAAGCACAGAGCTCCTGAGTCCAGAATCTTAGACTCTTGTCCTGGCTCTGTCCCTTACTTGGTGTGAGCAGGAAGGTCACTCTTTGACTCGGGCTAATGGTACTCTCACCCTCAAACAAAAATGTAGTTGTCCCCGGGACCCTTGCTCTGGACTAACCTTCACCTTCCCTGGTGGCAGCCTTGACCCTCTCAAAAGACTGTCCCTGTCAGCTCCTGGCGTTTCTCCCCAGTGTACCCTTCCAAGCTCTCTCCTTCACGCCATTACACTGGCTCAGCCTTCTACCTGTATGCTGGGCGACCTGAGGCTGGACGCCAACTGTGGAGAGAGGTGACAAGCCGTCTTGTGTGTTCTAGTCTGTCCCAAGTTCCTCATGGGCTCCAGCACAAAGGATTCGCTGATGGTCAGGGTTGGGGACAGCATTCGAGTTCCGGTCTCCTTTGAAGTGAGTATACCCGGAAGGGTGTGTGCTGGGGCATGGGGGCCCCAGAGCAACCAGGAAACCAGACAGTCTTGGGGTATTCTTTCTTCCTCATTCATCTTTAGCCCTAGTCACAGACTTGGGTTTGCCTCGGAAATCAGGCCCAGTGTGAAGTGGGTAGGAAGGAAAATGGTTCTTGAAGCCACAACTGGCATCTGGCTTCTTTGGCGCCATTCTACTTTCCTGTGCAGGGTCCACACCCTCTAGTGGTATCTTTTAATACTGCACCTCCAAGTTAGAGCACCCCGTTTTCTTAGTCTTCGTCTGGGAACTGAGGGAGCCCACAGGGTGGATAACTATTTTTGCCTTTAGAATATATTTTTGTGCAAACGCATGATCTGAGTTTTGTAGCTAGAGTTTTTCTCTCCGGGTACCGCTAAGCCCTGGCAGTCCTGTAGCCCACTTGTAAAATAAACATACGAATGCTTATATTATTTAAACTGCTCGGCCATTAGCTCAGGCCTACCATTGTCTAGCTCTTACTCATACTCAGCCCATTTTTGTTAATCTCTATGTTGCCACATGTTCTGTGGCTTTACCTGGCTTTATCACTCAGGACGATCCTAAGCCAATATCAGCGCTGCCTGGCTGTATGTACGGTAACTAGTGTAATAGATAAAAACACATACTGCCCAGTGTCAACATCAGTCACTAGTTTGGCTCCGGACATCATCTTCCCCTCTCTGTGTTTGAACTTGCTCGTCTCTCAAATGGTGTTGAGAATTCTCCCATTTCTCCCCTGAGCTGACCGAAAGGCTGAGAACGTGATAGCAGGAAGTAGCCTGGGCCTGTTCTCTGTGTTTTCCATGTGTTGTTAAGGCCTGAACCCTCGGAACACTCCCGTGGATAAATTAGCATTCCCCAAGTGCCCAGTACAGGGACCCCACAGGCAGTTGGTAGCAGCCTCATCCTGCAGCTGGAGGGACTTGGGTCCTAGGCCTGACACGTAAAATCCTGATCCCTCTCTGAGATCAGACAGACACCCTGGAGAAATCTGGTCTTGTCTCCCTGCAGTTTGGCCCTTGAGACAAAGAGCTGGCAGCTCTTGCCAGGAGTATGCAGATCTCAAGGGGGAGGGGGAAGCAAGCCTGGCCCCCAAAGACTGAAAGTGCAGGCCAGCTCCCTGGGAGGATTTCTCTAGAGCGCTGGCTCCTCACGCTGACCTTGGTGGCTGCCTCTCCCACTCTCACTTTAACCTGTCTCCCCTAAAGTTCCCACAATGCCTCTAGTGCTCTCCAACCTCAAGGCTCACCGCCCTGCCTCTGGTATAAGGTATCGTCCCTCCTAACGCTTTCCCGCCGTAAGGCTTGATCATGACCCGCGTGATGGCGAGGGTCCCTCTCCTAATTAAGCTCATGCTGAAGGGCAATTTCATGTCAGCTCCTTTCCTAAACCTGCCACTCTCCTCGACGGTTGTCACAGTTCTAGGCTAGGCTGCATCATCTACCTCCTGCGGCCTTTCTCTCTGTTGCAGGAATTTCCAAGTCATCCCCTAGCTTGCCTTGGGCACCAGGGAGGGGGATACCCCTTCCCGATTAGTCTCTCCTCACTTCCACCCAGTGTCCCACGCGAATCCAGAGCCAGCTGTACTGTCCTGGGAACATCTAACAGCGGCAGCACCCTCAGAGTGAGATCTATGGGTCTGCAGGGCTGTGGGGTTGAGGATCAGCACGGTATCACTGAGTCTCCCGGCCACGCCTCCCTTCTCTCGTATGTGTATGTGTGTGTGTATGAGAGAGAGAGAGAGAGAGAGAGAGAGAGAGAGAGAGAGAGAGAGAGAGAGAATGAGAGAGAGAGAATGTGTGGTATGAAGCAGGAGGAGGCCTCTATCAGGAAGATGTGGTGATATATATGCAATAAAACGTCACAATGAAACCTATTTTATATGCTAACTAAATAATTTCTTTGCACAGACACTTTTAAAAATAAAGAAACTTCTTCACTCTTGTTTCTCAGGCTGCCCCCATGCCTGAGGTGACCTGGCTGAAGGATGGCTTGCCCTTGCCCAAAAGAAGCGTGACCACCGTGAAGGATGGCCTCACCCAGCTTCTGATTCCTGTAGCTAGCCTCTCGGACCGTGGCCGATACACCGTGACGCTGAGACACCCACAGGGGAAGGAGGCTGCCTACAGCTTCTCCATCAGTGTGGCAGGTGAGGCCGGCTGGGCTGTGGACTCTCACCAAGGTGTGAAGGCTGCCTCTGTCCTGGGCACGGGTCACTGTCCTGAGTAGGCACGGTGACCACATGGTTGACCGGATGTGCTTGAAGGGCACAGCAAGCGGAGCAGGAGAGTCCCAGAAAGCCCCCACTGTTCTGACCCGTGAACTTGGTGACACCCCGTCCTCACTTCTTCCCTGCTCTGCTTTTGGAGTTCAAGAGCAAATGCGATTCTCACCACTGTATCGCTGAACGACCCCATGGGAAGAACTACCCATGACCCTTGTGCAGGTTAAGGCTGTCTCTTCCCTGGAGTGACTCTCACTTCCCAGCAGCGCTGAATACTCAGGAACGCCTAACAGGAGGCATCTGTGATTTGATTTTATGAAAACTCCAACTTAGGTTCGTGTCCTCTCATTTTATCTTTTAAAAAAAAAATGTGAGTTAATGAGTATTTTTATGGAAGTCATCGGTGATGGTGAGTACCTATATTCCTGGTCTTGGAAGACTGAGGTAGAATCCAAAGTTAAGGCTAGACTGGGTTACAGTGGGTGAAACCCTGCCTAAAAGGGGAAAAAAGAGAGAGATTTTCCACCTTATAAAGATAATTGTATGCCCAGACCTGGCTCCCTCTGGCCCTTCACCTGCCTGGCCAACACTGCACTCTGCAGGATCCCCCAGAAAGCTTGGGGGCCCAGAGAAGACTGAGCAGAATTTCTGTGACTCCTCTGCAGCATGCCTTCTCTGCTCTCTCTGGTAGCATGCCCACAGGCACCAGGATCCATCTACCTGCAGGAGAATGTGCCTGGGACAGTGACAGTCCAATGGGAACCCTCCCCGGACGAGGCTCAGGGCATCCCCTTGCACTATACGGTGCTGATGCGCTCCTCATCTCATGGATCCTGGCATGAGGTGGCTGACCGTGTCCACACCAACCACTTCACCTTTCTGGGGGTCCTCCCTGGCCATGAGTACCACTTCCGGGTGCTGGCCAAGAATGAGCTGGGGCCCAGCAAACCTTCAGACACCAGCCAACCCTGGTGTATCCCCAGGCAGAGAGGTAAGGATCCTCTGAAGGGTGAGGAGCTTGGCTGTCTGCCTCTATGCTTAGGGTAGTGGGCTGTGTGGAATGGGAGCACTTCTGTCTACTCAGACGTGTAGGGGTCCTCCCACTGCCTGCTCAGTGCCCACTTATATAGGTGCCCACTGCCTTGGGTTCAGGATGGGCCCCACCTCAATAGGCAGAAAGAGTCAAGCTGCGGGTATTGGAATGTCTAGAGGCCTTTGGGTGAATTCTCAAAAAGAATAGTGAGCAATAAGTTAAAAATGGAAGTTATTATTTCTCTAAAATAAGTATATTTTAAAAAATCAAATAAGTGTAGATATTTAAAGAGGTCACTAGAAAAATAAGATTACAGAGCTAGCTGAATCATTTCACCTCTCTAAAATACAAAAATATCTAGAAAGGTCTACACCAAAATTTCAGTTGCAGTCATCTGTAGGTACGTTCTGGTTTGTACACAAGAAATTTCAAGTTTTTCGTAGTCTTAAAAGTCAAAACATAATTTTAGGAAAAAGATAAAAATAATGTCGGGTTGTGCAGATGAGACGTGGGGAAGGCTCAGCTGACGGGCCTTCAGCAGGACCCATGGGCTCTTCTGACTTTTTAACCATCCTTCCTTCTGCCCCGGATTTCACCACAGAGAGGTTCGCGGTGAAGACTCCAATATACCGGGAACCCAACCTGAGCCAGAAGCCCCGCTTCCTGGTGGGTCTGCGGACCCACCTTCTGCCCCAGGGCTGCGAGTGCCGCATGACCTGCGCTGTGCAGGGCTCACCCCGGCCCCAGGTCACCTGGTTCAAGAACGACCAGAGCTTGGACAGAAACCCCGCGCTGTACAGTACTGACCTGCTGAGTGTGTGCTCCCTCGTCATCCCCAGTGTGTCCCTTAAGGACAGTGGCGAGTACAAGGCTGTGGCCAAGAACCCCCTGGGTCAGGCTGTCAGCACGGCCACCCTCATTGTCACAGGTAATGATGGCTGCCCTGGCAGGGGACCACGTGGGCATGGGACCAGAAAGGAGAGCCAGAGGAGCGGCCTATGACTTCAGGGGCCCTCAAGGGACTGTCTTCTCCAGATGACTCAGCTGGTATATCATGAGACTTGGGGTTCTCCCTGCCTCTAGGAGTATTCTATTATGTATTCAATCTGACCTTCCCAGAATCTCTTGGGGTTTGATTTGCCCATTTGTAAAATAAGACATTGGCTATTTTAGGGGCCCGTACTACCCACCTAAGTGTCCCTATGTGACCTGGCACATGCCTCAGGATGGGACGTAAGATATTTGCTCTCCATGTCCCTTTATATTTGTGTTGCATAGGAGTGTTTAAAAGACCACGCTGAGTCTTTAATCAAGGCAAATATGCTCCTATGAGCAAGGCAAATATGTACCAATGAGAAAATTCTTTGGTGGCACTGGGTCAGCTGGTGTTGCAGTCTTCACAATGGGACAGGTATGGGAGGGCCCACTGCCCCTTCAGGGTCATCTGAAATATTCCATGTCTTGCAGAATACAACTCCTAGCCCCACTTGGCCTGCAATCCTAGCCTAGCCCCACCCCACAGCCATGAGATGGATGGGAACTCTCTGAAGCTTTACCCCTGATGCCCACACTGGCCTGGGGAGCCAGCCCAGAATGACAGTGGATGTTCCTCTGTGAGACAGGAACAAGAGGGCTCTGGTGAGATGTGACCAGAAGGGCTGAAATCGTTGAAGAAGAAGTAGAAGAAGGGTGAAGGATGTGGTCTTAAGCTGAATCATGGCTCAAGGTGACCCTGGCGCTATGGGTGTTTTTGTTCTCCACATCTGGATGAAGCTCCAGAGAGAGTGATCCACAGGGGTGGAAGCTGAGCCCACTGTGACCGCAGGAGTGGAAAGTCATGGAGGGCAGAGGACCTGGGTGAAGGCATCAAGGATATGTGTATGGGGGATCTCTGTACTTCATTAAAACAGCAGGCTAAGAAAGGTGAACTCTTTGCAGAGTAACTTGGGGCTGGTGGGTTGGAGGGAGGAACCCAAAGCGAAGGCCTCTGAGTGGAGGCTGGGTGGGCTCTGGCTCCCGGGGATCAGAATAGTACTCACCTGCAGCAGGGCAGAAAGGCCAAGTTAGGTGAGAGGGCCTACGAAACAGAGGCTCCTTTTTCCTGATCCGTATCTCCCACAAGCCACTGTTCTGCAAAAACTCTGGTAGCAGCACATAAGCCTCCCTAAATGTTGTGTGGATGGAGACTATGAGCCACTTGTCCCTCCCCGGAGCCAGGAATGGGCTGGATTGGGGGTAATTCTACTGCAGTCTGCTCTGGGGGCTCCTGTCGGTAGAGATGGGGGATACTATCAAGTGCACGAAGATTTGATTCTCACACAAGGCTCCATGAAGCCTCCTCAGTTTCTCCATAGCTCCATCGCCCTATGTCATAGGTAAGATGGGTCCATCTCTATGTGACCCACCACCACCAAAACCTATAGGCATACCTATGTACCTGTACCTCGGGACACCCAAGACATGCTCTGGGGTTTGCAGGGGTCAGAGGAAGGAGCGAGCCCTGGAGAAGACCAAGGTCACCTTCTCCCAGGATGTTACAACCAGGTCTGATAGGTTCCCTGACAAGTGGGCACACAATCTGCTCTGCCCGCCCTCTGATCATGGGCTCCCCTTCACCCAAACCCATGGCAGACTTGGACATAAGAAATGTAAGTCATAGGTGAAGGGTCTGGGGATGGATGTCAAAAGCATCTCCCTATGAACTGACAATGTGTGGTTGAGTTGAGGGTTCCACTAAGAACGTCCCCCACAGGCAAGGACAGCAGAATGCCTTTGTATAGACAGGCTGTAGCGCATTCCTGCCCCCGCCAAGGAAGCTGGCTTTTCCTTGGGATTTCTCCTGCTGCCTCTGCCTTGTGATTGCAGTAACAAGACAGAAGGGAATTCTGGGGATTGGAATTCAGGTCCCATGCTTATGAAGCAAACACTTTATCCGCTAAATCATCTCCACAGCACCTGGAAACAAATTTACTTAAAGGCATACCACCACTCCATACTTTATAGAGAGCCAACCTAGAAATAGCCCAAGGACACACCACCTTCTGATGGAGAAACCTTGGTTAGATATCTTGTCATATAGCAGAGATAATGCCACTGTACCTCTCAAACTTATCCCCAGCTCTCTGGTGTCCCTGCTCGGGCATCAGGTATTGCATGCATTTCCTGAGGAGCCTGTTTCCACCTCTCAAACTTATCCACAGATCTATGGTGTCTGCTCAGGCATCAAACACTGCATGGATTTCCTGAGGAGTCTGTTTCCATTCGTCTGGGATAGAGAGGGCAACCCCTAGCCAAAGAAATGGTTCTGTCCAACTCTTGGTGAACAGAAATTAATTAGGATTGCTTACAGAAGCGTGACCATAACATTGATAAGAGTCACCCTCCTCCCCCATCATTAACTCCTGGGGATGGGGATTCAGGCACCTTTGTGCCTATGCACCCCACGAGTCTTGTGAGCCCTTCCATCCTTCCATGAGAGAATGTTAGTGTCCAACCTTGAGAGGGTCTCATGAACATAATCACAGCTGTTCTGATTTCAATCTGGCCTTGGCTACGCCATGCCCAAAGAACACAGTACCATAACACAGGCTACTAAGAGAGTTTACAGGAGTTCTGGATAAAAGGATCTAACTAAAAATAGTTTGTACCTCCATAATCATCAGAAATCAACTAGAAAGTATCACTTTTAAAATATTACTACTTTGGGTAGCAACAAATACATGAAACACCCAAGGCTAAATAGAACAAAAGATGAACAAAATCCACACGGAGAAACAATAAAAACCTTACTGAAAAAATAAGGTATAAATAAATTGATGCACTACATTAATGGACAGGAAGCTAATATTATAAAGGCAGTGGGGCCACTTAGGAAGATAAATAATCACTTTGGGAATGAATATCTCATCCATGGCTGAATGTGGGAGTGACATTAACGATGATAGTATCATTACAAAATGGGAACACAGGAGGTTTGTACTCAAAGTTAATGGCACAGCCTTTGTGGCGGTTATTCCAGCCTGTGTTTGGCCTATAGGTTGTCCGTGCGGTATCTGCTCTCTGCCCCGAGCTCTGCCAGCTAGTGCCTCTTGCTTTAACTCCTCTGGGCAGACTCCTAGAGTCTCAGAGGAAGCACCCTCAGGGTGATATTAGATAAATTAGGCATGCATCTTTCCTCTTGGAAGGTCTTGAGAAGCCCCTGCTTAGGATGGGGGTGAATAGCTGGAGGACAGTGCAAAGTGGACAGAGGTGAGTGGGGTCTCAGATGGGTGAAGGGGGGTGAGTAACTGCTCCGCAGCCCTGGGTTAGCACGGCCTCTCGTTTGGCTTCCTGCTCTGCTGTTGCCATCTTCAACAGTAATGCATTTCTTCTCAGCCGAGAGGGGCTCTGTGGTTTCATTGTGTGCCGACCGGCAAGTTGAGTACAGGGTGGAGGTAGCACTGAGCAGTCAGTCCAAACAATGCACGTACTATTACTACGGGTGCTTACACTTAATGTTACCACGGAGGTCAGAGAACAACTTTTGGGGAGTGGGTCCCCGTGATCACACTTAAGTCACCAGGCTTGTCACAAGCATCCTACCTCCCGAGTCATCTCACCAGCCCCTCGACATTAGCTTTGTCCATGGTCCTGAGCTCATCCACTCCTGGCTGTTAAGAAAAGCCCAGGGCTGGCTTGGTGTGGTGGAACACATCCAGAATTAGAGGAGGACTGCAAATCTGAGATTAGCCTAGGCTGTACGGCAAGACCCGGCATCTAAATATAAGGCTGGGGTACAGATCAGAGATAGAATGTCTGCTGAGCATGGTTCAGGACTGGGGTTCACGTCCCAGAACTGCAAAAGCAGATAAAACCCACACGGTTGGGTGGTTGTTCATTGGTTTCTGAGCACCTGAAGAGAGGCCAGGTGTGCTGGAGAGCTCTCAGGCACTAAGTTCACTGTGGATCCAGTCTTGGATTCCAAAGGGGCTCAGAATAGTGTCTCACCATCCAAAGGCTGCTCTGGTAAAGTCACCCTCCTATGACTGTTTCATATCTAGTCCCATATCCAATCTTCCAGGGATTCTTCCCACTCCCTCACACTGGCGACTGGGTCTCTTCCTGTTATTGCGTCTAAGGATCTGCCAGTCCCCTGCCACCACCTACACACGAGACAAACTCCTCCTGTCTTCTTAGAAGCCTGCACCATCCCAAATCCCTTCTCTACTGCTGCTTTAGGTTCTTTAATCAGGGACATCAAGATCCTGAAAAGGGGGTCTCTGTACCGCAGTGACATTTGGGCTGTCGTGCTCTGTGGCTCCTGGCCTCCACAGTGGGTCACCTCCCTTTTGCTGCTGCTGTACCCTACAAGGGGCTGTCCTCCCCCAAGAGCTTCCCACTCTGACGTTTAACTGTGGCACCTTTTCCCAAAGCCCACTGGAGCCTTCTAAATAGGGGACACTGGTGGGGAAGTGGAACCCTTCTGAGTGGGGGCAGCTCACCACCCTGGAAACAAGAGGAGTCAGCCCATTTCTTCCTGCTTCCTCCGCTCCCATCGCCAGACTCTTTAGAGGCAAAGGACAGACATCCTGGAGGGAGAACGTCTCTGGCTAAGGGGCCACCCAAAGTCAGGGCTGGAGAATTAGACATAGGAGCCCAGACCCAGGAGGAAGCCAAGTTCTCAAAGAACATGGTTCTGTTCTTGTTCTTGTTCCCCATGCACTCTGGTGAATGACCAAGTTGTCTCTGCTCTCCAGGTCCCTTCTCTTGTTAAATAAGAATGGACAGCCCCTCCCTCCCTCACCGCTTGCCACAGTTGGGTCAATGAAATGACATGGTGGGTGAAGAATGGCCATTCTCAGTGGGGCACACATCTGGCGATTTCAAAGGATTGATGTCTTTTAGTGGGTTGGGTACTATAGCTGTCTATGTTACCTTAGGGAGGCTGTTCTAGGCCCCACCCAACCTCTCTCAGCCAGTCCCCGGCCTTGACTGTCTTTATTCCAGCCACACTGGTCTCTTTGCTGTTTCCTGAACATTACACTCACCTTCCAGATAACCCATGGCTCACGCATCCCCATTAGGTCAATACACTAATGGTACCTTCTCCCTGAGGCGTCTTTCGGCTACCATATCTAAAATGGCAGCTTTCTTCCCAGCAACCTCCTTGGTTATTTTCCTCCACACATCTACCACAGTATGACACAGTTGGTTTTTTTTTTATTAGTTTGCATTGTAACTATTTCCTTCAGTGAGAAAGACAGAGCCACAAGAATATTCTGTTGTCTTTTATGTTCATTTTATGCTCTATTTCCAGGCCAGAAATAGTGCCTGGCACACAGTAGATAGCCAGATATTTAACAAATACTTAGTGTGGTAGTGATTAAATTATAAGCCCGGAGTCAAACTGATGTCTCAATTCATTATCTGTGCAATGTTAAGCAAGAGACTGAGACTGGACTCCCCATCAGTGAATAGAGATATAAAACTACTTCTTTCAAAGAATTGTAAGAATTAAATGTGCTAAAAATGCTTCCCTGCGGCTGGCAAGAGAAGGTGATATGTCTGTTGTAATGAGCAATGGCGCAGCATGTACCTTCTTTCTTTTCTTTTTTCTTTCTTTCTTTCTTTCTTTCTTTCTTTCTTTCTTTCTTTCTTTCTTTCTTTCCTTTCCTTCCTTCCTTTATTCCTTCTTTCCTCCCTCCCTCCTTTCCTTCCTTTAAAAAAATGTTTATTTTTAAAATTTATTTGTATAACTGTTTTGCCTGCATGCACATACATGCACTATGTGCATCCCTGTTATATCTCCTAGAACTAGGGTTACGGATGGCTGTGAGCCACACATGGGTGCTGGGAATTGAACCTGAGTCCTCTGCAAGACAGCTCTTAACCACTGAGCCATCTCTCACGGTCTCTGGGACCTTCCTTAAACAGGAAAGTGACCTCTTGGCTTGCTGCGTTCAGAGCTGTGGCTGGGAGCTCTGCAACCAGGAGCTGGCTGAGCCTCAGATGATGCAGGCCCAGCTGGGGCTGCAGCTTTAGAAGCCCCAGGGCTGGCCAAGCAGGTGCTGGTCAACTCCTCCCCACAAGTGGCTACTGGTATTCTGGGCTAGAATAAAGCTGCTGGCCCAGCTGGCCATCACTCTAAGAGAGGAGGGGCTGGGATATATTTGTTTAATGTGTATGGGTGTTTTTCCTGCATGTATGTCTGTGTATCACATGTGTGCCCGGTGCCTGCAGAGGCCAGAAAAGGGCACCAGATCTCCTGGAACTAGAGTTACAAAATGTTGCAAGGTACCACGTGGGTTCTGGGAATCAAACCCAGGTCCTTTGAAAGAGCAGCCAGTCCTCTTAACCACTGAGTTTAGGGCTACACTGACGCAGGCATTAAGCTCCTGTCCAGAGTGCCTGGACCACCAGCCTCCAGGAGACCCAGCCTCTACTCCAGCCCCTGGATAGAGGAGTGTGAGAGACCCAGGAGGGGATCTGGGGGTTGGAACAGAGATGGGCAATGGGCAGCTGTTGCTCTTGCACCTGAGAGGCCCTCAGGGATGACCCTACTGCCTTCCCACTGTGCCTTGAGGATGAGTAGACTTGGGTAGACCTAGGGCCTCCCCCCCCCACCCTCCTGTGCTGCTCTACCCATGCAAACGCTGGCCATGAGGCAGTTGTGACAGGCCAAAGGAGACTCCGTGGTCAGTCTCACTTCTATTCTTGTGGATGTCTGCCCAGCTTCAAAGCCTCAAGGCTTCCCAAATGGTCTCCTTAATGTATAGACTGCCTCAAGGTGTGGGTAAAGAACATTTACTGTGTGCTGGCACCATTTAGTTGCTGAGGGAACACACCTCAACCTGTGCCCTAGAGTGGTCCTAAGGGTACATTGGCCAATGGCCCAGCAGTTTTAGGACAGTTGGGTCGGTACTTGCTTAAATAAGCACAGGGAGCCATGGGGAAGTACTAATGGGACACAGAAACAGATTAGGGAATCAAGAAGGGCTTCCTGGAGGAGGTGACAGCTGAGAACAGCATTGGAAGGCACATTGGTCAAGACGAGTCTCCCAATCTCTGTCCAGATCGATCTTCCCATTGCCTGGATAAGTGGGCTGAGTGAGCTTATGGAAGCAGAAGGTAGTAGCCTTGGGCCTGGCCACCATGGCAGCAGAGGACTGCATGGTTCAGAGCAAGGTAATGTCCATCTTCCTGCCCCACACTAGGGGAATGTTAGCTTTCTTGGAAGGCTGCTTCCAAGAAACAAAGCAAACAGAGTCCCTCCCACATTCCACCTGGCAGACCACACCTCCACACGGTAGCCCACTGAGATGGGTTTTGTGTCCTTTGGAACAGGCTTCAGTTTGCCAGAAAGGGAGAAGTAACCTTTGAGAATACACAACAGGTTTCCACTCTACCAACCCACTCACTTTGTCCTTTTGTCCCGATCCCTAATCAATAGCTCTGGTCTCAGGGGACCCTCCCATGTCAGTATTAGGTTTCCAATCCTGAGACAAACGCCTGAGGTGCCTATTTAACATATTACCTGGGATCTGGCCACCAGGTTCTTCCTGCATCCTCAGTCTTGACCTGTTCCAGGACCCTCCTGCTTTGCACACCCCGCCCCTACCCTACTGCTCATCCCTATATAATCCAACCATTTTGGTTACCTGCCCCTTTCATCTACTCTTTGGGGCCACCTGGCCTCAGCACCTGGTTCCCCTCTCTCCCCTCTCCCTTTCCCTCTTCCTCTCCTCACAAGGCCCAGCTCAGTCTGGTCATGTCCACTCTGGACTCTCCTAGATGTCCCTGTCTCTGGCTATGTTCTCCCACATGTCTATAATAAACTTTCTCCTCCACCCATACCTAGGAGCAGTCATGTCCTTTCCTTTCCTTTTTCTTTCTTTCTTTCTTTCTCTTTCTCTCTGTCTCTGTCTCTCTGTCTCTCTCTGTCTCTCTGTCTCTGTCTCTGTCTCTGTCTCTCTATTAAATTCAGTTAGGAGGTAGGTCAGAACCTTCTATCTCCATGCAAACCCTTTCTGCAGCACCAGGGCCACAGACAGTACCTGGGCCAAGACCTGAGGTCTGAGAGACTTTGTCAAGTTTCCGCCTCAATCGGTGCCTGTTTACTTGTCTGGAGACCTACCCATGGCTCCTTCCTGCTTGCTCTCCGCTTCTGCTACTGTGGATGTGCTGGGACTGGGCCTTGCTCCCTCCAACATTTTATGAATCTGTCTCCTTACGCCTGTGCCCTCCTGCCCAGAGCTGGCATGGCCTTACCTGCTGCCTGTAACAGGCACCTTCCCCAGGATGCAGGTGGTCATCAAGGCATGCTGGGATTGGTCTTGAGAACTACCCAGCAGCAACCTCTCTCTCCCCAACCTTTATGTGACATGGGAGGTACAAACCGTGCCTTCAGGAGAGGAGGGTAACAGGAAAATGGGAAATGCTGCATGGAGCCATCACCGAGTGGTAATAAATGGGGCCAGGAATGTCACGGAGTCTAGCACAGCTGTCCCAGTTTTGATTTTTTTTTGTTGTTGCTGTTTCTTTTGTTTTGTGCACGCCCCCCAGGCAGCACCAGGCCCTGCAGGGTGCAATAGCAGCTGGGCTCCTCCTTGTGAGACTCGTAGAGGAATGTCTTCACCTGGGGGGCGGGGGACAGTTCCAAAGTCTACTGTAGGGACTGGTGCTATGAGGCCATGGAACACGGGGAAGCAAAGCAGGTCCTGGCCAAAGTCTGGAGGGCAGCCTTGAGGCAATAGGTGAGAGCGCCCTCTGGTGACCAAGGAAGG
The DNA here is from genome assembly GCF_007827085.1 of Peromyscus californicus insignis. NCBI lineage: Eukaryota > Metazoa > Chordata > Mammalia > Rodentia > Cricetidae > Peromyscus > Peromyscus californicus. Next base: position 22,682,665 of record NW_026294436.1, on the reverse strand, counting down.
AACCGCAGCTCCACAGGAGCGAGAAAAGGCTGCCAGCAGAGTCAAGGCTTTAAGGGAAATGGCAGGGGTCCTTCCTGGAAGGGGAAGCTGGAGCAAGATTGATTCCCTGAGCACTGACCTAGAGTCTGATAGCCCACTTTAAACATCACCCCTTAAGACCCTAGGGGCCCATTCAGTCCTCTGTGGGTTCTGAGGATGGAGGATGCAGCTAGCCTGTTGCTGGGGCAGCAGTTGGGGGTCCCTAACTCTGCCAAGTCCACATCTAGGCATGAGCTCAGGACACTTGTGGAAACAACAGTATGATTCCCTCAGAGAACAAAGAAAGTCCAGAGAGGGAAAGGGCCTTGTCTGGGGTCCCACAGTGAGTTAGTAGTGGAGCATCCCCCACCCCCCACCCATCTAGTTCTGGATTTGCAGTTATGCATTCCACAGGCATCTCTAGCTCAGGGCTCCCTGGATGCCTTGGCTAAGCCTGGCTCCACCATTACTGGTCTCATGGCCTTGGATAAGTTAGTTAACATTGTTGAGCCCAGTTCCTCATCTGCAAAATTAAAGTCCTTGTCAGATCCTTGTCAGAGGATCAATGCCACCTTTCTGTCAAGGTACTAGTGTTACTTCTAAATATCCTACACCACCCGCCCTCCCAAGTCCCCGAGGTGGGGGGAGGCCAGTGCGGCCCTGCTCTCTACCCCACCACGGAGAAGCTTCTGGAGCTGGAGCTGGTGTAAGGTTGCCAGACCAGGACACCAGTATCACGAGGTCCGTGCAGACAGAGGGAGGGTGCGGCAGGGCAGGGGTTGTGGGCAGAGCGGGGAGGGACCAGTGCCTTGGCCTTCCTAAGACACTATTGTCCGCCACAGGGTGCTCCAGATATACCACCAGGGGGTGCTATAGGCCTTGCAGTTGAGCTAGAGAGGTCCTTGATGCCTAGGGTGGGGGGAAAAAGATGTAGGGACAGCTTGAGGATAGGGGAGCAGGTGAGCGGAGAGGAAGGAAGGCTGGGGCTGTGGGTGCCAGAGGACTGCTGCTCATTCTCTCCAGGCAATTCTCTCTCTGGGGTCGGGTGGGGGTGGGGGGACTGCAAGCTCTCCGGGAGGGCTGTTTCTGGCCTGGAAAGAGATGTCTCCCTCCTGTCTGCCTTCTGGAGTCCTCTACCTGAGCAGCCCCTCGTTCTGGAGTCTTCTGGAGGTTGGAGCTCGGTTCTGAATGTCCACTGGATAGGACTGACTGCAGGGCAGAGGACAAGCTCTTTGACAACCTGGTGCCCCTTCTTCCTGCTGTCCCTCCACCCCCACCCCCCTACACCTGCTTGGCCCTCCAAAGTCTCCCCTGAAATCCCCCTCTCTGCTTCCGTCCCTCAGGGATCCTAGGCAGATTTCACACTTCCTTCTCTGCCCGAGCTGGACACTGGGGGTGTGGGAAGAGAGCAGAACCGAGGACTGTCTTACACGTAATCTCCCTCTCTTCTGCTTGAGGCCCAGAGCCGGAGGGGGGTATCTCTCTGGGGGCCAGGGAGAGGCCCTCCTGGGGCCCAGTAAGAGTGGAGTTCCCTCAGAACCTCAGCTCAGATGACCTGGACAAGACCACAGAGTCCAATCAAGGGACATGGCTGGTGACAGCGACAGGGAAGTCAGGCCTCACCAGGGGCTCTGGCGAGGAGCTGGCATGGGACTCCCAGGAAAGACATTCTCCCTGGAAGATGGAGTCGGGTTCGTCCTTCCCTCCTTGGCCGTCTCAGCCTGGGGAATCTGGTGGGGCTGGCCAGGAGCAGAGAGCGATGTCTCAGGGTGCGGCCTCCGCGGCTGGCAGCTCCGTCATACTCCGAGGACGCGATGTCCTGGGTGAGGTGCCCGCGATGTGGGGCACAGGCTGGTGAGGGAGGGGCCCGAGGGAGAGGCCCAGGAGCGGCTCTGCTACAGTTGTCCTTGTGGAGCAGCTGAGCTGGGAGCTGCAGGCCCACAGCTGATGGGCTAGGCTGATGCCAGCTCAGGGTGGTCTCCTCAGACTCTCCAGCTGGGCCTACTATCCCGTGTCTTCCCTTGGCAATGTCCCAGACTCCATTAGTCGGGGATAAGTCCAGTGTGCGGCCCCCACCCCTCACCCTGGCAGTTCTCAATGGAGCACTATTAACTGTGTGGACCATTCCCCCAACCCAGGAAACCCATCCCCATCCCCCTGGTCCCTCGTCTTCTGCTCCCAGTCCCAGGAACAAACAGCCAGGTCCTGCCTCCAGTTTTCAGCTCTCATGGGCACAGGCATGATTCATGCTCTAGGATGTGAGCGCCATTACCAAGCTGCATTACAGCACAGAAAAATCAATGTATGCTCTGGCTGAGGAGCAGATCCCCATCCACAGAGCAATCAGGTGCCCCTCACACCAGTGTCCTGTGCCACCTCTGATGCCAGCATCAGCTGGTGCAGCTCAGTCACAGTCCCCAAACTGGAGGAAAGTGTGTTGAGCTGGGAACTGTGGGCAAAGAGATGTGGGACAGTGATGGACCGAGGCAGGCTGCGGTAGAGGAGAGGGTGACATGTGTACCCACAAGGATGGCTCCTGGAGGGCCAGTCTAGTCTCTCTCCATTTCTTACTGTGTTCTTCCCGGTGACAGCAAAGGAAAAACCCCAGGTCTGCTGAGCTGACACTTTTCAGCTCTCTGCTGGGAACTGTGTGTCTGTCTTTTAGTAATCAAGGATCTGATCCCCATTGCTCATGTTGGCAGCATCGCAGACCCTGCCCAATTCACTGCCTGATTCACTGGGCAGCCCAGGAGCTGGAAACCCCTCTGGGTCCTTCGGTACCTTCCCTGGTGGGTCTTACCATGGAAGTGGGTAGTGTTAGCCTCCATCTAAGAGCTGGGGGCCCATGAGCTCTTTTGTTCCTTACTAGTGGTCTGTATCATGTAGGCGGGCAAAGAAGGCCTCCTTCCGGGGTCTGGGAAGGCTGGGCCCCATACTGTTACAGGACGACTCATAAGGGGGTAGACGGCAGGGTCAGCTATGCCCCATCACAGCAGTTATGAGAGGTTAGGGAGGGCAGAAGATGGGTTTGGCCCAGGAGGACACAGTAGGGGAGATCTCGCCCGTTCCAGCTAACACAGGTGTGGTGTGGCTGTTTCCTATTGGCTATATCTAGTAGACCTCCCACCTGAAACTTGGCATCTGCCAGGGAGGTGTCACTCAGGAGCCCTCCTATGGCACAGCCAGGAAGGACTACCCCCTTGCCCAGAAGGAGGCCAGGCCAGAGTCTAACAGGGCCTGGACTCCCCCAGGAAAAATGTACCAGGTGCAGGGCACACGCACTGTCAGAACCCCACCTCCCCTGTCCTGGGGAGGTTCCACAGTGGGGGCTGGTACAGGTTCCCAGGTATGCGTTGCTGTTCCTCTGGCAGCACCCACATTACACTCCCTCCGCACCCTGAGTGCGCGCACATACACACACACACACACACACACACACACACACACACACACACACACACACACTCTGCCTACGTCAGGGGAGCTGTCCCCGCTTGCACTGGGCTTCCCAAGCGATGAGACACGGCTCCCGGCCTGCCTCCCCAAGCCTCTGGCGGCTTACACCCTGTCATCTGGGTGGCTATACCTCCCTTTGTGCTCACAGATCCCCTCTCTACAACTGGCCCATGACTGCTCCCAACTTCCCCCGTGGGCAACGTCTCCAGGTCCTGTTCCTCTGTGGAAGGGAGGGTCGTGGTGAAATACTGGGAGATGAAGCTGCAGGCAGAGGCATCTCTCTCTCAGTCTCTCTGAGGGGGGCGAGAATGAGGACAGAAAGGGACAAGACCCAAGAGTAAAATTAGACCGGACCAGCTAAGAGGCAGGCATTGGTATGGAGGCCCGAGCAGAGATTCTGACAAAAATGTGCACACGCAGATGGGTGTGACTGGCCTCGCCTTCCAGATGGGGCATCCATCTTGTCCCTCCCAGGGAGCCACACCCATCTCTCGATGCCACTGCCGTCCTGGCTCCTTAGGCTTTTGTAAAGAGGCACGTACGTGCCCGGTGGCCCCAATTCGTAACTTCTCTCCTTCTGAGTCTGCCTCCTTCCGATAACTTCTTAAAGCCATTGAGATACATTCTTCCTACAGCAGAACGCACAGGCCTGAAGCGTACATACTGATGAGTTTTGGTAAATGTACAAAAACCAAGGCAAGGCATATCCCCATCCCATGTCTCCGCGGGGTAGTAACTTGTAGCCAAGGCATGTGAAGCGGCCACCTTTGTGTCCTTCCAGCATCTGGCACAGGGTATCAGCATGGAAAGGCTTTCCTCAGCTGACTTGCCTTCCTTGTACACAGGGGCCCCTCACACTCTGAGAAGGGGCTTTGGGTGCCCAGGCTTGACCACTCCACTGAGCTCCCAGGGCCTAGGCTGGACCACTGCTGTGGCCTCGGTGCTCCCTTCCTTTGGGATCCCATGGCTTCCTGCTTCCTTCCTCCTAGATGCCCTGCTGAGTGCACAGAATCCAGGAAGGTGGGGGCTGAGGGTTCTGCCTGCGCTGGATGCTGACAGCCAAGGCTCAAGCCTGAGCCCAGCCCAGGGAGCCAGGAGGCTCTGACACTCGAGTGTGAGCAGTCCTCTCTTCCTGGGCTACAGTCAGCACACAGGCTAGCTTCATCGTTATGTTCCGAATCTCAGTCTCACCAGGGTTTGGAGCAAGACATTCACTTCTTCTCCAATCAGAGGATGAGGCAGTTGAAAAGAAATGGCTTCCGAGCTGGACAGTGATGGCGCATGCCTTTAATCCCAGCACTTGGGTGGCAGAGGCAGGTGGCTCTCTGTAAGTTCGAGGCCAACCTGGACTATAGAGTGAGTTCCAGGAAAGGCGCAAAGCTACACAGAGAAACCCTGTTTCAAAAAAACAAAAACAAAAAACAAAACAAGAAATGGCTTCCATCTTTTTTTTTAAAAAGAAGCCTTGATTTTTATTATTTTAAAACTTAGTGTTTATTTTGCTTTCTGACCCTATGCTTGTGCTTTTGACAAATTCACAATGATTTTTTTTTTTTTCTGATCCTCAAAAAGGAAAGTACATTTGATCCTGTCACAGACACATTCAACACACATGGGCCTATCCCGGATCCTGCCGGTGTGGCTTTTTTTGTTTTCAACAATCTCATAGGACTTTAGGTCTCCATAAGAACCCCTCAAAATCTGCCTGGGCATACACCACATGCACCCCAACCTTCTTTGTGTCACAGTAAACAATTCTCACGCCAGGGGTTCAGGGCAGCCTGGATTTGGTAGCGGCTGCCCTGTAGGGAAGTGTATGACAGTCGTCACACACTGGAGCATTCCGAGTGACTCTAAACACTGCCCCCTCCCTGCAGAGAAAAATGAAGTGGCTCCCTTTTTTTTTTTTTTTTTTTTCCAAACAATCTTCACACAAAGCACATAAAGGTGGGGCCACTCGGGTGGAATTGGCCTCAAGAAGCTCCTGGTCTCATTCTCCAGAATGCCCCTGTGATGGCTTCAGTGGGACCCTTGAGCTCCAGGACACACACATTGGACACCACTCTTGCTGAAAGCGTGGAACACGCTCTCTCCCTTGAATGGCAGCCGAGGGGAAAGAGACCAAGTCGGCAGTGAGTGCCCACAAGGTCTCGGAAGTCTTTGGATTCATGCCCTCATCAATTCTCGTGACCCTCTGCGAGCAGGTGTTCCCACAATGCTTCACAGATGATGAAGTGTCTCAGAGGACAGAGAAGACTGTATCTTGCATGACAGGGCTGCTAGCAACAGAAACCCAGCTCTCCCCAGGAGAGTGTGCTCGTGATGAGGGATCCAACGGCGAGGGAGAAGCTGCTTCAGCTGGGAATGACTGTGACATCACTGAACAGTCACTCAGCAAGCATTCCAGACATGAAGTGGGACGGCAGTGTCATGGCGACATGGAGGAGACAATGACCAGTGACCACCGCCAGGAAACCTAACTACTGTGTTTTCTCCTCCCCAGGACAGGAGCATGTAGGGACTAACCTTCCTTTAGGAAGGCTACGGCAAGGCAGACTGGCTTGCTGTCCAGGGGCGGGAAGATGGAGACCTAGCCCTGTGAAGATCCTATGGCACAAGATTGGTGGGTGGCTAGATTCCTGGGTGGGATCCAAGGGCCTCATAGAAGCCACCTGGAGCTACTGGGGGCAAAAGGCGATGCTCCTGGTACTGGAGTCTGGGCTTCACATGCTTTATTCTATGTGGGTGGGTCCTACTCTCATCTGTTTATATTTTAAGGTTCTTGGACAAGGAAAGATAAAGTACTCCTTGGGTTCTCTGGGGTCTCTAGACCTCAGGCTCTTCTAGACTCAGGTGAGGTCTCATGCACATCAACAAAGTTAGTTCCCTCTGAAAAGCAAGCTTGGGAAGCCAGGGATTTTGTGGCCCACTTGCCATGTCTTCTCGGGCCCTTCACAGGGTACCACTCTACATACCTGTTAAGTGGAGTCGTAGGGAGAGCATTTGGCTTATTCCTGTGCCCCAATCTTCCAGAGACAGAGGTCTGGGGACCTTGTCTCTGACCTTCTTAACCACTTCCTGGCCCAGGAAGGGGACCGGCTGAGAGCACAGCTGTTGGGAAGGAGGCCTGTAATTGGCTTTCCTTCCACTATGTGGTCTAAAGCTGCACCTTACTGGGATAGGCAGAACCAGAGAGCAGAGGGCGGAGAGGAAGGTAAGAATGGTTGATTTGGGGGACCAGAAGAAGTGGAAAATAGAGAGCAAGTGTCCTCCTGCCACTGTGGAAGAAAGCAAGGGGATCCCACGGTTATGAATGAACAAAAGAACGAATGAATGAATGAATGTTTCATTGTGCTTCTTTGGTCCACACCAACCTCCTGGGATGGTACCCTTGGTTCCTTTGCATTAAAAATCTGTGCTGCACAGTACCAGACATGGCTAAAGAGCCTGGATTTCAAACACTGTATAGGAGGAAAATGACATAAAATATTACAGTAATTTAAATTAAGCACACATTGAAATATTATCAAATATTATTTTGATATATTGACTTAAATAAATATTATTAAATTTACCGGCTAATTTTTTTTTTTGCATGCACTTACTGAAAAATTTCAAGTTGCATGCATGGTTCACATTCCCTTTCTTTTGGATTGCCTGCAAGCATGATCAGACAACCAGAGATCAAGAAGTCGGGCTGGACTTGCAGCTAGTCACAGCCCGTCAAAGCCAGTGAAGAACGAAGCCCAGGGAGCAAGGCTGGCTGTGCCAGGCCCCCAGATGCACCCAGTCTGAAGAAGGCCAGGAATGGGAAAGAATCAGCAAACGCAATAATCAGAAAAGGGGCCTCTGGTACACCTTGCCACACAACCCTGTTTCAGGTCCATGACAGACACGTGAGATACATAATCTAACCTCCATTTGATGTCTGAGGAAACGGAGGCTCTCGGAGGCTGCCACAGTCACCTGGCTCACAGAAACAGTGAGTGGCAAAGCAATGATGTGAATCAAACTTCCTGGGCTCCAAAGCCCGGACTCTACCTCCAGCTTGTTCCATGAGGTGGTTTCAGAGTCTTGGAGGTGGAAGTGAGATCTGGGACTTCTGTCTCTGAAGAGAAAGGAATGAGCTTTACTGATCAAAGCAACGATGGACAGTTACTTACTGAGGCTGTTCTGGGTCTCTGCTTGTCTGGGTCTAGAGTTCCTGTCCTGCCACTTGGAAAGAGCTGACTGGCTTTTCTAAGATTGTATAGGTAGGACTGGAGTTCAAGGCCAGGACTCCCATACTATGATAGAAGTTCTATCCAGGTAGTGACCAGATGCACCCAGGACATCAAAACCCAGGCACAGCAAGGCAGCTGGTTCAAAACCAAAGCCTTGGGTTGTGGGTCCTGAGGCCCTGGGCTCTGGGGAAGATGAGGAAGACTGAGACCATTTTATTGCCACTTGCTATGTAATTAATGACTTAATGACTTTTTGGAAGGCACAAGGAGCAGGAGAGCCATTTATGACCTCCAGAGCATGACCCCAATTGAGAGCTGAGTCTCCGTGCCCTGCAGGTCCAGTGGGTAGCGTAATCACCATGGCCTTTGCCTGCTGCTGCATCCCCAGTCCTCATCTCTCCTCCCTCAGGCATGGAGACCTCCCTGAAAGGCTGCAGTCAAAACCAGGGGCAGCTCATGGGTGCTGGTCCTCAGTGCCCAGACCCTGTCTGCAGGGCCATGCAATGCTGCACGAGATAGTGGGCATTGCATCTTATTGGGTGGCACCAATCATTGCTCCAGTTCCCTCTCCGGTCTTGGCATTATGGGCTAGTTCAGAAGCTATCCCTCACACACAGTTACAGGATCCTACCTCTGAGCCTTTGAACCCCCTCCCTGATGCTGAGATGTGCCGCTCCTCAGAGCTCTGACTACTGACTTGGATGACAGGTCTACACAAAGCCAGATGTTTTCTCTGATGCTTTCAAGTTCCTGGAATACTTTATGCTTTTTTTCTAGAAGGCTCTTTACCTTCTTTTTCTCTCGGAGCTCAGTTTTGTTTTGTTTTGTTTTTCATTCACAAAAGGGAATCCATACTCCATGGATCTAGAATGGGTAAAGAGGAAAAAAACATGTAGTGTCTGGCAGAAGATGTGTCCCCCACCAACCTGGCCTGTCAACCAGGCCCAGCCCAAACCCCACACGCCCCAAAAGCTTTCCACACATTCTGTCATCAGAGGGTCAAGAGGGCTCGGGAGGGAGTCCGAAGTGACCACCCCCTTATTTTCACCTAGCTTTTCATATTTCTAAACAGTGACTCTGACAGTTCATGCCAAAATGGTACATGTTTATTGTAAACACTCAAGCAACTCCCACATCTGCAAGGAAAGTAATAAATCACTCCAAATCCTGTCCATCAGAGTAAACAATATAAACATGAACCGAAGATCAGCTCTGACATGTCTCCAAATATACAGCTAGAATGGTGGATAGGTAAATCATTTTGTAATTTTGTGATAATATAATACATACGTTTTAAACAACATGAAAGTATTACTCACATATAAGAGAAGAAAAAAGAAATTTGAAAGCATTCTTCAGACTTTGATAAATGTTTCATAACCATAAGAGGCATTTGTTCTTATAAGACCTATGAATAAGGAAATTTATCTTTAAAAATTGTATTTTTAATACGTTTTTCCATTTAGATGGTCTGGCTGACAACCTGTGAAGAAAGAGGAAATAACAGCTCCTTACACTTCACCCCAAGCCCCTTAGCCCACCTCCTGAATTTTGTGGCTCACATGGCTTTCATTTTCTCAGAGGTTCACTCTCTTCTGCCCGCTCTATAAAGCTGTGTGATTAAATGGAGGTGAGGCTAACCAGCAGCCTGTCTTCCCTGGCTGCTCTGTTCAGGAAGTCCATGATAAAATCATTCAGAGCTCGTGGAATAAATCTGGGGCCTTGTGCACTTAGCCACGCTCCACCACTGAGCCCCACTGCACCCCTGTTTGGCTGTGTTTGAAGCTGGACTCCTCACACCCGAGGCTCTGCTGCCCTCAACTAGCTTTCTTCCCCTCTGTTTTGGGGGGCATTGCTTTGTTGTCTTCTGGCATGGAATGAGGGTAAGTCTGCGCTGAGCCTGTTTTTCCCTCTTGTAACCATTTGGCTTTCTGCCTCGACTCCTGAGAAATTCCTTATGCTTTAAAGCTCAGTACCTCAGCGGTGTCTCAGTGTTGACGCCCCCCTAGTTTTCTCTGCTGCAGCCTGTACCCCTTTCTCTGCACCCTCAGTTCTTTACTTAAGGGGAGGTTTTCCTGAATTACACCTTGAATATATTTTCTGATTCATTTTGCACACCTTTAGGGATATTAATTGTTTGTGTATTACCTGGTCTTCATTTGTTTTTTGTCTTCCAAGAGCCTACCATGTTTTCGCCAGTTGCTTTTAGCCTCGGCCTCCTTTTCTCCACATCGATGATAACGGCCTCAAGGCTTTCTGTTACACCGCTCTACTCGAGGCCTCGTATGTCATTTCTAAGTCTTAGTGGACACAGAACTTATCTATATAGTTGTTAGAGGCGTATTTGTATTTGGTTCTCTGTTTCCCTACACCTGTACCCTGCCTTTGTCTCCTCCAGTTTTACAGTGATCTAGTCTTTAAAGTCAGGCCCCGCTTTGAAACATGAGAAGCTGGTGAAGAAGCAGTTCCTGGCCTTGGCATGGGTCCTCTTCCCTGGTGGGTTCTTCGCCCTGCTCTTCCTGCTGTGGCTCCCTCCTGGCTCCCTCCCCCGCCCCTCCGTGTGTTTTCACAGTTGACGCGCCATTTCTTTTCATATTGCTTATGCTAACATGAGCAGCTCCGTCCACACCCTCTACTTGCTTTGATATAAAGCGGATGAATCACATCTGTCTTGTATTGTTCCCTGGATTGCCTCATGCCTGTAAATCTTGCCTCATGCCCGAGGCCTCCTCAGAAACAAGGCCGTGCTTCACTCTTGCCTAGCCTGAGAGTGCCTCTCCCTGGCACATGCCGGGCACAGGCACACAAGACTGATGTCTGAGCTTGGATGGAGGCGAGTGGAAATTGGAGTTGTGCTACCACCTTCTCAAGCCTAAAAGGCTTTCTTTCCTTCTTCTTAAAAAAAACAACAACAACAAAAAAAAAAAAAAAAACCAAAAAAAAAAAAAACCGTAAATACTGGGGACTCTGAATAGTTCTGAGAGTTTACTGAAGAAAAAAAATAAATTTATTCGGAAAACATAACTTTGTCAAGGATGGTGTCTAGCACAGAAGAGGCCTAACCCTGTGTGGTCGAATGGCTTGGAAAACATTCTCCTGCAGACAGGAGTAGTATGAGGTGCAGGGCTCTGCAGAGCAAGCTGCATCCAGAGAAGATGAATGATGCAGATTCCGATGCCCCCCGGCCCCCATGGCAGCATTAGCCTTAGTGAACGGCAGGCAGACTCTTGCAATTTGCCAAGTCATCAGACTTAGAAAATAGGAATTGAGAAAGCCTTGCTGGTAACAGGGGGAAGCGTGAAATTGCAGAGTGATGAGTGCCAAAGGGATAAGGGCATATGCCCAAAGGAGTGGGAATCAGGAATTTGACCAGGTATCTGTGTACCCAAGTTGACGCATAATTCTTAGGAATAGCCAGGAGATGGGAACAATTCAAGTGTCAGTGACAGATGAATGGATAGACACAATGTGGTATGTCCACACCGTGGAATATTACTCAGCCTCAAAATGGATGGAGATCCTGGTACATGATATAACATGAGTGGCATTTGATAGCATTTATGGTAAATGAACTAAGACACGCCAATAGGACAGATGCTCTGTGGGTCCACTTTCGCACGTTCCCAAAGTATTCAAATAACAGTAGCAGAAAGTAGAGTGTATTGGGACCAGACAGATGGCTCAGCAGTTAAGAGCACTTACTGCTCTTGCAGAGGACTGGGGTCTGATTTTCAGCGTTCACTTGGTGGCTCATAAACACCTATAACTCCAATTCCAAGGGGATTAATGCCCTCTTCTGACTTCTGTGGGCTCCTGCACTCACACAGTGCATATACACACAACACAGGCATACACACACACACACACACACACACACACACACACACACACACACACACACATAAAATAAATGAATGAATAAAATTTAAACTTAAAAAAAAGAGAATTTAGAATGTAGTTGCCAGGAGCTGAGGGAGGGGATATGGGTGTTCCAGGATGGGATGGCCGAACAGTTCTGGAGACAAGTCGTAGGGATGGCTCATACAGTTATGAACGCGTTAGTGGTACTCTTCAAAATGGCTTGGGTGGGATACTTTGCCAAGGCACGAAAATACACAAAACGCTAATTGGACTTAAAATTTATATTCTTGAGCCCCAGAGCAGACCTGGGTAGACTCCTGAATTGTGTCCCTGTTCAGGAGTGGGCTGTTGGGGATGGGATGTAGAGCCTTAAGCTTCTTCATTGAGTACTCTCGCCCCGAGCTGCAGCTGAGGCTCCTGAAATGTGCCTCTGGGAAAAACCTTAAGAGATATTTTCTTATGCTGTCTAGCCTGGAACCCATGGAGAGATAAAGATGCCTGCAAAGTTACAAGCAACTGGGCCAGAGGCATCTGTGTAAATGATGAGACTACACCCAAGAGCCTTCTGGAAACCTTTAGCATTACCATCTGTGTGCTGGTCCCAGGCCATCAGCTCAGCAACTTGCCCTTTCTGGTCACTACATGGCTGCCCCAGCAGCAGACAAAGGGAGATGGGTAGAGAAAGGGTCCCTCAGCTCACCTTGCCCCTCTCCAGAGCTGTCCCCAGGGTTAGACAGTCTCACAGTGGGAAAGGCCAAGGCAACCTCCAACTCCTCTCCACACTGTAAGAATCCGTCATGCCATGGGCCTCCCACGTCTGGGGCTCAACGTGACTCATTGTCCACAGAGATTTCGACCACAAGGAAGTGTCCATGGGAGGCACTGGGAAGAGGGTGGACACTGGCTGGTGGCCAGGGGGACCATGCACCATCCTGAGAACTAGGGAGATGGAGTCATCTGGTGAGTGGGGATGCTGTCATCATTGTTTTTATTCCTTGTGGACCAGGCTCCTCCTCTGCTAGAAAGAGTCCGCTTAGTTAACTACCGTGGGTCCTAAGCAGGAGGATGCTGCAAGGTTACCTGAGTGGCTGGCCCTGAATGGGACTAGAAGCCTGGGAAACTCATTTCATCTTTCTACTTACCTCTCTCTCCTCTCTTTGCAATGAATTCCTGCATCTTCCATGCACGCCAACATGGAGAATGGGCTGCCATGTACAGGTGAATTAGAAGGGGACGTCCTCGTCCCCAAGCCAGGTGGGTTAGAAACCTACAGAGCTCAGGGCACTTTTGTGGCCTCGGTACTAGTGCCCATGTTCCTCTGCACAGCCCCTTGCACACTCTGCCCACAAGTCACCTCAAATCGCCCCCATATCTCTGCCCTTGCACCTACTCTTTCTGTCTAGAAAAGGCAGAACTAGAAATCAGCACTGTTGGGAACAGGAACTAGTTCTTCTGATTCCAAGTCCCAGCGTGCCTCTCCCCAAGTTCGCTTCTGAGTTTTCTGTGCAATACGTTTAATGGCTTTTAAATCTCCACGGTGTCATCCAGAACCTTTTCATTCCTTTTCCCGAAGCTCTTCCAGGATTAGACGAAGCAGGGAGGCTTGTGGTCCAGGAAAGGGTGCTGGAGAGGGAGAAGAAAGAGACTTCAAGCTGACAGAAAGAGTTAGCTATGCCGCAAGCATTCTGCAGCCTAGAAACAAGCCAGGGAAGGGTAGAGGGATGAAGCTCACCCCTCCTCCACTGTCAGGTTCCAAATCAGGAGAGAATCCTTTAAAGGAGGCCAGAGAGATTCGGTGGGAGACCTCAGTACGAGAGTCTTTTTCCCAGCGTCATTGTCCACAATATGGCAATTTGCCCTTCTCTGCACATTTAAGTATATTATATAAAACTTGCACATTAGCAAACCCAGACCTTCATATCTGGAAACTAAGGCATGCTAATCACTGCCAAAGGCCTGCTGTGGGGCACGGTGGATCTGGAGACTTGGAGAGACTGTCGTCTGCGCCGGGGTCTGCGCTCTGCCTCTACGTCTCCGGAGGCTTGGGTCCCACAGCAGGCTGCTGTTCCACGGCCGTGTGGGTGAGTCATGCCATCCTACTGTCTGACCAATGCTGGCAGTATAATTAGCACAAACAGCAATTAGGGTAATTGTTCTGTTTAGACATAACCAGCCTTCACTGCTGCAGGTTGGGAGAGAGGCAGAACCTGAGTCCTTTGCGCGGGGCCGTGCACTGCTGCTCTTGGCTGTCCCGGCGTCCACCTGCAGACTGCTCAAGCTGGGGCAGATGGTTCAGAAGGGAGAAGCCACCGCTTGGAAAAGGAGGCCCCTCAGATGCACCCTCCCAAGCCAACAGAGGGTGGGAGGCCAGACCATGAGGGGAATCCCACAAGCTTATCATCACCATGGAAACGGCCTGTCATTTGTGCCAAGCCTCAAACACTTAAGACAGCACGTGGTTTCCCAGGGGAAAAGAAGAAGTGAAGATTCCCCCTGACTCCTTGCCAGCCACATTCCCAACTAGGTGTCGTCAGCTGAGGCTACGGACGCTCTGGCTGCAGTACAGTCAAGGGGGACAGACAGAGGAGCCAGAGGTCTAGTCTCCAGGACAGTAGAAAGGTGGAGGATCCTGGAGCCCCAGGGGAGGTCTTAGGGGCCAAGGGGTTGTTATAGACGAAGTCCAGTTGGGAGAGCAGGGGAAGGTGCAGGTGGAAGCTCCAGGTTCCCACAACTGTTCCATCCTACAGTGTGGATAGCAGCTATAGGGGGACCGATGACTGTCATCACACACAGGATCTTCTGTGTCTGGCTGTTCAATGGTCCTATCTCATTTTTACCCCCCCCCCCCACCAAAGCCTGTGAGGTTGATATTCTCCCCCTGCTCCACAGGCATGTGAAGTATTTACTGAGGAGTCCTCAGCTGGTGAGGAGTCTTGATCTCGAGCCAAGTCTTTTGGTTTCGAGCATCAGGTCTTAATCATATTATTGGCGGTCTTTTGTGTTTGTACAGGGCTCTACAGCAAATAAAGTCCTCTTACACATACATCTTAGCCTATTTGTTTGGTTTGTTTTTCAGATAGCACCCTGGGGACGGTGGTGACAAGGAGCTGATGGCACTTTACAGACTGTGACTAGCTGACTCGCTCTAAGCGCGCTACCTACAGCATGGCATTCACCTGGGAGCATGCGGGAAATGCAGAGCCTCAGGCCCCACCCCATGCCTGCTGCACCACAAACTGTGTTTTAACAAGATTCCTCAGTGATTAGATGCACCTGGAGATCCAAGAACTCCTGACTTAGAGCATCTGTTCCCACCTGCTCCTTTTATAAGCAAGCAAACCGAAACTCAGACAAGGCCAATGACTTGTCCAACGTCACACAGCAAGTTGGCAGCCAAGCCAGGCCCAGAACTCTGCTCTGTTTGTATAAAGTCAAACAAAGAGCAAAGGACTTTTGCCGCTTCTGCTCACCAGCCCTTCATACCTCATTGAGGCTGGACAGGCTGTTTGGACTCTATTCTGGTCATCTCTTAAGAAGATATCAATCCAGAAAAAAAAAAAAAAAACTTCCTTCTATACCCTGGTGGGCCTTCAAAACCACGTGCACTGATGGGTAACTTGATCAGACCCTATGCTGGCTCTATTCTTGGACAAGACCTCAGTCTCCCCATTATTACAAAGTAACAAGTGGCCTCCGCAGACCCTGACTGCTGTCTGAGCTCCCCGATGAAAGGCCCATAGAAAGACAAAGTCCTATTATGTTTCCTTGTGTTTAATTGTGGCGGCCTTGCTTTGCCTGCCTGCAGACATCCCATTAAGTAGGAAAGTATGAAAATGACGGGCCGCCAGGCTGAGAGACTGGCGGTTATTAGAGGCTGGGCTCCTCTGACTTCCTGGCAGAGAGGCGTAACTGGCTTCATAAATTCCTCCTGGCAGAGCGGTGACGTCTCCGTGGCCGCCGCTTCACTTTGCTGAGAGCGCCACTGGGGGCTTAGTCCTTCCCTCAGCTCGGAGTGGAAACCAAGTATCAACACAGGTGCAGGAGGGGAGGGCAGGGAGTAAGTGGTTGGCTCCCCGGTGCTGGGCGAGAGCTGGCCCCTACACTGTGCCATTGTGAGGGGATGGTGTCGTTCTGGCACCTTTCCTCCCTAGTCTTGGGTCCCTATCCCCACCAAGATGCATGCCAAGTGACTCTGTTGCTGAGAAAGGCTAATAGCTCATGCTATCCACTGGGGAGTTGTAGGGCCAATATCAACATCACGTTCTTGTGCTCAAGCTCCCATGATCTTGTATCTTGGAATAGTAGGAAATTATTCTCCCTCATTCCGGATGCCATAAACCCAGAATCGTTGGCCTGGCTGGCTCTATCTTTTCATACATATTTCTTACAGTTTTCACTGACTTTCTGATCCCTTACATGGGGCAGCAGAGGTCTTATTATTGCCTCCGTCTCCACGCAGTCTCTTCTGTGACTCAGACCTCCATCCACCTTTCTCTTAGGAATATATTTGATGTGGGCTGTGGTTCAGGAAGACCTCTCTCCCAAATGCACCATACTCACAAACTTTAGTGGTAAGGATATTGATATTTGGCAGGGACACTACTCAACCCACTAAAAATGTCCCCCGAAGACTATGCCCTTTGGCAGCTTCTTCCTCCCAGAGATGTCTTAAGGCGTGTATGGTGTGGCCTGGAGGAAAGTTGTTTGTCTCAGGACCATAGCAAGCACCTCAAGATCCAGCCTTGCCACTAAGTGGTGGTAGCTTTGGGCAAGTCATATTCCTTCTCCAAGACCCAGTTTCTCGTCCTCCCAATGGGAAGAGGTGTGATGAGGAGGTGACCATACTTCTCAGGGAATTGAAGGGCAGATCGCAAGAGATATAGGACAAGAAGCCAAGTCCATAAAACACTAGACGGCTTTAAACGTTATCAAAACAGATGGATAGGCAAATTTACCTGAACCAGCAAGTGGTCCAGAAAACATTCATTCTTTGTGAGAAGGCAAATGATCACCCTTTGTAACAATAAAGACAAAACCTTTTGCCCTGAACTTCGAACCTCCTTTCCCTGTTTCTGTGGTCTCCAGAATTCTCTGGATGCTATGGGCCTTCCAAATCCTGTTCCCACGTCCATTCCCAGCATTCTCCTTTCCCTTAGCCTGATCTCTCCAGCCATGGACCTGGGATATCTGCCTAAGCTGAGTTTCAGGAACCAACAGGAGAATCCTGGGGTCATACCTCATGCCAACTCGGCTCCATTTTATTGACCAGCGTCCAAGAGAGTAGGAGTGTGGATAAAAAATCCTCCGTGGTAAAGGCTACTCGGTCTTTCTTGGCATAGCAAAGGCTCTCTCGGAGCATGCCAGTCAAGGACGGGATAGTATTGTGGAGAGCACACCCAGATGCTGCTTTGGAAAGGAGTGAGACGTGCCTTCCTCAGATCTTCGGCCTCTCCTCCCTCCTCCCTTAGCAGCTGTGAGGACAGTGGAGTCCCAAGTTTGGGGATGATTAGAAGAACAAGCTATCAATGGATTCCCTCAAACCCTCAAGGGCTTTTTGTCAAACTAGGCCCAAGCCCTGACTGTACCCCAGCAGTATCTAAAGTTAAGGCCATGTGGGTGTTTTCCGACACGAGATCTGGTGACAGGGATGTCATAACAAAGCATGTGAATGGAATGCCGGTTGCCCAGATAGGCAGTTATCAAGCATTTCAATATTCAGAGCGCAGTAGTGGGTATGCTGGTGATGCAAAGAGCTTGGAGTGCGCCGAGGGACAGCATGGTGCACCAAAGTGGGCACCGGGGTTGGCCATTTGCTGTAAGACGTGAGAGAGGGGGAGAGGGGCCGCTCCAAGGTGAAGGCATCTTGAAGGTCATTGGGGGAGCTGGAGATGGACAGGCCTGATTCCAGTGGGCTCTGGTGCAAGAGCAGCTTTGTCCGGGAGAGAGAGCCAGAGTGACCAGGCGTGGCTCCCGCTCAGGACCAGTGGGTGGGAGACTCTAGACCCTTTGTTGCAGCCCACAGCTTGGGTTTTATTGAGCACAGGTGGGGGAGCTGCTGTGGCTTGTTCTTGGTGATGTTCACAAGAAGGTGCCTGGCTTTCCATGGGAGGCTCTGGCCGGACTGATGGGGCAATACAGATGGGAGGCATTGACACTCAGCAGATTCTTAGCCTGGCTGAAGGCCCTGGAGTGTCTTGGCTCCCACCGATGCCCATCCACGAGCTGGCAGGCTGCCTGCCCAGCAGCTCAGAGCAGAAGCAATGCAGGGTGCCAGCTGCATTGGGTGTGGCCGCCGTCTGCAGGCAAGGGCAGGTGACTCATCACATCATCATCAGCAGGCTGTGCAGGCCTGGGGTTGGGACTGGGCAGGTGATGGGAGACAAAAAGGAAGAACACAGGGCCCTTCTGGGCTCTCAGGCACACACCCCAAGCAACTCCCACCAGATGCAACTCCCACCACGGCCTTTCCCTGGGCTGTGGCTCCACCTCCTGAATACTAGCAATTCTCGCAGCATAAGACATTACAAGGACATTATAAGAGCGGTACTTCCAAGTTCAGGTCTGTTCCAGGCACTTTGCTCTCTCCTCTGCTTCTAAAACATCAAGCTTATCACCCCATACCCACCCCACCATCTACCCAAAAGGGGGAAGACCGGTGCCCCTGAGGTGGGAGGAGGCAGGGCCAGACACCAAGGATGTCCATCACAAGCCTACCTCTCCAGGCCTCCCGCTATCAACTCACCAATTCCAATAAGTCAAGGGATTCACCAGGTCTCCGAGAGCCCCTCGACCTCCCAAGTATCCATGGGGAATGACAGGCCACCATTGAAATAAAAAGAATTAATTCAAAGAGGGGAGGGAGGGGCAGGAACAAACAGAGAGGGGGTATTTAAGTTGACCCTGGAAGGGGGTATGACCCTGCTCCAGAGAGGGAGGGAACATCTGAGGGACCTACCCCTTTAAGAAGCCAGGGCCTGAGTAGAGTATATGGCCCTGGGTAGTATGGAAGACTGGCAGCTAGATAGGAGGTGGAAGCTGCTGGAGGAAGAAGCAAGCGCTCATGAAGCCCTTATCATGCTTCTTATTAAGCACCTACAGTATTCCATGTACCGTGCAGTGTGTGTGTGTGTGTGTGTGTGTGTGTGTGTGTGTGTGTGTGTGTGTGTGTGTGGTGTCTATATGTCTTATGGCTATAAGAATCCCGTGAGGAAGGTTTTGATGTTACCAATAAAGAAACTGAGGTACGGAAAGGCTAAGTGGCTTACTGAAGGTCCCACAGCTAGCAGTGGCGAAGGCATGGTTGCACCCCTTGTTCTGCGGGCTCTAGAACGCCATTCTTGTTTTCCCAGGGTCCTTCTTGGAGTCTATTCTTGAAGTGAGCTTTGGTGTCTGGGTAAGGTGGGGACTGACGGAACCCTGAGGTCCACCGGGGGGGGGGGGGGGGATCACAGGGCAAGACTACTAGCTGTAGGCTGAGGCCAGAGGCAAGGCGGGGCCTCGGGAAGGCAGACCGTGCCAGGAGGGCAGAGTGAAATCTGGGTTGGCAGGAGGGCAGGGCGCAGTGCGAGTCTGGTGCTGACAGCAGCTGTCAGCCAGCGCTGGGTTGAATCCCTGCTACTATTCATCGCCCTCCCTCCCTGCTGGCAACCGCCCCACCCACCCCACCCAGAGAGACCAGAAGGGCAGCTCGGAGACAGTCCTGGTGGCCCAGGAGCCCTCAGTGCACACCCAGGCCTCACCCCTCGGCTGGCTAGCCCAGCACGTCCTAGATTCACCCAGGACCTCCTACCCAGCCCCTTGATGTCTCCTCCCTCTGTCAGCCCTGCCCCCCAGCTCTTCCAGGACAGAGCTGGGCTATGTCTCTGCCCACAGGTACACCGCCAGTTTCTAGCCCCAGCCAGATGCTCGAGTCCTCCAATTGGAGTGCTTGCCAAAGGGATGTGAGCATGGCCGCTGCTGTTTCTAGGCTTCTTCCATTCCCCCATCTCCTGGACCATGGCTGAGAGCTCCTGTATGCCCCCTGTAACTTCTAGGACCAGTGGTCTTGCAGCCTGGGGAAAGGTGGCATATGGTCTCATCATGAGTCAAGGTGGAGTCTGGTCCGTTTCTGGTCTGGTACCTTGAGAGAAGCCAAGGTTCAGGATTTCTGAAAGGACTCACCATAGGGTCTCTGTGAGGCATGGGTTTTGGAATCCTGGTGAAATGAGTTCCAAGATGGAGTTATTGTGCGCTATCCTGGTCAACGCAGCGTTAAATAAATTCTGGGTTCCTGGAGTAAATTTACCCCGGGAACTGAGAGAGACAGGCTCCTTGTGTTCTCATGGACACCCAGAGGTATGGGCTAGGAGGTGAGCGTGCATTGCTGAGATCCCTGCTAGCAGGTGGAGCTCTTAGGGGAAAATGGGCTTTAGAGTCAAAGGCTGGTGGTGACCTGAGCCCAGCTGACTCAAGGGTCTGGGAAGGGTCTGTATCCAGGCTTGTTCGTGCCCAAGATGAAAAGTCAAACAAATGTTTATGAAGCACATGGACACAGGAAGCTGCAATGAACGACAGTGTCTTCCCCTCAAACTGCTCAGATTCACAGAGGCTCCCGGGTCTCATGAAGGAGGCAGGGGGCCACAATGGGCTCCAGGAGGGAGACTGAATTTGGCTTGGGGATTGTACTTCAGGGATAACAGGGATGAACATGGCAATAAGGAAGGAAGTGGACAGTTTGTCACCGCCTTTAGTAACACCCGAGAATGGCTTCTCGTTACTCTTAGAAAGTTCAACTAGACAGAAGTCACAGAGTGAGTCCTGCACTGCCCAGTGTAGTGGCCACTGGCAACGTGTGGCTACCGGGTGCTTGACGTGTGGCAGGGTTTTAAACTGCATGTGGTTTTAACTGAGTGAAGCAGCCCTCACAGACATTTCCCTCACTGCAGGAAGCTGGTCAGAATGGTGCTGCCTGTCTACCCACCCATGCCTACCGCCTCCTTGTCACTGACCTACGGGTTCCGAGGGTATGCCAGACTTGCTCAGCAGACCACCGCCTCAGTGCCCCAGGTCTCAGCCTGCTGGCATTCTCTGTCCTGGTGGCTCCAGTCACCTCTCTGGATTCTCTCTCACCACTCATGTTTCCCACACGGTGCCTAATATAATTTGCAGTAATTTTGCTAGCTCATTTAATAGTTTGTCCTTGTGCATCCTTTAGGAGGTAAGCCCTGTGGGACACAGATTGGGAGTTTCTTATTGTGTAAATTCCAGGGACTGGTGTGGCCTCGAGCTCACTTCGGACTCAGTCCACTTAAGTGGCTGACTGAGGATGCTCCATGCGGCGGGAACATGTGAAGGCATGGGAGCAGGCATCAGCACAGGGGTGGGGAAGCCACGGAGGGCTAGAAGAGAAATGAAGGGTAAGGAAGGGCACACATGTAGATTGGGAGGAGGGGATGTGGATGTCACAGGGAGGCTGAGTCCTGAGTCGGGCAGCCTTTGAGAAGCCTGCTATATGGTTGAAAAGGCTTGACAACAGAGCCAGCCCCATGTCCACTGTTCTGGAACGTGGGACACATGCAGAGAGGTGGGCTAAATAAGGAGGGACCATCCTGACAAACACAGGAGTCCAGAAAGCAAGAGTATCCCATCTTTCATACCCCTGGGGATTCTATACAGTTTGAAATACAGGTGGAGATGGTCCACTCATCTAGTAGGACTAAATCTAAGCAAGAAGAATCTGCAGCCCTATTGGAAGTAACAAGAGCCCAAGAGACCTCGGAACCTTCTCTGGGCCTTCCTCCATTGGCGGGGCTTCCCCACCACGCAGTAAGGAGTTGCTCAGTAAATAATGGTTGAATAAACAAATCCACCTTCCACCAAGACCACAAGATATTCTCTTCTCATGAAGACTGGGAGAGAGTCTTGAGTGTTGAGTGAAATCTGGGTCAATTAAACGCTGTAGGCAAGTGGCGGACAAAATTAGAGGTCCATTCTTACTCATTCCTTTCAGTGACTTTGAGGATGCGATGCTGCTTGCATTGTTTCATAATTAGGTCAAAATAAATTTCTTCTAGGAAGCTTTCCCCAGACCATTCCTTTAGCTTCCAAACTCAAACCGACCCATCAAAATTCTCTCCCTGTCTAATTGCATGTTCAACTATCTCCCGAAAGCATGGCCATAGAGCTCCGCTTGGGCGGCAGCACCTCGGCCACATTCTGCACCTGAGAAGCACTCCCTTCTTTTCCGACTAATTTCTGAGATAGGATCCTCCATGGAGTGGGACAGGAGGGAGAGAGACGGTGGAAACACAGGATTATTCCCCTTCATCTGGTCCTGTAGGGGTGACTTCACTGTCCCTTCTCCCCTTCTCATAGCTTACAGGTTCTTGGCTCTGCCAATGGCTTAGCTTCAAAGTGTGTTTTCTCACATGAAGAATAACACCTCTCGGGATGGTTTGGGGGATGGGAGACCAGATAAAGAATACACACAATGTAGACCAATGTAGACCTTCTGCCATGCACAGCGGTGGGTGAGAGGGGCTAGTCAGCACTCCTGTGGGCCCTGACAGGTTCTGGTTCACTTTGGTGTTGGGAGCATTGGGGACATGGGTTTTCAGAGGACCTGACTCGAGAGTCTCCTTTTCTATAAACATCGCAATGATATCACAATTACAGCGTTAGGATTAGGGTGAATACCAAGATCTGGCAGATACGTCCCGTCGACTTTACAGGTGTGGTGCAGGCGACAGAGGACGTCACAGAAACGTTAAGGGACACCATGAGGGAAGTTAGGGATATAACCCAGCTTGCCTGGCTTCCATGTGCTGGAAATCAATATTTCTAAAATTGGAAGAGTTTGGAGCCTGCCACTTGATAAAGAAATGACAAGAAGACAGCCGAGTGCTGCCATACTCTGGATCCAGCTGTTTGTGCTTGGCCTCACCTCTGCCAATTACTAACCGGATAACCTTACAGTGCCTCAGTTTCCTCATCCAAAAGAAGAGAAGTGCTGGTGCCAGCACCAAGTTCACAGGACCATTCTCAGGCTGGCGAGGGCTTGGTCTGTAGGCAGTACCTGTCGCAGCATATTAAATGCTGCCCATCGCTATCGGCGTAGTAAAAATGATGTCAGGATCCAAATCATACCTCGGGAGCGAGACAAATTGAATTTTACACCTGGAAAAAAAGTTTTAAAGGTCATCAGTTTGGACGTCCATGGACTTGATTTTCATAAGATTATTCCAATCACCCACTTCAAGGTCCTGTGCATTATAGAAGATAGCAAAATTATCACTATTTAAAGTCTCAAGGTTTAGTATAGCTAACACATTTGGTCTCAGATAGTCCAATGGATGATATAATGGAGCTGCATTTTTATAAGCTGTCCCTGTGTACTTTGTTGTATACTTGGGCCCTTAGGTAACCAATGTGTGCAGCATTAAATGCCCATTTTATAGGGCTTTTCTAAGAGAGGCTGGTAGTGTGAAGGAACAAGCAATGGGCCAGAAGCCACCAGGCCTGGGTAGAAGAAAGGCTTTGTCGCTTACTCACTGGGGCACTAGGAGCAGGCTGCCTCTCTTCCTATCATTACAGTATGGAGGCCGTCAGGGTGATGTACACGTCTGTCTGTGCTGGATGGAAAATTAACCAAGGGAGTGATGGCGAAGGACTGAGATGTTTAACTTTAATATCTAATGATGGCATGTCTCTTAAGGTTTCTTTTCTTTTCTTTCTTTTTTTTTTAAACACAACCCCCGTTGGGTGGTGGTGGTGGCGCACGCCTTTAATCCCAGCACTCGGGAGGCAGAGGCAAGCGGATCTCTGTGAGTTCAAGGCCAGCCTGGTCTACAGAGCGAGATCCAGGACAGGCACCAAAGCTACACAGAGGAACCCTGTCTTGAAAAACCAACCAACCAAACAAAAACAAAAACAAAAAACCCCACAACCCTCAAATAGAAAACTGTTTCCAGAGGAAGCCATAATCTGCTTCATAATAATCTTTTATGCAGGTGGCTCCCATGAGTGCCCTCTGGGGAACAGCTGAGCTGCCTGTATGTAACACCCACTTCTCTGGAAGAGAGGTGATGACCTGCTCGGTCACAGTCAGCCTCCTTGGCCATTCCTTGATGCATAAGTAGCAAGAAGTCTTACTTTGTGATTGCCCCTTCCTCTGCAGATTAAAGGAGTGAACTACAAGGGACTTTTGTGGGCTAGGAGCTACAGCTACACCCGAAAGCAAGCCCCAAAACAGTCACAGCTACGGAGACCCCTAAACCTAAGCTGACCAGATTGCACGGCTACATTCTTCAGCGGTGGATGTCCAGAACCAGAAACCTGAGTCATCAAGAAGTGCGTAAAATACTTCCAGTATCGCTTGCTTCCGTGGGGAAGGCTGGGTGTGAAGCCTTTTAGAAAGATTGTCATCAAAGGGCTTTTACGCGTACTCAGCTGCTGTTGCACACCAAAGTCACTGCTGTGGGCTCCCTCCATAGGATGCTGCCACATGCTTGAAACATCCCATGAACGTTCCAAGGTTGTTGGTACACAGAGGAGAGCACACACAGTCCCTGGGTAGCAGGCACATAGTAGGGAGTTTTAGAGATGAAGCGGTTTCCAGTTTTTCAGTAAGGGTCTGAGTGGGTTTCAAGTTAGAGTTTATCAGAACTTTTCTTGAGTGCCTATTGGATGCCAGGCATTGTTGTAGGAGTAGTCTATGGCATTCCAGAGGAGATCCACTGTCGACACGATTTCTCCGGTGGGTAGATCCACAAGTGACAGCAGTGATGCTTTGCGGTTTTTTTTTTTTACCCTAAGTTTCGCCTTCCTCCTGCCCAGACTTCACTCCCTTCAAGCTGAAGGCTTCCTCAGTGTGGAAGGGGTTTGTTCCTGTAAGACTGAGCGGGCCAGGGGCTGTGTTTCTACCGTCAGCCTGGGCGCCCCCATGGGACAGGGCTGGTCTCTGCCTTGACCTCAGTGCTGGAGGAGCACGTCGCTTTAGGGGGCGAGAAGGGGAGCTGAGCCAAAGTTCCCTTTTCCTCGACAGAGGTCCCCCTGGGTCCTGAGCTGAGCACGCACTTTCTCCAGGAGCCAGCAGGAGCAGGGCCGAGGGGCGTCTCCCCTGGACCTCAAGGGAGTGGGAGAGGAAGGACAAGGCTGAGAGCTTTGCACACCGGGCACTGCCCCTCCCCGCACCCCCCCCCCCTCCAACACACACCCCAGCGCCCTCCCCGAAGAGGCAGTGCCCTGCAGCTTGCGTCTGAGCGGCGGGCCGGCGGAGTGGGTGGCGCAGGGCAGGGGTGGTATATCCTGTCTGACGGAGGGCGGGCCCCGCCAGTGCCTGCCGAGGGACGAGCCGGGGCGGAGGCGCCAGGAGCAGCAGCCGGGAGCCTCACGCGGACCAGCGCTCTATGGCCATAGGGAGCCGCTGAGAGCAGAACACGCGCCCGCACCCCGCTGCACCGCACCCCGCGCCTCTCGGTTCCCCCGGCCCGCGCCCCCCACCCCGCCCCACCCCACTGCCACCATGAACCACTCGCCACTCAAGACCGCGCTGGCGTACGAATGCTTCCAGGACCAGGACAACTCCACGCTGGCTTTGCCCTCCGACCAAAAGATGAAGACCGGCACGTCGGGCAGGCAGCGTGTGCAGGAGCAGGTGATGATGACCGTCAAAAGGCAGAAGTCCAAGTCTTCGCAGTCGTCCACCCTGAGCCACTCCAACCGAGGTAAAGGCGCGCGCGGCGGCGCCCGTGGGACGTGCGTCCCTCCCGACGACGCGCTTCTGTCTGCCGGTGGGGACTGAGCGTCAGTCCGCCCCGACGGGGTGTGTGACCACAGCCCAGCTCTCAGGCCATCGCCACAGGGTGGACTCGCTCGCCTCGGGCTAGCCTGCGGCTGGAGGTCGAGTTCGCTGTGGGGTCAGGATGGGTAGCTCACTGGGGGACGCGGCTGGGAGTACTTTCGAGCGAGATCTGAATCCGGAGGGCTCTCTTTTCCTAATCTTGCTCCGGGGGGGTACCAGTCTCCCATTATCTTTAAGTGTCTGTCCTGAGGTCCCAGACTCAGCGCTCTCACCTACCTCGCGCCTACCTCCCCCATCTACCTCCCCCCGCACCCCCCCCCCCCCCATGGCTCTTTTAGCCTCCAGCTTGCACCCAGGTTCAGAGGGATAATATCCCTGGTGGAGGTGGTCTGTGGAGCGGGGAAGAGAGTGACTGAATTATTGTGATCGAGTCTGGGTTCAGGAGAGGCATTGTGGGATGGGGAGGTAGTCAGGAATCCATCTTCCCCCACTCCTAACTAGTCCCTGCCACTTTACCTGGAGTCTCAAACCAAACTGGGAAGATGCAATGTGACTAGAAGGCCATCAGGGAAGGAGGGCCAGGTGCCTGCCTTCATTCTCTAATAGCTAACACTGAGCCCCCTTCTCCTGACCCAGCTTAAGTAGAAAACAGTGTCAAAGCGGAGATGAGTGTGTGTGTGTGTGTGTGTGTGTGTGTGTGTGTGTGTGTGTGTGTGTGTGTTGTGGGGGGCGGGGGTGAGTCCACTTCACCAGTTTGGGCTTCCAGTCCTGTCCTCATCCCAGGGCCTGCGAGTGACAAGGCCACAGATTGGGGAGGGGAGGGGGTCCCTGAAGCTGAAGGTGGAGACAAGTTGTTAAAGTAGAAATTTTAGAGTAAAATGTCCATGCGAAGGATTCCCAGTGAGAAATACGCCAACCTTTGGTTATCAAACATCATCAGAAAAACTCGAACGTGTTGCTTTATTTTTATTATTTAGCCAAATTGAGCAAAATGCTAACGAGAGGGCACACTGTGAGCCAGTCCAGGTCAAGCAGGGCATGCTTATTAGAGACAGAGGAGACAGTGTTGGGTGGGGGGCGAGGGGAAGACTAAGGAAATAGGCCTGCCAGTTCTCCAGAGTGCCCAAGGCCCATGCTCTCTGCCCGGGGCATGTGTTCTCCTTCCCCTCTGCTCCCCAGTGACCCCTGGGCAGCGCTAAGGGAGAGAAAATGGCTGTCGGCCGACTCTGCCACTTCCCACACCGAAAAGCTTTGCTGTTGGCCGTGCCCTTTGCCCTCGTCTGGGCTCCTGGCTCCTCTCCTACCAGAGGTGGCTCCTCGCCTTTTATGGAGTGTCTTTGTCACTGCTTACTAGCTTCATTTGAAAGCAGGTTTGGAAGGACAAAGGGCCTCGCCACAGCCCAGGGCACAGCTTAAGGCCACCCACTCTTCTCTGGTGCGCGCTTGACCTTGTCTCTTTCCACCCTTATCCTACCAGCCTCAGCTCCTGGCTCACAGGGCCAGGAAAATCTCAAACTGGGTCCATGGGCCCCCCTCGTCCCTTCTCCCTACCTATCAGGATGTTTCCTGACATCCGTCATCTCAGAATGCTGCTTCTATCTAGCTTGGTCTTTGTGGGTAACCATCTGAGGGTGTCTCTACCAAAGGTCCCCGAAGGGGATTCAGCCAGGTGAGGGCTTAGGGCTGACCCTGTTGCCTCCTGCTGCATACTTGCCTAGAAACTCTCCTGAGACTGGCCCTGTAGGTGTGTCTCCCTAACCTCAGCCTCTGGGGAGGTTCCCAAAGGGGGCCAGTTTTCCCAGCTGGAATAGGCGGTCGGGGCACTCAGATCTGGTGTGTCTGGTTTATCTGGCTTTGTTTTCGTCAGATTTCTCCGTGCTCTTCATCCGAAAACGCCCAAGCATTCTGTATTCGCTTCACGGCCACGCTGCCCTCTCTTTCTCCTGGTGATTTCCATGCCAGGAGACTGCTTTGCATCCTGGCAGAGACCAGTTGGCAGCTATGGAAGTCATCTGCCCCTGGACACTTGACTTCTCACACGGTCTTCTCCTGGCACAAAGCCATTGGTTTCCATGGGTCTTGAGCTCCTGACCTCAAATCCAGGGCCTCTCTGGTTAGAACCCAGCTCTAAAGAAAGCTGGCCCCACCCAAAGGGTTGCTTGGCAGAATAGCCACTGCTCCTAGTGTCCCTGGTGAACAGTCAGAACATACACCCATGACCCTGGCGGTTAGAAAAGGCTTTTCCTTTTTCCTCAGACCCTTGTCCACCAGGTCTATCCTTGTCACCTCGCTCTTTTTAGGATGGGGCATTGAGCTGTTGGGGGGCTGGAGAAGGGATCTGGCACCATTTAAAGGTACATCTCTACCTATTCCCTCCTTATTCACGGTAGACCAGATTCTTCAGCTTGGTCATGAAGTCCCCAAGAGGGTTGAAGACCATTCAGAGGAAGGTGGTTGTCTATCAGCTGGAACTGGCCATGAAGTTGCTCCCCTGTGTTCTCAGGGTGTCTCTTTGTGTGTCAGGGTGTTAGGTATTTTTCTTCCTGACTGTGTGGGAAATAAGAGGCACATGGTGGTGGGGGGTGGAGTTGTCAAATTTGCTCAGCAAGAGATCTTTGCTAGGGACTGTTGATGTCCCTAAGGGTGGGGAAGGCCCTCTGGTTGTTGTTGATCTGTCCTATGAGGGTGAGGGGCTGACAATGAGTGACACCTTTCAGACTTATACAACTCATTTGGAATCTTTTCCAATAGCTTACCCATGATCTCATTTGATTCAAACACAACACCTGCCACCAGGACATACAGGTCGCACACAAAGTTCCATAAAGGGGGCTCCCTTCTTTCTACTGCTTCTTCCAAGGAATCCAGCACGACCAGCATTTGAACTGTACGATGTTGCCTACTTAACTACCTGTGATTCTAAATTCCCAACTCGGGCCAGAAGTTCTTCCTTCTCGAAAGTGGTGCTTCCCACTAAAACACACAGTCTTTATTCCCCTGTGCTCAGAGACTGGAGTTTGTCTAGACTGGTGGAGGTGTCTGCTCACCTTCCAAGTTTCCCGCCTGCAGCCTCATGCCAGCTCCTCCATGCTATGAAAGGGCAGCCTAGGGCAGCCCTGCCTTTGGTGACTTACGTGTTTGCATTTGTCTGTGTCTCAGCATGAACCCCTGCCGAGGAAGGTTCTTTTCTTTCCACTCTTGAGAGTTGCCCTTTCCTGGCCACGGACCGTGGGTAGACAGCACTGTGGGGTTGTTTTCTCGGGCGCTAAGCAGAGATGAGCGATGGTAAAGGGCTTTTGTGTTTAAGCTTGTTCCAGAGGCAAAACATACTAATTAAACTTCAAATGAACTAATTCTGTTTCTTTACCATTCTTGGCTTGAAGTTGGGGGTTTTAGCCAGTATTTCTGTTGACCTGTTACAACACATGCAAAAATGTGGAGTATCCCGGGGTGTTTTGAAGCAAACACTGTTTGTTTTCCTGGATCCCATCCTCTGCTAAGCTGCCAAGAGAGTTTGTCAAAATGCATTGGAGGGTAAAATGGGAGAGCGGTGATCACAGTGCCAGGTAACCTGTGTGGTGGGCTGCCCTCCCAAATGGTAAATACTAATATGTCATTCAATCTAGGTTTAAAAATCTGAAAAGTGTTTCTGTGATGGGATATAACTTCTAGAAAGTATATGATGTTTGACCATAATAAAGTGGAAGGATGTCAGATATTCTTATTTGACATTTTTTGTAGGTTTGTGTTATATACATGTACCTACATTCTTCACATGGATATACATGTTGTAGACATACAGTTACTCTATGCACATGGATATATACAATTACATATAGACACATGCTCCAATATACATGAATATACACACATATGCACACATATATGTACAGTGACATGCATACACAATGCACATATACATATGCATATACATATAAACACCACACATGGACATACATTTGCATGCATACATTTAGTGCATGCATCTATGTATACATGGGTAGATTTTATATTATGAATATATTCCCACACATGAACACACACATTTACCATATCCATCTATTCACAGAGGCACACACAACACATCCTGTGCATGCACATGTACAGATACACGCAGAGCACATAGCCTAGGCATGCACACACACCACACCTTGCAGCTTGTACTGTGCCAGGAATCCAACTTGGCTATCACTAGTCTCTACCGAGCCCTCTTGGGCAAGTCACTGCCTTTCTCTGGGTCTCTGCAGCTGTTGGGAATTGGGTAAGATCTTATCAAAAGTGCTTTGTGCTCTTTGGAACTAGATTTGCAAGTCCCTCCCTTGGTCAAGACTTTGCTCAGACTGTCTGCAGCCATGCTCTTCTCCGGGCTTCCACTTGGTGCGTCTCTAAGTAAATACCCCAACTAGCACACAAAAGTAAAGTTCCCATCAGCTCATCTCAAACTTGGCTGCAGGTTGGGATGACCTGGGAATTTTTAAAAACAAATCCTTAGGTCCTGCTGTCTGAGGCTCTGATTTAGTCCATATAGAGGGTGGCATAGGAAGCGGTAACTCTAAAACCCTCAGCTGATTCTCCTATGTAGCGAAGTTCAGACCAGCACAAGGAGTCCCAGCACCTGACATACCGCTCACTCTCTCTCTTGCTCCCCTGGTGGAGTGGTTGCTAGTGATGGGTTTTACTCCTGACCACAGCTCAGTTCCCTTGCCTACTTTAACCCACCATTCTGCCCATGCCAGATCTGCTTCCATAGAAAGCTCTACGCTCCACCCATGCTGTGGGTTCTGTTGTCGCCATACAGGTTCCATCAGAAAGAACAGGCTCTGGCAGGGCTGGCCTTAACCGTTGCTCAGCAGAGCCTGCCGGAACCTTACGAGGCTGAGGAGAGGGTGCCTAATGAAGGCAGCAGAGTGTGTTTTGTCCTTTGTGTTGTGTGCATACACCCAGGAAAGGCCAGGAACCACAACGGAGTGCTTGATGAGGTTGCATTGAACTGTCTGCTCTTCCTGGGAGCCTCGGCACCAGAGAAGGAGAAGCAGTTGGCAGTGTTTCCCGTGGCCAGGCAGATGCTCAGGGAACAGGCTAGCCCAAGTCCTGCTGGGATACTTGACCATCCGTTCTCACAGTCCATTTCCCCCCGACTCTTGAACATCTTGTGAGGGGATAGTGTCACACTTATGCAGAGACATTATTGCCTCATTTAAATTCCTCTTGCTGTGGCCCTCGCTGTGGGCACCATAGTTGAAGAGAGTTCAGGGGTGGAGGGGTAAGGACTTTTTAAATCTGAAAGACTATGGGCTTCTTTTTCAAGATCTTTATATTGAGGAATAGGTGAGCTTGATTCAGGTATAGAAGAAGCAAAATGCAAAAAAAAAAAACAACAAAACAAAAAACAAAAAACCACATCAGCCTTATGGGAGAGAGATACAGACTTCCAAAGAAGTTTCCCTCTGAAAAGTCCAGCTCATCAAAGTAGAGAGATTTAGGAGAGAAGGGAAGCAGAGGAGTTTCAGATGCTCTCTGCCCCCGAGGGCTGCCTATTGTTCAGGAGGGATGTGTCCTGAGGTCCTTTTTGATGTAGAAGCTAGACCGGGGCTGGAGGTGAGGTGAGTCTGGTTCAGTACAAGGTCCCTTGCTTAGGGAGCTCTCAGTTTTCTAGAAGAAGGGTATGCATAGGTGCGTGGACACACACACACACACACACACACACACACACACACACACACACACATATTCCAAGAAGCACACCAGCCAGCACAGCTAGAGTAAGGGCAGCCATTGGACCCAGGGCTAACGCAATTGTGATGAAGGTCTGGAGTACCAAAAGATGGGTGAGATCACTGATAGCTGAGTTTTGAACAGGGAATTGATTGCAGAGAGGGGCATTACTCAAGAATGCTTCAAGAGCAGTGTGTGTAACCTGCTTGAAAGCTTGGAAGTGGAAAAGAATGCTTTGCCCCTCCTATGTGAACCTGCCTTTCAAAGATTTTTGTAGCTGAGAAAGCTTGGGTTGCCCACACGACACAGGAATGCCAGCCAGTCTCATCTAAGGCACGGAAGAGAAGACGAACACAGTCTTTTGTCCTCAGTACAGCAGACTGACATGGTTTCACACAGTGAAATTCTACATTGATGCAGGCTGAGGCAAGCCACTCATACTGATTGTCGAACAGGGAAATTCATCGATGTTCTAAGGCGTTGGGGTTCTGTGTGGAGGCAGATGTGTGTCCCGATGGTGATGCCCAGGTTGAGATGGCTGCCAGCATCACTGAGAAGTCACCATTATTTTTGCTCATGGCAAATGCACCTCCGTAGGGACCAGTGGGAAGGCAGGAACTGGTCAGGAAGGGCAATAGGATTCTGAGGGGTGAGCTGGATGTTCGGATCCCCTCCCTTTACCCTCACTCCCAGGATAAAGAATCCTTCTCAAGGAGGTGGACTTGAGCCTCTGTAATTCCATACATCCCCGTCTCTTATTCCAATTAACACTGCCCTCCAAGAACCTTTGGGGTAGAGGAGGCCCTGGCTGATAGAATTCTAAGACTATTTGGCATTAAATGGAGGTGTTGAGCCCCTACGGTCCAGAGTACCTTCCCCACAGGACTGGACAGGAAGGAAAAGTGGTACCAAAATGTCCAGCTCAGGCCAATTAGGCTTCCTAGGAGTAAGTTTTGTAGAAGTAGAGAGACCAGGTGGAGAGTGAGCTCTCAGGGTTACACTTATTGAGAAGCTCCATGTGCTTGCTGCTGAACTTAGTTTTTAGAGGACCTGGCTAACCCTCCAGACACCCTGGGGTCAGGAGAGAGGAAGTGGTTTCTGTGTGAGAACAGCTCATCTTCTCTCCCTGACGACGGCTAGACGTGATTCGGAATGTGTCACACCTCTGGATTCCTCCCCACCTTCGCCATCCCTCCAGCCGTGCATCCACCTTCTGCCAGAAAAGCTGTGCTGGCTGGCGTAATGGCCGCCTCACTCTCACAGGGAGCCAAGCAGCTCCCTAATTGCAGATAGGTTTTGGAGGATGCCTTCAGACGTTGCCTGGAAGGAACCGACCCAGTGAGAATTACAGCTCAGAGCTGTTGTCACCTGAGTCACAGTGAGACATGGGGACTTGCTCTGGGAATTACAGAGTATCTCATGCCCTGCTTCCATCTGTTCATATGTCCGTGTGTCTATCCACGTCTGCCTCCATGGCACAGTTCCTACTTCACCTGGAGAATGTGTAGGAGAGCAGCCAGCAGACTGCGGTGGCACACGCCTTTAATCCCAGCACACGGGAGGCAGAGCCAGGTGGATTTCTGTGAGTTCGAGGCCAGCCTGGTTCTACAGAAGGAGATCCAGGACAGGCTCCAAAACTACACAGAGAAACCCTGTCTCGAAAAGCCAGAGAGAGAGAGAGAGAGAGAGAGAGAGAGAGAGAGAGAGAGAGAGAGAGAGCAGCCAGGCTGGTGAAGGGCATGGAAAGGGGAGATGCTTTATATGACCTGTGGGTGTCAAGTCATGATGGTAGATTCCCTCTCACGGGGGTGGAGGCCTGAGTGGGAGCCTCCAGGAGATGATTCTTAAAGTAGGAGGCCTCCCCGGGGCTTTGTTGAAGTATCTGTCACCACCCCAGAGTTTCCATCTGGAAGTAGCTGGCTGACCCATACCTGCCCTTTGCTAAGAAATGCCTGCTCAAGAGATGTGAGCCAAGCAGACACTGGCCTGCCAAGCTTTGGAAGAGATGACGGACATGGGCTGGATCAAGGCGGGTGAGACCTGGAGGACAGCTCCTTGGAGTCCTGATGATGTCTGTGCCTGGCTGTGGCCCCTTCTCTGGTGACCGAGTCCACAGGATTCTCCCTGTTCCTTATGAAAACACAGTCTGTCCAGAGGAGCAGCTGCAGTTTGGACAGACAGGAGCAAACTTACTGTACCTGCAGAGGGCTGGGAGTAAGTCAGAGGCTCTGTGGACCAGGCAGAATCCTAGGACTTCACTTTTAGGGGAAGGCCTGCACCTGGGCCCTATGGGGTGGGATTCTGGGACTCTATGGATGGAAGAGCCCCTAGAACGACCCCGAAGCAGGAGGCAGAGGAGGTGGGGCCAGTCTCAGTTGTCTGCCCATCTTCCTTGAAAGATAGACATTATCTTAGAGAAGCTTCCTGGGATGCCATCAGGCACATGTCACTATAGCCACAGAGCTCTGGGAGTGTATGGACCGTTTAGGATGCAGAGAAACTGTTTTTTACAGAAAAAGAAGCTGAGGCCCAGGGAGAGCTTGTGGGCCAGGCCAGGACCAATTCCAACCACTAGGCTTCTGGGGAAAACTACGACTGTCACAGCTAACATCCCGAAGTCCCACTCACCCTTCAGGATCAGGAATGGGAATCAAGGGAAATGCCCTTTGTCATGGGTCTGGCGCTGGACAGAGGAGATGGCCCTAAGCAGGATGCTCGCCTGATTATGAAGTGCCAGTCTTGTTCCTGTTCCCAGTTCAGACAATTTGGTTCCTAGGAAATGACCTAGAGCTGGTGGGTGTGGCAGAAGTGTAAGGGCTAATGGATTCAAGGGAGATCAAGGTCCAGGCCCCCTCCTCCTTAGAGAGGATTTCTGATGGGGAAGTCCAAGCATCACTTTAGAGGAAAGGCGTGCACATCCCTTAGAGGATATGTTTGATGAGAGTAAGGAAGACTTGCTATGGACATGCAGGCCAGAGAACCTTGGCTTATCTTTCACAGAGTTCTCAATGTAGCCGAGGAAATATGGACACCAGGTGGCACATGACTTGGGGTACAAGAGCAGGGTACAGCAGAGACTAGAGGGACTGCCTTGAGCGGGGGCTGGTTAGTAAGGGGTTCCTGAAGGAGATGAAGTCTTGAGCCTCGCTTTGAAAGATGGATGGAATGTGATGGCTATAGCCCGGGAGAGAAGACGGATTCAGCGCAGGGGGACTATGTCACTGAGAGCCATGTTTCCTGACATTAGGACCTCCAACAGACCAGCTTGCTCAAAGTTGGGGCTGTATGGTAGGCCTCCCCACTCCCTGCCATTCTGTGAAAGGAAGAAGGAAGGTGGGTCCCTGCCACGAACCTCAAATCCAGCCTGCTTTTTGTGATTCAAAGCCACTTTGCCGCTAATAACCCTAATGACACCGTGTCCTCCCGCATAGCCTGTCATTTGTGGATCTCGAAGCACTGTGAAGGCATTAATTAATCCTCACTGGGCCTTTGAGGTTGATTATTGCCCCCCTTTACCAGCGGGAGGACCTTAGAGAAGGAAGGGGCAGGTTACCTGATCACCCGTGGGGGCTGGGCTCGGGCTGGCATTCACAGTCCGGGCAGAAGCGGACTCTAAGCAGTGTGCACTGCTGTGTGGCTCTGACCTTGAACCTCTGGACCTGGAATGTCGAGATCCTGCCTTCCTTCCCCATGCATCTTTGTAGAGCATGGACTCATGATTCCCTGTGTTGGAACTGCCGTTCTCCAAGGCTCTCCAGGCCAGCTCGTGACCTGTAGGTGTCCATTTCTCCCAAGGGGTCTAAGAGCTGTCCTTGTGGCAGTCTGGTGGCTCTTTGCTGGGCCCTGGCTATGGAGGATGTGAAGATGGGCATGGCTGGTAGATGGCACCCTTCCCCAGGAACTCGGACTGCTTCCCTCCGTGGAGGTGGTGGACCTGGATGTGGATGATACAGCGGGAGCAGGGATGGGTGAAGATGATGGTCATCCCTGCCCTAACCTCCCTGCTCTTCCCTCCAGGTTCCATGTATGATGGGCTGGCTGACAATTACAATAACTACGGGACCACGAGCAGAAGCAGCTACTTCTCTAAGTTCCAGGCAGGGAACGGCTCCTGGGGCTATCCGGTAAGGAACTGCTTCTGTTCGGAAAGATCTAGAACGTCTGTGGACGTGGTCTGGGATTCCCGATGCAGAAAGCTTTCACTGGTTGCTCAAAAAGAGAAATGCAGACTTCAGCCAGTAAATGAGGACTTCAGGTCTGACGAGGGCTGTTCGCTGGGCTATCGCCTCCCAGGGAACTCTGTGCAGTCTCCTTCGGTGCTGATTGGGGATTTCTGGGTCTCTCAAGCATTTTACAAGTCTGTTTCCCAATGTTTCTGATTTTGACCAAGGGGATGTGAGAAGTCTGAATTCTGGAGGTCCTTTGTAGACAGGTTTTTAGGGAAGTCCTGAAGTAGTCTCTCTCTTCGTGTGTACTGTTGGTCAAAGAAGGACCCAGAAGGTACCTCTGAGACCAGGAGATCTTGTCCATTGCAGCAACATCTGCAAAGGCTGCCTTGGCTTGGAGAAGAGCTTTGCTTGAGTTGACTAGTCAGAGACGTATGAGTTCAGATTCAAGCCCTGCCACTCACTGAGCCTGTGTCTTTGGGTTTCAACTTCCGGGCCTCAAGTTCCTCACAAGTAAAGTGGCTATTATAACAAAGTCTTCTTGGGTTATTATCAAGATTGAATGAACTAATACATATAAAAAGCAGATACAGTTTGTAAGGTTTTAAAAAAATTAATGTGGGTAGAGATAATTCTAGATCCTTCAATCCGGGGTCTGGCTCCATCTTTCTCGACGCCCTCCACCCACCTGTCCATTTCCTGAACAGAGACCTATGGAACTGAGCTTGCTATAAAGCACTGTGGCGGGTGCTCTGGATAAATCATATGAATCAGTGCGTGTTTCATCCTATTCTAGAACTGGGAATACTGGGCTACCTGGCACTCAGGGTTTCCCAGATTCCTCAGATTTCATGAGTTCTGTTTACTTTTGCTAATTCCAACATTAACCTGCATTGTTCTTGGAAATTCTTACGTGAGGCTCAGGGATAAAAGATGTGCCTCTATGCAAAGCTGAGGCGGTGTCTTCTTGGGGTCCCAGGATCAGTAGCATTTTATTTTGAACAAATGATCACAGATGTCACTCCAAGTTGCTGAAGATCCTGGAGTCCTGTGTAAAGAAGAGTGGGGAGCAGGTTTGTGAATTCAATGTTCCTTCACTGTGGCTTGATTTCCTTTCTCCATCAGTTTTGTTGGGGCTGACTGTGGAGGATGTATCTTCCACAGGTGTTACACTCTGGAGACGAAAGAAAAGAAAGAACTCAGTCTGCTACAAATTCATTTCTCATTCCTTCTTTGTGTGGAGGGGGCATTTATATCCGTTGTCACTCTCAGGACAACCGAAATTTAGTTGATCAAACCAAATAAGTTTGCAGAGCACTCATAGATGTGAGATGGCTTTAATACAAAAGATGATGTCCACATATATTCAGAAAATACTTTAGTAATGGAGAGTAAAGGGATTAGCTAAAAAAAAAAAAAAAAAAAAAAAAAGCTAATAACTGGACCTACTGATCCAAGCTAATAATGCTGACATGGTCATGGTCGTGCTAACAATATACATGTTCCGTGTTACCAGGCTGGAGCTTAGAGTTTCTGAGCTGTTTCCACTCTCCTCTGTGACTCTCGATAAACCACTCTGGGCATCAGTTTTCTCCTCCGTAACATGAGACTGATGGTACCAGTTTTTCTGCTTCGTTCACATGTTGCTATCATGCTACATTAACTATGTTATCAAACGGAGCGCGTAACCATGGAAATGTGGGAGGAGGTGTTTCTAAAATACCTCCTATGGCCTGTGCCTTTCTGACATTTTCTTCTAGATAATTAATCCTTAGTTGTCTCATTTGCCTTTTAATGCTCCCAAACAGCCCCCACACCTCCCCTGTGCCCATTTTCTGACAACCACTGAAAATCCTTTTCCTTCCCCGCGCCCTAAGGCCCATCCCTCTTCACTCCTTTGCTGGCAACCCTGCAGACATGACTCATGACAGGGCAGCTGCCGAGGCTTGTCCCGTCTCCTCTCAGTTCAGGAGAGGCTATGGGAACAGGGAAGAGCTGAGCACACACGAGGATTTGGCGGAGGGAGGGAGGGAGGAAGGGAGGGGGGCTGAGGAGAGAGGAAGTAGAATAATTGATATTGAAGCCAGACATATAATCAGCTGAGCACTGAGAAAGACCAAGTGGGGTCCAGATTTGGAAAGGGAGAGAGTGGGAGAAACCGTAACAATGATCTGTGGTGTGAGATAATCCCATGCCTGTGGATTTTCCCAGGGTTGGTACAACTAGCATGGAACGTTGCACTTCCCACCCTCTGGTGAAACCAATATGGCAGCCCAAGGCAGGGAATACAGGGAGGAGGGTGTGGTTCATTGGCACAGGCACCGTCAGGAGTTTCTGAGAGCTGGTGAAGGACCATTCCCTACAGACACATTCTGTTCATTCAATCAGTCAGCCGGCTGGCACTGAGCAAATGCTGGACTCAGCATCACGTGATGCACACTGTGGATGAAACTGCAAAGACTCCCTTTGTCCTCAGTGAACTGCTAGTCCAGTTGGGAGAAGCAAAGACCAACAGAAACAGAGTAGATAATCATTTCTGTCCTGGAGAACTACACCAAAGCCCGGCTCAAATGTTTCTAGAACCTGTAAACGTTTTTTAGAAGGAGCTATTTCCAGTGTGTTTTAGAAGCCACGTAGGTACCAGTGACTTCTTTATTAAGATGATCTCTGTCAGATTAGAAGCAGCACAGCCCACTTGGAGCACTTCATTCCTTGGGTTTGGTTCCGATTCCAAATATCACACCATTCTCAAATTACAAAGCTTTATCACTAGTGAGTAAACATGTGTTTTAAATGTAGAGGGATTCTATAGGCAATCCTAAAAGAAAAGCCTAATGATATTTTAAAATCAGTAGTGTCACTTCATATTCTGAATCATCAACAGCCTTCTAATTTAAAAAAAAAATCTTTTCTGTTTCATCTATGACCAAATATATTACAAATTTTAGGAAACTGAATAAAAAGAGTCCTATAATGAAGCTTCAAATGAAGTGATTCTGACCTACAAGAAGCGTCCTACAAGGGGCTTAAAGAAAAGATTGGTCCAAAGAAAACCATTTGACTCAGCGTTCCCCTCATGATTGTGGGTCGCTGCAGCCTCCTTCTTTAGAGACAGGAATTTGCCCAAGAGTCCCCCAGGCCTCCGGAAGAGGGAGGAATCTGTGCAATGAGGCAGAGTGTCCCCACACCGGACACCTCAGGTGGGCTGATGCTGTCCCAGTTCTCAGAGTCAGAGCAGTGGGCTTTGCATTTTACAGATGAGGAAACTCAGGCCCAGAGACAATAAATGACTCAGTGGAGGCCACACAGATGTTTACTAGTATGGCAGCCTAGATCCCTGACCTACTACCTGCTAACCTGGGAGCTCCGCTTTCCTTATTCCGGGTGCTTATACTTTGTGTGGTGATCATTGTATCGGTCTCCATAAACCTCTGTGTGTCGAGATGGCAGCTGCGTTTGAGGGACTCACAAGAGATCCACAAATCCAAATCTTTTCATTGCTCTCTTTCCCTGCCCTCCAGCCAAAACTGTCTCTCCTTGAGAGAGTCTAATGCTAACAGGAGAAGGAAGGGAATGGTCATATTTTCTCTTCCTAGACTCAAACTCTGTTCATTTAGCAATAATTATTAATAGGGAGTGGTCATAGTAAACTTGTAGGGTAAAACAAGTACAACAAGTAAATGGTTTGGTAAATAATTATAATGAAAAATATTAATATCAGAGATTCAAACACAGCTATGAGTGTCCTGTGTTCTCAGTTTGGTACGCTAAGTCATTCCTGACATTAAAACAAGTGTCCATAAGAGCTCCTCTACTGGGCTATGGACCCAAGGAGAATGACGTCAGATGCAGTTGTTTCTAGTTGGGAAATGGAGGCCTTTTGGTCCCTATTTGTTAGACAGCTAATATAATGGGTCACTTGAATACCCTTGTCTGGGTCAGGTAGACCAGGGTGAAGGGAACAGAGAACCGAGGCCATTTGGAAAGCATGGCTATTGTATTCCAAAGCTGTAAACAGTCACGATCATATGGGTCTGTATGGATCAGGTAGACCAGGGTGAAGGGAACAGAGAACCGAGGCCATTTGGAAAGCATGGCTATTGTATTCCAAAGCTGTAAACAGTCACTATCATATGGGTCTGTCCCAGATGCAGCTAGAGTTTTCCTATTTTTAAAGCAAGAAACACATCATGAGCATTGAGTTATTTTGAGAGTGTTCTTTAGATGTGGATTGAACTTGACCATCCTTCCCGGGATCTGATCTATAGAGGAGAGAAGTCATGGGGATAATACCAGCCAGGAGTTCTGAAAGCAAGGTGAACCATGGTGTTTGCCATATTGAACCACACACATCCAGCTTGGCAGTCCTGAGGTGAGAATCTCTAGGAACATAAGGAGAGAGAATCCTGTCTTTGTCCTGGATCTTTCTCCTGGCTGCTTACCTAATTGATACATCAGTGTTTGATGTTCCCTTCATGACAGAATCTTGTGGTTATGCACTAGAGACCCTTTGCGCTGAAGAGAACCAAGCCTGTTCATTCTGGACCCAAAGCAACCTGTGGGAGCCCCTGGTACAGCTGGAAGGATGGCAGTTGTGTCCAGCTGCAGTGGGAAATAGAAAGCCCCAGCACTGTGCTGTCTGGGTTGAGGGTTCATCTTCTGTCAGAGTTACACTGTTGATTATGCAAAGGGCTGGATTGTGGACCGTACACTGCAGAGAGGTTGCCAGGACACGTGGCAAGATCCTTTGTCCTGGGAGCAGTAAAAAGAGACTGCCCTTGCTAATCCATAGTTAACAGAGGCTGTGACCCAAGATAGCATGATGTAGGGGAACAAGCCCCAGGCTTGGCTCAGGACCTTCAGCCCACATTCTGGCTCTTCCCCTTCATTATTTGTGTGACTCCAGGCATGTCCTTAATCTACCTGAGCCTCAGTCTCTGAAATGGGGAAAATCTCTTTCTCAGTGTAGTAGGAGGACTGTGTACACAGCATACCTACATAGCTGTGTGATGCTTGGATTCTAGTCTCAAAGAGACTGCTACAAGATGAGGGACCTGAAGTGGCATTTGTTTTTCAACACGGAATAAGAATCTTTGATTAGCTTTTTGCCAAAGGCTAACATGGGGCTCCATGGGGCTTGAGAGCTCACTAGTGACTCCTGAGCTTTGGGGCTGAAGCCAAATCTGGGTGGCCCCTGGTTGGAGTTGGTGCAGATCCTCTAGCCCAGGGGCCCTGCTTCAACCCTCCAGCTGACTGAAGGCTCTGTACTTCCTGCTCTCATGTGACCATCTCTTCCCACCAGGAAAAACGGAAGTTAGTGAGCTCTTGCAATAGCTACACGAGTAACTACTTTACCTTAAAGTTCAGACTCTCCACCCCCCGCCCCCTCTCCCCAGCCCTGAGTGCCACTTTCCAAGTGTGCAAGCTGGCACCTTTGGCAATGCCTGCTGGCTGGCCTCTGCCTTTTCCTGCAAAGTCCAGGTGAGGGAAGATAGAGTAGACTCCGGCTCTTGCTCCCAAGGAGGCATGGGTCCTGCTCTGTGAGGGAGCGATTGATGTATCTGCCAACTCAGTGTCCTTGCTGCCAGCTCGTGACTCACCCCCACCCAGCCTTGCGAGATAGGAGGGTCCCGCAAAGGCCCCAGGCTATCACCCAACAAGAAGAGGCAATGATCCTGCTTGCCAAAGGACAGAATGTGCCTCAGAGAGAAAAAAAGGAGGTAAATGAGTCGGCGGGTGACTTGGGAAGTGACCCTTCCCTGTAAATGTGGCATGTCTCTGCCAACTAATTGCTGCTACAAGGATGCTCCTGGCACTTCAGCTGTGGAACTTCACCTGTGACAAATGTCCACATCCAAAGAGACAAGCCATAGTCCATCAGAGTGGCTCTGCTTACACCTGAAACATTTCTAGGTTGGGCAGCTTCCTTTTTATGCTTCTCCCTTCATAGCTGACTTAGCTTTCCCAAGTAGCTTGAGGCTATACTTCCCAGCTGAGGACCTCTCAAGTCTAACATCCATAGCCTGAATCCTTCTTTGGGGAGGAGAAGTGGAGGATGCTCGCTATGCAGGCCCCATGGTCCTACAGAGGTAGGAGGGCATGATCATGGTATGTAAATGTGAATGGCATCCCTGAGTACGAGCTTCAGATGGGGGACCCGAGAGGCCTCTAGGAGATGTGAAATGTTGAATTGTGTGGAAAGAGAGGAGAGAGGATGGAGAACACAGCAAGGTCCTGGGGCTAGGTAGGACTGGGGAATGAGATTACTGCTCTGGCTATCCCAAAAGAATGGACATCACCACACCAGGTAGCAACTTGTGTGTGGCCAGCCCCAGAGGTCTTACAAGCCGCCCCCTCGCCCCGCCCCCCGCTTTCTGCAGCCAATCCCCGAGGACCAGAACTCACACTACCCCTCAAAGTGAATTGAACATGTCAACTTACCTCCTCCTGGATCCTCTGGTCCCCATGAGGGGCTGTAGGAGGGGTGAGTGGTGCGTTATTAGGGACGGAGAGGGAAGGCTGGGTGTAGAGCTAGCCCAGGACATGGTCAGCAGCCCAGGACATGGCCAGCAGCAGGCCCTTCTTAGAAAGTCCCCAGAAGAGAACGTTACTGTCTCCTGGGACAGCAAAGCCAGGTTCAGCTTGAAGGATCTGCTGTAGCTTCCACACAGTTCACGCAGAGCTCCAAGGCTAGTGGCCAAATGGGAAGAACCAAGGCTTAGACTGATTCACCAGGCTCAAGTCCTTCCTTCCTGACTAGGGATTAGGAGGCGCTTCAGAAAGCTCTAGTCCCTGAGGATGGGATAAGGAGGAAGCTTCCAGAACAGGTAGCCTTTGCTCTCTTCCCCACCCTCACATCTTCTAAGTACAGTCTCCAAAACTTTAGAGGGAAGACGTGAAGACTCCAGAGGAACTGGAAATATCTCTAGTTTTCTCCAGCAGTGACTAAAGGAGCTGTGTTTGGGGCCCTTTGGGGAGGGGGGCGGGGGCTGACAAAAAGCCATCTACTTAGCCAGCGAGTCTTAAAGTCCTTACACTGTGGTTAAAGACAAAGAACAGACGAAACAACTGCCTGAGAAGGGACATAATTAAAAGCTAAATTCTACAGCACATGCTGACTTCAACCTCTCTAGGCCTCAGTTTCCTGGTCTGTAAAGGAAAGCTGGGAAGGGTGGGGGGAACTGGGCAGGGCAGGTGATTGCCAAGCCTTCCCAGCTGGAGTCATAGGGTTTGGGGATGTGGTCCTCAGGTTCTGGATTAAAACAAGCAGGAACATGTAGGGCTAGCTCACCCCTCCACATTCTCCGTCAACTCAGATCATGTGATAATCCCTGGGATTAGGGCTGTTTTTTTTTTTTAATTCACACAGAACATTCGTTCATGTTTTCATTCCCTGACTTGATTCCTTGGGTGTCCGTGAGATGGGCGGATACTCAAGCACTTTTATTCTGATTTGATTTGCAGGGGAATTAAGTTGCAGAAAGGTGCAGGGGCCTGCTCATGACCTCACAGGTGGAGTT
Organism: Peromyscus californicus insignis; assembly: GCF_007827085.1. Classification (NCBI taxonomy): domain Eukaryota; kingdom Metazoa; phylum Chordata; class Mammalia; order Rodentia; family Cricetidae; genus Peromyscus; species Peromyscus californicus. Next base: position 22,639,926 of record NW_026294436.1, on the reverse strand, counting down.
GGCAGAACTGAGTCTGGAGCCCAGTGGCCATGAAGGGGTGTGAAGAGTGAGGAGAGATAGGAGCCAGGAGGGGCAGGAAAAGATGGGTGGTATCTCTCCCCTGCCAGCCAGCCCTGAGCCAGGAAGTGGGGACCAGAAGAGGGGCCATAGATGTGAAGTGGTAGAGGCATTTTCTGGTGCCTCTATTGGTGAGAATTTTCCTTTTGTCACCGAGCCCAGAGAGACAAATGCAGTAGCCTTTCCCAGGTGGGTGGAAGAGCTATCCCCACCCTTCACTAGGGTGAGGCTCAGCTTTCTCCCCCAGGGCCCTGGCAAGTCTCTGCGAGGCCTGCCTGCCTACCTGCCCCAAGAGCGCAAACTCAGCTGAAAAACAAAATCAAATCTGGTTGTGGAGGGGCAGGGCGGGGAGGGGATGAGAAGAGACACAGGTGGGGAAAGAAGCAGCTTGGGGGCCGCCCCTAAACCCCCACCCTATGTTCCGGGGAGTGGCCTTGAAGGGGAGGAAGACTGGGCTGAGCCAGGTTGGCCAGAAGGGCTATGATTTCAGCAAGGACTGAATCAATGTCTGCCGAAAACCAAAAGCCTTCTGGAGCGGTCTGCGATTGGAGAAACTGAGGCTGAGGAAAGGAAGCTGATTGCCCAAGTCTGCACACCTAGGCGGGGGGAAAGAGGACTGAATCCAGGTCTCCCGATCTCGTGCTCAGAGTTCTCTGTCCCTGGGTGTCTTAAGTTTCTTTTTAGCCACCGTAATATTCCCAAAACCTAGGTCGTGAGCACTCAAGGATCACAGTTTTACAAAATCATCATACCAACTATTACTTACTGTTGAAGGAATAACTTTTCAATTTCAGTGCATTTCCTTCGCAAAGAAACCACAGATCACTAAGCCAGATGACACAAGCAGTATTCTTTGCTACTAAAGGAAGGCCCGCCATGTCCTTGATAACCCAAAATAACAGAACAGCGCTTAATGCTTGTGAGGTCCATTTGTTCCCCTGGAAAGGTTGAGCTGTTTTGCATTGAAAGAAGTGTTGCTGAGTAATGAAGACGCACAGGGAGCCATCCTTAGGCTCAGGGCCATCAGACTGGAAATACAGGCGTTTCTATGTGCTTCAATGATGGCCACTGCCTGTGACCTAAAGTCCTCTCACAGCCACCAATGGTGCATGGCGAAAATATGTGAGGACTCTGAGTCATGAGACAGCCATGTGGGATGGTTGTCCCACGCTGACTCCCACCCAGGTCATGCAGAGAGCTCTGTGGGCCAAGGAGAAAAGCACCTTGTGGAGCTCCTGCCCCTCAATAAGGCCAGCAGCCCCATGCCTAGCCGGACACTTTCTGCGAGTGGAGTATGTATGTAAAGAGGAGGTCTCTGACTTTAGTGTCTGCCAAGGGCCAGGCTCTGTGGAATGGAACCCCCCCCTTTGGGGTTCAGGGACAACCCCCAACTTCTTCCACCTTCACCTTAAATTCTAATCACTCTTTTGGAGGTCCCACAGTGCTGGAGAGAGAGTGGGAGTGCTCAGGGAGAAGCCAATGACCCATACTTTCCTCTTAACCATCCTAGAGTCTTGGAGCAGGGTGGCCCAAGCCACCCAAATCCAAAGAAGTCCAGCAATAGTTGGCTAACTCCAAAGGACTCCCACTGCCAACCTTAGCACAAACTCCTGTGTCCCCCACACAACTTATATGACACAAAAGTGCATTGGGAGCAAGATATGGCTTGAGGGAACCTGATCCTCCCCTCCATCATTCCACTCATGTCCCTATACAGAACATACCGGCTCTAACAATCACAAGGTTTCCGTTGTCCTGGTGTCCTTTGGCTCAGAGGGTCTTTTCAGCCCTGGCTTTGGGCAGTAGACTTGTGTGACACCAGTGATCAGCTAAGTCCCTTGTTTCTTTCTCTTTTTTCCCCCACCCCACAGCGCTGAAGATAGAACCCAGGGCCATGCACATGCTAGGCAAGCATTCTACCCCTGAGTTTGCCGCTCCACAAGCTCTATTCTCTACTTAAATATATTCATGATCTCTCAGGACCCATAAAAAGAGAAGAGGCAGGTACCTCCTAGGCCTGGACTCTGTCAGAACCAGGCTCACCCATAGCTAGAGAAACCTTTGACGTTTCGGCGGGGGGCCACCTAGGATAGAAGCGCTTTGCCTTTAGCTCTTGTTGTTTCGTTTTGTTTTGTTGAGATAGGTTCTCACTAGGAAGCCTAGAATGGCCTGGAATTCATGGTTCTCTTGGTTCAGCATCTGGAGTGCTAGGATTATAGGCATGTGCCACCACATCCAGTACTCTTAGCCCCTTATGCCTTGTTCCGTCATTACCAGACTCTATTAGTTGGTGTCTGGTGGCTGGAGGACAAACTTTGAGAGGAGACCAAAGATCTGGTTCACTATCTACCACATCTTAGCCAATGGCCTCAGACAAGATCAAGGAACTTCTCAAAGATTTTCCTTACATAAGACTACCTCTGGAAAAATGTGTGTTCCTCAAGTGTGTAGGTGGGATGTGTATAGGATGGGTATGTGCCCCCTTACTCCTCCCTCCCTGGATTGACCCATCCCTGGGACAGCTGAGTCGGCCTCCGAGTTCAAAATCCAGAATCCACGACACTGCAATGTAGAATAACTTAGACTCCAACTTATCTGAGTTCGTGGGAAAGAGACAGTCAAGGGCCTGGGCTCTATTGCCACTTGCATATGAGAGGGCCGTGTGTCAAACACCAGCTCAGACTTCCCTTCTAGAAGGAAACATGGGGGACTTTGCAGTTAAGAGCACTGGCTGCTCTTCCAGAGGACTGATGCTCGATTGCCAGCCCTCATGGCACACGGCTCCTAACCCTCTGTAACTCTAGTTCCAGGGGATCGATCACCTCTGTCCTCAGTGGGCACCTGTACTAACAGGCACCTATCCACGGGCAGACACGCACTCCTATACACAGTGAACAATCATTTTCTTTTCATCTTTAAAAAGAAGCATGCATATGAAACCTGGTGTCCTTGTGGCCAAGTTCGTGCTGGCAGCGGTAGGAGCTCGAACAACTCTGCTTCTGGAGGAGTGTGCTGGAGGGGGCCGGAGAGGTGCTGGGTGAGTGATAAAGCAGGGAGCAGGGTTCAGAGACAGCGGGCGCTGGCATGGCATGGCGGCCACGTTGTTATCAAGCGCGGCTCACTTGGATGCCTCCCACTGTATGTGAGGAGCCCCTGTGGGCTTCGTATGGAAGACTTGGAGCCTGTTACAGCCAAAGAGGCCAACTAACAGGGACGTTAGGTGTCCCCAGAGAGAAAGTCACCTCCCAAAAGCCTCCCGGGCTACTGGCTGGAGTTCTGTAGCGTCCTCACACCTGGGTTTCAGTCATCTTGAGGCCCTGGGAGATCTATCTTCAGTTATTGCAAATGTTTCTTAATACTGACCGATGGGGTAAGTGCCCGCAGCTTCTACTCTTCAGTGGTCATGAGAGACGCTGACAATTCTTGACCGGCTTTCTCGTAACATCTACATAGGCTTCCGAGGTGGGCACTAAAAGGTTTTTTAGGTGACAGCCCATGTGCAGTGGCTCATCCCTGTAATCCTAACACTCGGGAGGCTGAGGCACGATAATTATGACTTGGCTATGTGTTAAGACTCTATTTCAAACAAACAAACAAAATCAGTTAACAGAACATATCTGAGCCCTGGGACTAGACTGTGTTGGACTTGTCTGGTGTCCCTCTTCTCAATAAATAAGCACTAGCTGTCAACCAGACACTACCCTTTAGTTCACAGGCATCTCTCATGCTTCTGGGGTGTCCCTGGGAAGACACTGTGGGTTTCAGGGTGTTGGTGATGGAATTGTGGGTGTGTCTCCTCCCTGCCTTTGAGGACTTCACAAAGAGGCGCTCCTTCAAGGCCAAGTGGCACCACTCTCTGCCTGGACGGACATCAGGGATTCTGACCAGTGGGGTTGTTCTCACAACCATGTGCCAGGAAATCAGAAACCCAGCCCAGGGTGGGACCTCTGCTTCTCAAGAGGAAGGTATACCCAGAGAAATCAGGGACTGACACTCTTCCTGATGAAGTCCAGTCTTTGGTGACTCAGGCCTCAGTGGCTTCCTCACTGATGCAGACTGCTAAGAAAGCAACATCCGGTGCCTTTAGGAGAACTCTCCACGCCTTGGGTCCTACGTGCCCCTCTTGGGTGCCTTATTGGTAGAGGACCCGAGTCGGCCAGCACCTAGGAAAGCTCAGCCGAGTAATCGGCCAATCAGGTGTCCCTTGTTACTCAGGAGTGAATGCAAGCTTAGAAAGTTCCAAGAGGGCTGTTGTCATTACTGTGGAGGGTCCTCAGTGAGCACAGGCTGGCAGTGGTAGTTGCAAGATAAGCAACCATGGAGCCTGTCCTGGAGGGGCTTCTGTCAAGGTCCCTTCTCTAGAAGGCTCTCTCCAAGCCCGAGAGGGATGAGGACTCTGTGAAGTTGTATGTGTGCTGGCTTTCATGAGGAGGGCGTGGGGAGACTGCCTCGCTGAACATGGCCCGGCCGGACACTCCACTGGGTGTGTGACTTGCCAGGCAGAGAAGGGTGTGTCCTGTGGCAGAGCCGGTTTGGCCAGCCCCACCTTGTTGGCAGAAGCGTGGTTTCAAAATGGTCTAATAGCCGGGGACATGGACACTCTTTTCATCTTGGCCTGCCTGGCATGGCATACATACACTGCTTCCAAGGAGGTAGGCAGTTTCAGTCTGGTTATCCAGAGCTGAGGTAGAACTTTCTGGGCTCAGCCAGGTATCAGCTATATCCCAGGTCAGCCTAAAGGAAAGTGTCCTGGACCTCAGGTTGCGAGTTCAGGCTGTGTTGCCCTGCTCAGAGCCCTCCTACCCTCCACCAGCTCATTTTGTCTGTGGTGGACCCCGGGGCAAGGAGGCCGTGGGCAACCCAGTGCTCCTCAGCAACCGGAGTCTCCATTCCCAGAAGAAATTCTCCGCATCAGTGGTAGCTCTCCTTTCCCCCTGCTAGGCACAGCTTTTTGGTTTGAAAAGCTTGGAGGACTAACAGCCCGATGGGAGTCACCAGGGAACAGACAAGGCCAGGGGAGACTGGGTGTGCAGCTGAAGGATTCCAGCTGTGAGCACCCCGGGCCAAGATGGGGCCGAGCCGACTTCATGGAGATGACAGGTTTGAGCAGAAGCTTGGGAGGAGTGTGGGGTTCCAAAGCAGGTGGGCAGAAAGCAGGCGAGGCAGGGGCCAGCATGTGTCTGCTGTTGTGGGACAGTGTGAGAGGGTGTGTTTGGGAGGGACAAGATGGCTGGGTAGACGGACTAGAGTCAAGTTGATGTGCTTGCCTGGTAAATAGCAGGGACACATCAAGTTCTCCAGCATGGTTGGTCGGGGCTAATGGAAGCTTTGCCTGAGAAAGCAGAGAGCGATGGTGTGGAAAGGCCGGGATCAGAGCAATGGTTCTCAACCGGTGTGTCGCGACCCCCTTGGGGGGTCACATATCAGATATCCTGTAAATCAGATCTATTTGCGCAGGAGTAAACCGAGGAAATGCAGGCCCAACAGTCGAAGCAGTGGCAAATCAGAAGGAGGAGGCAGACGAAATGCTCAGGTGGACACCACCTCTTCCAGGACGGCTGCTTCCTGTCCTCCCCAGTGACTCTGACAAACAGGAGTTTCTTAGGCCTTTGGAGCCTAAGAAAGGCATTGGTTTACTTTGCTCCAGCTCACTCTAGAACTCACGTTCCTTGCCTACAGAGTGAGTAGTGGGCTCCTGAGAGCTTCCTACTTAACTTAAAGAAGAACAGGGCTACAGAGACCATCAACGTGGGTTGAAATGCCACACTCCTTCAGGAAAAGGGGGGAGAAGGGAAAAAGGCATTTAGGGGCCCGAACAGCCTTAAAGGCAGGGCCACTAAACAACCTGGGTGCCTCATTAGCATAATGAAGACGGTCTTCCTCGGATGCAGGAAGAGCCATGTAAGGAGACAAATGCCTTCAGGCACAAAGCCTGGCTTCACTCTTAGAGTAGGTGAGTAACTAGTCTTAAGTCAGTAGAAGGGAGGGCAGAACACAGGCTGGCTCGGGGAGGCTTTTGGCCAATGCAGTCTGTCTGGCTTGCCTTGGACTGTGGTTGACTTTCAAAAGCCCCACTAGTGTTCCAGGTGGAGAAGCATGTCTCTGAGTCCACACTCTGGGCTTCAGTTGTAGCCACCTAATCCAGCCTGTTGACTGCATGGTCAGTTCTGCTCCTAGGAAGCTGAGTGTCTAGTCTGGAATGCTTTGATTCACAGTCTGTCCCCCCTGAGGTTTGAGATTCCCAAGAAAGCATGGGATAGTCCGACTGTGTGTGTGTGTGTGTGTGTGTGTGTGTGTGTGTGTGTGTGTGTGTGTGTGCCCCCTTTGTATTCAAAGAGGAGGCTGCCAGCAGATTCCTATCTGAGGGTGGGGGTGTGGCTGGAGAGGGACTGGCAGTGAAGTTCTCCCACCTGCTGTGGGCACAGGTGTCCATGAATTCTCTTCTGACTGCAGCTGTTTGCTGAGGACTTAGAAGACAGTGTTTGGGAATGGGGGTGGGAGTGGGATTGCTATCATCTGGAGCCTGGGGGCAGGGCCACCACAAACATCCTGTGGTGCTTGGGCATCCAGACAATGGAGAAGTCTCCTGCCCCAGATGCCAGGAGCACCCATGTAAGGACTACACCGCCTGGGCAGAAAGCCTGCTTCGTTCTCCATGTACCATCTGGGCAGAATAGGTGCCTCTATTTTTCTCCAACATACTTAGACCTGTTCTGTGCTATGTAATGAGCTCAGCATGGGACTCTGAATCCTGGGTGTCCTCTTCCTGGGCTCACCCCCTTATGGATTATCTAGAAACTTCTTTAGAAATGGTGTGGGTTATTAAAAATGCCTGCTATACAACAAGCATGAGGACCGGAGTGTCGATTCTAGCACCCACTTAAAAGCCAGGCACAGCAGTTCACATCTGTAACTCCAGTGCTGGGGGAATGGACACAAGCGGATCACTGAAGTACGTTGGCCAGCTAGACCAACTGAATCCAGGAGCTCTGGGTTCGGTGAGAGAATTTGTCTTAACTAATTAAGACAGGGATGGAAGCAGAGGGGATGGGGAAGTGGCTCAGTCAGTATAAGTTTATTGCCATGCCAGTATGAGGACCTGCGTTTGAATCCCCGGGATTCATGTGAAAAGCTTGGCACGATGGCATGTGCGTGTGATCCTAGCATTAGGGAGGGAGAGCCAGGGGGATCCCTGGAGTCCATGTGCCTGTGTGTGCACCCTCAGCCAGCTCCTAAAGGCAGCCAGTGTGAGAGTCAGAGGGATGCAGATGGTCTAAGTACTCCTGTCCAGTTCTAATTTACAGACATTAGTCTAATGATGCTAATGACCCTCTATGTCATGAACAATTAGGATCTCAGTTAGACAGCTGGAGAAACTCAGACATCCTGGGTTTAAGGTTATACCTCAGGTTATACCCAAGGAGGCCACTGAGACAACCAAGGCAGTGTGACTCCAGTCTGAGCTCTCGACGACCACATCTCCTTCTCATGCCTAAGTCCTAACCTGGTCATGCTTGAGGAGAGTATTTGGATTCCCAAGACGCCACTGCCAATTCAGCCTTAGAGGCTGCAGCTACAGCTGGATCCTGGGCTAGAGGCAGTATGCTTTATCTGACCCTCGGCGGCAAGCACTCAGGCATGTGTAGCACCAGGAGAGGACAGGGTCCAGCTAAGTTTATCTCCTGCTTGTCGAAGTGACAGCGAAAGGCAGTGGAGATGGGAGAGCCACCTCTAGCTGTCATACTCACACAATCCAGCACTGTGACTTTAAAGGCTGGGGTGGGGCTCCCAGAAATGGATGACACTACTGGGGTGTGGCTGATGGGGGGGGTAGGCTGGTACTACAATCTCACAGGGGCGTCCTCGCCCATTCCCTGGGGGCAGCCCACCTCGCTGAGACTTGCCAGGGCCGCCTGCTGCTCCTTTTCCCAGCACGGGTTGCTGAGCCCAGAACCTCTCTCAGGCTTAATCAGCAGGATGGCGTCTTCGCTGGGTTTGGGCCAGGAGAGCATCTGCGCTCCTCATCAGGTGTCTGAGATGACGTCCAGGTGTGTCACTTACTGAGAACAAGGGAACTCCTTGTTGTCTTTCCCTCCGAAGCGCAGCCTGCCTTGGGGAGTGTACAGCTTTCCCCTCCTTCCCTGGAGAAGAAGGCAGAGTGTGGCCATTGCCTGGAGCAGCGGAGGCCTCTTGACATTTTGCATATAATTGTCAAGGAGTCCGGTTCACCTCCAAACGACCAGAAAACTGCCGGCTCCTCTCACCTCTGCCTTACCAACTCCCACAGACCGGCTCACTGTGTGGCAGGGTGGTTTGACCCAGTTGGGGGAAGAAAATTGTGCCTGCTTGGCATGGGGAAGGGAGTGTACCTGCCACCACCAAGGTTAACAGTCTGTGGCTTCTGGGTTTTGGATGCCGTTTCCAACGGGTAGCTTGACGCCCATTCTTTTCGGGGAACTGGAGCAATGGGCCCCTCCTTAGGTCTGTGTGGCTAGATCCAATGTAGAGGGGAAGGGAATCGCTGGTCTCCTAACAGCCTCCCCTGCTGACACACGGTTTGCACCCATTTTCCCTTTCCTCACCTTTCTACCCCATCCCTTGATGAGGGTTGGGTGGGCAGCCTCTGGGCTGGACTTGGCCCTTGCTCATCCCAGCAGAGGTGAGTCCCAAGTCAGCACCTGTATGGAGAGGTTTTATCAGGCTCAGTGTTGATCCTGTAGTCTGAGAACAAGTTCCGGCAGGCAAGACCCGCCAGCTTTCGGGTCTGGGAAAGTCTTCTGTGGAGAGTTCAGTACCAGAGCTGATTCCCACCAAGTCTCCGGCTTGGCAGGCTCCTCCCAAAGAAGTAAATTCCCAGTTGGGCTGTTGCTCATGGTACGTGTTTCCCTTTGGATGAGTTTCTGCCCTGCCTCTTCTCCAGCCAGCCTGACGACACAGCCCAGGGGTCTCCCCATACTCCACCCTGCAGCCCTGTACCCCCTCTGTGTGCACCATGGCTTCCTAGTTAGCAGCTCTTTGTACATGAATAGAATAGACATTTCCAAACGTGCGCAAGGGCTGATGCAGGGCTGGCTGTGTCAGAAGCTGCTGCTGTTTGGGATGGCCTGCAGGGACAAGGCAAGGACTCGAGACAAAAGCCCTTTCCTGAGTGACTATTGAAAGACCCCCCCACTCTGGCTTGCAGCCCCCATCCTAGACTTGGCCCATGTGGTCAGATCAATGGTATAGAACTTCCTTTCACAGGCTTCCACAATAAGAAGTACATTTTGGGTGCTGAAAGATGGCTCAACAGTTAAGAGCACTGTTTGCTCTTCTAGAGGACCTGGGTTCAATCCGCAGGAACTACATGGTGACTCACAACCATCTGTAACTGCAGTTCCAGGGAATCTGACATCCTCTTCTGGTGTCTTTTTGGGCACTAGACATATACATGGTGTGTAGACACATATGCAGGCAGAATACCCATGTACACAAAATAAATTATTATTATTATTTGTTTGTTTTTTGAGACAGGGTTTCTCTGTGTAATTTTGGTGCCTGTCCTGGAGCTCTCTCTGTAGACCAGGCTGCCCTCGAACTCACAGAGATCTGCCTGGCTCTGCCTCCCAAGTGCTGGGATTAAAGGCGTGTGCCACCACCGCCCAGTCTATTTTTTTTAATTTTAAAAAAGAAGTACATTCTACATTGCAATTCAGAATCTACACACTGTAGCACAAAGCAGGCTATGTTACACTCTGTATTGTATAGTTTCTAATATATTTCTTTATTCTATACTTTTGATAAGGGTGGCATAGCTGCTAATATGATCTCATATTCCACAGTGATTCACAACCTGCATCGGAAAAGTAATTTAGCAAGCAGATAATGCCCAAGGTTCCTTTCTCTGCAAATATTTCCAGATCCCTTGAACACTGTAACGGGGCCAGGAAGGGCTGCCTTTGTGGACAGGCAGATCCAGGATCCCAGTCAGGAGACTGACTAAACCTCTCGCCCCTTTCCTGTCCAGATCTACAATGGGACCCTCAAGCGGGAGCCCGACAACAGACGCTTCAGCTCCTACAGCCAGATGGAGAACTGGAGCCGGCACTATCCGCGGGGCAGCTGTGCCACCACTGGCGCCGGCAGCGACATCTGCTTCATGCAGAAAATCAAGGCGAGCCGCAGTGAGCCTGACCTCTACTGTGACCCGAGGGGCACGCTGCGCAAGGGCACGCTGAGCAGCAGCAAGGGCCACAAGACCACCCAGAACCGCTACAGCTTTTACAGCACTTGCAGCGGTCAGAAGGCCGTCAAGAAGTGCCCCGTGCGACCGCCCTCCTGCATCTCCAAGCAGGACCCGGTGTATGTGCCCCCTATCTCCTGCAACAAGGACCTGTCCTTTGGCCACTCGAGGGCCAGTTCCAAGTGAGTGCTGCAGGGCTGTGGTGGGGCCCGGTGGGAGGCAATCTGCTAGCCTGGCCCACGCAGCAAGGGGCTTCCAAGGAAGGGGGCCGGGAGGGCGGGGCTCAGCCTGTGTTCTGGCTTCCCTGGATTCCTTGAGGAATCTCTGGTCTGAGGGGCCGCTGATTAGGGAGTCCTTAGAGTGAAAAGGTCACAGAACCCAGACATTGCGTACACAGGTCTTAAGGATCACAAGTTATGAACAAATGAGAGAAAATTAGCGGGCTAATGGCTGCCATGCCGTGTCTCTCTGATCAGCGACATCAGCAGCACCTGGGAATGCGTTAGGAATACTTGTTCTCAGGGCTGGAGGGATGGTTCTGCAGCTAAGAGCACTGGCTGCTGCTCTTCCAGAGGACCCAAGTTTGATTCCCAGCACCCACATGGTGGCTGACAACCATCTGCGACTCCAGTTCCAGAAGAGTCAACACCCTTTTCTGACCTCTGGTTATGCATGTGGTGCATAGACATTCATTCAGGCAGAGTACCCATGCACATAAAATAATAAAATAAATTTTAAAAAATATTCATTCCTGGGCCCCACACAGTCCTACAGACATCTGGAGGTCCTAGCAATATGTGTTCCAACAAGTCTTCTAGGTAATAGACACACACACATACACACACACACATACACACACACACACACACACACACACACACACACACACACACACGCATGCACGCACGCACGCATGCACACACGCACACCCCACACCATGAAGGAGACCTAATGAGCTGTCCCATAGAGAGCCATAGGCAGAGGGTACTTTGGGGCCACAGTAACATTGAACCTGCCTTTCCAGGCTCAGAGTGCCATGAGCTTTCCAATTGTCCCTCATCACCTATGACAGCTACTCACTTATTTGGCAAACATTTAGGGAGCATCTGCTCCGAGTAGGCTCTGTGGTGAGCACAGCAGTCACAGCCCTGGTGATACAGCCACCACACCTCTGGAGCTCACTCTCAGTGACCGAGGAGCTCTGTGTTCTTCCTATGCAGCCCCTTTCCAGGCAGACCCTGGTGAGGGCCACAGACGGTGGCACTTGCCCAAGGCTAGTTCTATAGGCTGCACTCCTTCTTACCAGCCCCACTGTTCTGAAAGAAAGCAGGATCCATTTAAAGCGGACCTCTAACATTTGAAGTACACAAGGTGTATTTAGAATAACTTGTGAAAGGACTCAGAAGTCCTTCTCTTTGGGAGTCTAACCATGGCGCCATTTGCCCCCAACTGGAGGTCTAGGATTGAGTGGCAAGCCACACAGAAGGGACAGTTGACTGATAAAGGTAAGGTGATGCCTTCTCAATAGAGGTCAGGTGGGCAACTAGCCCACAGCCAGAGAATTCTGCTCCTTGGATGATATTTTTTTCAGAAATGAAGTTGGATTGCTTTAGCTATAACTGTGGCTATTTACTGAGCACCAACTATGGCAAAGTATCAGTTCTGTACAAATGGGGAGAGGGTTCCCACTGTAGATGGTGAAGACATCTGTGGGGTAGGGCTGGGGTAGACATCTGTCTCTGCCCTCCGGGACATTTTCTCTCTGTTCAGAAGCAAAGCACACTTGAGCGGAAAGGCTGCCTGTGGCTGTATACCATGGGAGCCGTGGGAGTTCCCAGACGAGGATTCCCTTCCTTGGAAAGGCTTCTTGGAAGGGAGACTCCAGCCGGCCTAGGCTAGGCCTTCGTGCCTGGAACCGAGGATGTTTTGCTACAACCAAGACTCTTGCCAGAGGCTAGGGAACGTGCCAGAGGTTGCAGTGGAGCCAGCAATCCGTTAAAACAGTGAACTAATAGCCATTTGCTGTAGTTCAACCTAATGCATGCCCTTCAGTGTCTGTCCAAGCAGTGTGAACTTGAACCTGCTGTATGGAGAAGCTGCAGCTGGTTTCTGAACTGGAGAGCAAGCTCGTGGACAGGCTTTCAGGACCTAGTTAAAGGCTGTAGTATGCTGGGTAGAGCAACCCTCTAGCCTCTAGCCCCATGAAAGTTATCCTAACACAGACGAATATGGTAAGTGTGAGGACGAGAAAGACTGAATATAAGAGTTTGTTTGTGTGTGTAAGAAGCTAGCTGGGAGTAGCGGGTGGAGATGGACTAGACAGGCCATTCGCTTTCACTTTCCCAGGATACGGCACAGACGGAATGGTAGGATAGATGGGAAGCTTCATCTCAGGAAACAGGGCCAAGTCTCTGCACAGTGTAAAGATAACTGTCCTGCTCCAGCCTTAACCCACCACAGGGGCTTTATTCCAAGAGAGGGAAACTCCAACCGAACACAGCCTTTTTCCTTCCAAGTAGGGAGCTGTTCACAAGGTGTTCTCCAAGAGAGCCTGGCTGCCTTGTTCTGTTTCCCTGGGGGAAAGGCTGTGGTGGCTGAGTGTACAAGGAAGAATTTAGAGCCTGCTCGCCAGGGCTCCCAGCCCATCCTGTAATATGCTGTACCCCATTCTTCCAGGATCTGCAGTGAGGACATTGAGTGCAGTGGGCTGACCATCCCCAAGGCTGTGCAGTACCTAAGCTCCCAGGATGAGAAGTACCAGGCCATCGGGGCCTATTACATCCAGCACACCTGCTTCCAGGATGAATCTGCCAAGCAACAGGTAAAAGGCCGTACACCTTCCCAGCTACTAGGTCCTGAGTGTGTCAGCCTGGCCCCACATTTGGAGATGAGTGGAAGCATGTGTAGTTGGTTCCCTTTCATGGCACCCAGCCACCAGGAGAAGGAGAACTCCTGGCAAGAGCAGAGCTGCATATTAACCTGCCGAGTAATGCCCTCCTTAGTGGACCTTAGACAGGTGTATTTACCCCACTGGCCATTGCTATGTGAACCTTTCCTACAGAGATATAAACAAACAGCTATTCACCCGAGACAGTGTACCAATGACAGACCAGAGTACTGATCCCACCAAGATACACCCTGGCATATCAATGACTTTCTTGGGTTTATTTACAAAGCACGGATGATGAGTAACTTATAACAGCATTAGTAACCCCAAGCAAGTCTCATCCCAGCACAGATATAAAGACAGAATGCCCCCCTCTCTTCATCTAATCTTTCATATTCTATATACTCTATCACCTCCAAGACCTGAAACCACAGGAACTTACATAACTTGGGCACAATTACATATCTCTGGGAGGGAGGTGTGGGAAGGGGTGGCTGAAATCTCAGGTAAAAATCTAATGATTCTCTCCATCCCCTCCTAATAACAGCCCCAATCTTTTTCTTTTAATCTGCGTGTGTGTGTGTGTATGTGTGAGCGCATGTGCACATGTGTGTATATGCAGTGATCAGAAGACAACTATCAGGATTCAGTTCCCTCCCACTGTGCGAGTCCTGGAGATCACCAGGATTTGAACTCAGATCATCAGGATTTGCGGCAAGCTCTTCCATCCACTGAGCCCTTGCCGCAGCCCTCAGTGAACACCGTCTTGAGGGTCTCTTAGAAGCAGTTGCAGCTGCTGTGATGAAGATTGTAAGAGCTGTTACTCTAGGAGACTTGTGTTTACAACAGCCAGGGAAGAGGCCCATGGCTCAGTGACAGCCATGAGTTTCCCAGAAATCCCCTTCCTCAGATTCCACTCAAGGATATGACTATCCCCCCCCCCCCCCCCCCCCCCCCGCCATCCCCGTCTCAACTCCCTCCCTCCCAGCTCTTTCCCTCAGTGAAAAACAAGGTTCGTTTCTGCCTCCCACGCTTGGCTGTTGGCCAGCTAGGAAAACACCTACAGAACACAGTACAGCCATGTGTGCCACAAGTGGCTTCCTAGAAGCCCGGGTAGTTTTCATCAAAATTTCAACCGTAGGAGAGTTTCTGTGGCACCTCCGGTGTGTCTACGTCCCCTTAGGATTCTGAAGCATGGCGGTACATCTTCTCATCTGGTCTTTAGCGTGCTTCAGAAGAGGAAAACAGGGCTCCAGACAGAGGAGAGACTTGCTAAGGGCCTCGAGCAGGCTATGAGGGAGCTAGGCTCTGAATTCGGGTCTTTGGCTTTCTTGTCTGGGTCAGTTACCATTAACTCATTGCTGTTTATTTGTTGTGGTTGGCTTGTATGCTTCTGAACTGATTTTTTTCTTTTTTTGGCCTGAGAAACAGCTGCTTTGAGTAGAGAATAATTGTCTCAGTCTCCCTCCCTTTGAACAAGCAATAATGTGGGCAACTCTCTCGGCAGGTCTATCAGCTGGGGGGCATCTGCAAGCTGGTGGATCTCCTCCGCAGCCCCAATCAGAATGTCCAGCAGGCTGCTGCTGGGGCCCTGCGCAACCTGGTGTTCAGGAGCACCACCAATAAGCTGGAGACCAGGAGGCAGAATGGGATCCGTGAGGCTGTCAGCCTCCTGCGGAGAAGCGGGAGCACGGAGATCCAGAAACAGTTGACCGGTAGGCTGTTACAGTAGAGAAACCAGGGTGGGGACTGGGCAAGGCGGCAGGGTATGTCTGTGACCAATCCTTCTAGGCGAGGCCAAGGCACAGCTGTATAGGTCTCACTGGGCTACAATTCGGGAGCTCAGTGGCACTAGCTCCAGCTGGAGTAGTGGCATCCAGATGATGGCCTGAGATGGTGGACACTCTGCACACGACATCTTCAAGACTGGGGTGCAAGGGAAGGAGCCTTATGTAGACGGCACTGAAATTTGCAGGTGATGGAAGGGAAGCAAAGCCAGTGGGGGAGGGGCTAGCAGGCCTTAAAGGTTGGCCTGGCCCTGTATTCACAAAGTACATGAAGTATTCAAGGTGGGGTACAGGACAGAGAAGTCACCGTCAAGACCTTGAGTCAGACTGGAAAGACAAGAATGTTCAGAGTAACAATGCATAAGAATTTCTAGACCAACCTCCATGGTCGATACTTTCCATGTATTGTTTCAGATGGAAAACAGAGAATGTTAAACACTTCCAAGTTCTAAGATATATGGTTAAAACCACTGATCAACCAACTGTATTTTAGGAAGCTTTCGTGTGCATAATTTTTACCTAGACAGGGGATGCTGAGATATTCCCAGACCTCAAAGAACCTGCAGTCCCCAAGGGCACTGAGAATGAGATCACCAGGGAGTCAGACAATGTATCTGATGGGCCAAGCCCACTTGGAAGGTAGCCATTGGCTAGAGCCCAGGCTAGGGGCTGCACCATCAGTCCCTAGGTTTTCAGAGCCCGCCATATTGAGCTGACCATGTCTATGTCCAGGGCTACTCTGGAACCTGTCTTCCACTGACGAGCTGAAGGAGGAGCTGGTGGCCGATGCTCTACCTGTTCTGACTGACCGGGTCATCATTCCTTTCTCTGGCTGGTGTGACGGCAACAGCAACATGTCCCGGGAGATGGTGGACCCTGAGGTCTTCTTCAACGCCACGGGTTGCTTGAGGTGCGAGAAGAGGGCATGTAAAGTCTTTTTGCCCGGGGCCCTTCATGTCAGCCAACATTCAGCCAGAGTAGAGAACATAATGCTCATCCCGGGCCCTGCTTTTTGTGGGCTGGTTCCAGGACAAAGGGTCAGGTTTTACCACTGTCTCTGAGTCTGGCTGTGCCGTGCAACCACCTCAGAGGATCTAGACGGCATCATTGGGAATCTAAGAGTGGAAAAGCCTGCATTTGAATATCCAAACTGATTCAACTAAATCCCCTCCTCCACCCTCAGGGGGGAAAAATGTATTTCTTGTACTATCTTGAAGAGCATTCTTTTATACAAAAGTCTGTTGACTGGCTGCTCATGAGTCACCTCCTGCCAGAGTGCTGAAACCGTTTGCCGTGTTCATTGGCATGGAGATGGTGCTGCCTTGCCCAAAGTTGTTTGAGATCCACTGCAGGGTGTGGCAGAGCCCTGGTGGGATCTGGGTGTGCTGCGGGGTGGGTGCTGGCATGGAGCAGGGAACCATGGAACAAGTTCCCTCGTCGGGTCTCATTTGCTATAATGGAGTTTGTCCCCCACAGGAACTCCAAAGAATTGGCAGAATAGGGGTGAAGTTGATATGTGCTGCTGTGTCTCAGCTTGCACATCTCCCAGCCAGCCTCCAGCCACAGCTTCCGGAGGGCAAAGAGGCTGGGTAGATGAAAAGCCTGAGTAATTCAGGACTTTATGAGGCCACACGGCTCCTGGGTGTGACAATACACACACACACACACACACACACACACACACACACACACACACACACACACACACACACACACATCCTGTACATGCACCATACGCACCACCTAGGGCAGGAGGACCCACAGTGCTTGGGAATGAACACAACCTTTATAAGAGGTAACTACATCTGAACCCCAGGTTAACACCCCACCCACACACACACCCCTGCTAGTTCTGGTCCAGCACCCCCTCAGCTCTGCTTTCCTCAGGCAAAAAGAGCATGCTAGCATGCTGCCCCTTCCAATTCCTGTCCCTCCAGTGGCCACTAGAGGGCAGGAGTGGGGCTGTCAGATGTAGTGGCGCCATTGAGTCTTGTGTCGGGGGACTAAATGACAAGCTATGAAAACTGAGTTCAGAGGAGACCCCCTGCAGCCAGGGCCAGGCAGGCAGATATGGCTAACTGATTTCTTCTCCTTCTCTCCTTTTTCTTTATTTTCCTCTCTCCTTTCCTCTTCTCCCTTACTCCTGTGACAACTTCCAAATTCTGCTCCGTGCTCTCTACTGGTCCCCACTACATGTCCCCACTGCACTTGGCCCTCCTGCCCTGCCCTCCCATCACCCCACCTGCACCCTCCTCCTCCCTGGTTCTCTCCTGCAGGAACCTGAGCTCAGCTGATGCTGGCCGCCAGACTATGCGGAACTACTCAGGGCTCATTGACTCCCTCATGGCCTATGTCCAGAACTGTGTGGCTGCCAGCCGCTGTGATGACAAGGTGAGGGTACGGGCCCCTAGTGACACCTCTGTCTCCCACTCTGTTGTCTCTGACCGTAGCTGCAAAGCCCAGGGCCACACACTTAAGTCGGGAACTCTCCTGGTCCTGACGTTTCTCTCTCTGAGAACCCGTGAGTCAGGTTTACACTTTCTGGATGCTTGTGGAATCTGCCCCAGGGACAGGACAACAATGTAAGTGCTTCCTGCTTGAGCTCAGGGGCCACCCTGTTATTGTGGTGCTGAGCCCGTAAAAGTGCTCCCAGGACCCCCATGTCCTTTCCAAGACGTAACTCCTTCCAGCACCCCCAGAAAAGCCATTGGCAAGGCCCCCTCCTGCCTTCTCTAGACTTCTGGATGCAGCAGCCTGAGCAAATTGATGGGACAGTTCATGGAGAAAAGATGAACTGGAGGCTAGGACACATCCTCAACAGCCGGACAGTAGCTCAGGGCACAGTCCCCACACCCAGGTCACCAGGAAGGTCAATGGAGGGAAATTTTTATCTCTTGCTTCCTTCACTGGAAGGGATAACAAGGCCTCTAAGACCAGCCTTGTCATTAACTACAGGAAAAGTGCTTTTTTTTTTTCTTTTTCCTGCTCTGTGTACATCTCCTGTACCCAGACAACCCTAAGCAATAGAAGTCAGACTCACCCTGACCCCAAAAGTGACCATGCCCTTAGCCTGGAGGCTCACCACAAGCAAATGCAGCTGTGGACCCCCATGCTTCTGTGAAGTCCCGGGTCCCAGCTCTCGTTGTTGGTATGCACATAGCATCTTTGATGTTGGGGGCTGAGGGATGACCATGGGAAGAGGGGACAGGAAAGATGGCGGTAACTAGATACTTTTAAAGCCAGAAGAAACTGGGACTGCTTCTAAAGGAAGTCGCTTTAGAAGGGGAGACGCTTTTAGTCTTCAGGCCCACACGTGGTCTGTAGCAATGGGAATGGTCACCTCTGTTTGCTGTGTGTGCTACGTGCAAGGCCCCATGGTTGGTTTTTCTTCCTGTACAATCATCCCTCAGTAACCATAGACATTGGTCCAGATTCCCATGCACTCAAGCCCTCCTATAAAATGAACACGGTATTTGAATATAACCTATACGCGCTCCTTTGTACACTTTAAATCATCCATATGTTATTTATGAAACCTAATACAATATAAACGCCAAATGAATAGTTATTAATAATGCCAAGAAAGAAATCTATACTCAGGAATACCTTGTGTGTTTTTTTAAAATAATTTCAGTTTGGGGTTGGTTCATTCTGTGGGTGTAGAATGGGGGCCTAGTACCTACTCTCCCCCACTAGACAAACGAGGTGAGAATAGTCTGTTTTACACCTGAGGAAGCTGAGGACCATCAAGGTGAGTCATCATAGAGGTACAAGCAGCCAGGAGGTGACTGATGAAGCAGGACTCCTGACTAGTTCCCAGGGTATGCCTGAGAGATCTTTCCCGACTTACAATGGCGCAGGCCACTGTGAATACTCCGGGTGGGGGGCAGGCCCAGAAGTCTGTTGGGACTGGGACAGAACTCAAGCCTCCTCTGCTTGCCCGCAGTCCGTGGAGAACTGCATGTGTATCCTGCATAACCTCTCCTACCGTCTGGATGCCGAGGTGCCCACCCGCTACCGCCAGCTGGAGTACAACGCCCGCAACACCTACACTGAGAAGTCCTCTACAGGCTGCTTCAGCAACAGGGGTGACAAGATGATGGTGAGCGGTGGCCACTGCAGAGGCGGGGCCCACTCCCCAAGCACCCACCAGGTCCACCTCCCCGCAGCCCTCTTCTCTAGGAGCCAAAAAATGCCCTAGAGGACAAGCCCTAGGCAAAGCCTTGTTCTGGGAAGCACACCACAGTCCTGCCACCTCCTAGAGTGCACAGAGGACCCTTGGAGGCTGTAGGAGTCCAAACCACCCAAGGGAAACAGCTGGAGGCCCCTTTCTGTGGGCCTCCATTCCTCTTATTACATAATGGGGAAATCATCCTTGTCTACCCCTAACCTCTGAGGCTGAGGAAACAATAGAACTCTTACCATCTTGGGCAAGGGATCCTACCACCTCCTGAGCCTCCCAAGAAAGATGCTGTAGATGACAGTCGGGATGTAGAAGCCAAGCTCCAGGCCAGCCTGGAGATCCCAAGATAGATAAAATTCTCAGCATCTTGCTGCCAAACCTAGCGTGGCCTTACATAGTTGGAGGCTCAAGGATGAAGCTACCCTGGAGCACACTTCCTGAGATGCTGCCCAGAGACCATCTAGAGAACAGTGGACCAGTCCCTCATTTGGGGGAGCTCTGGAATGTGCAGAGGAAAGGGGGTTCAGGGAGCAGTCTTCTCCCATCCTTCCCCGCAGAATCCACAACCTGGGATTGGGGCAGAGGTAGAATGCTTGGGTATGCTACATCACCAGATCCCTCACTGCCCTGCTGTCTGTCTGCAGAACAATAACTATGACTGCCCCCTTCCTGAGGAGGAGACCAACCCCAAGGGCAGCAGCTGGCTGTACCACTCCGATGCCATCCGCACCTACCTGAACCTCATGGGCAAGAGCAAGAAAGATGCCACCCTGGAGGCCTGTGCCGGGGCCCTGCAGAACCTGACAGCCAGCAAGGGGCTGGTGAGGAGGCTCCCTCTCCATTTCTCCAGCCCACTCCCTGCATTTCCCGCCAAGCCTATCCTTTCCCTGCCCGAGTCTCTCAAACGCATCTGGCTCTGAGTAAGCCTCGAGCTGCAGATGTGAGCATGTCGGACCCTGGGCTGGTCACCAGAGCAGTGATGGGGGCAGACACACCTCTGCCCTCTGAGAACTCCTGGGTAATGCCCACACTATAATCTCGTGTCCTATGGGCACTCAACCACTTGGGCTCCGCGTGCATTCGGGGACAGGGATGAGGAGTTTGTTTAGCTAGAGAAATCCCCATGTGATGAACTGACAGAAAAATAGGCATGAGCAGATTCAGAGAAAGCTGTGACTGAATCAGCCTTGGAGTTCAAGGTCGTGATGGTGCAGGGGAAGCCGTAGAATACTGGGGGATGACCAGCTGTTGTTACCCAGATACACTCAGGACAGAAGAGACTTGGGGAGCAGTACACATGGGCATCCTGAGGGTCAAGATCACCTCCGGGTCTTAGAGGAGGAGCCTGGGGTTCTCAAGGACACCAAACTGGCCTAGATTAGGTCACACCAGGATGTGGGTTTGCAGCCCAGATAAACTGGCTTACCTGCAAGGGATCCCCGTTCTATCTCTATATTGACCCAGACCCCTTCTGAGCCATCTTGGTCTTGGGGAAGGCCACAGTAAATGTGCATTGGATTCTGTAGAGGTTGGGGAGTTTGAAGATAATCAGACTTTTTAAAATTGTCACATGCCCTTGGCCCCAGGGTTTCATGGAAACAGATAACTGCCCAAGAGAGGCATCTCACTGTGAGTGAGAATGGGACACCGCCAGTCTAGACACTAATCCTGGGTCACCATGAGTGAGAGAAATGATGCGTCCCCTGCCTACCCACCAGAGCTTCCGGTTGACCAGGCATGGGGACTGGCCAGGGGCAGGTGAAGCCTGGCTGTTCCATAGTCACTCGGGTCTGAGCAATTTTGTTTCCTCCCAACTTTAAGGGTGAAAGAGAAAAGGCTTGGGGTTTCTTTACTTGGGGTTATCTGCCTCTCTACTAACCATGGTGCCTGGAGGCCACAGGTCAGCTCCTCCCTGGGTCTTTTCTCTCAGATGTCCAGTGGTATGAGCCAGTTGATTGGGCTAAAGGAAAAGGGCTTGCCACAAATCGCCCGCCTCCTGCAATCCGGCAATTCAGATGTGGTGCGGTCCGGGGCCTCTCTGCTGAGCAATATGTCCCGCCACCCTGTGCTGCACAGAATGATGGGTAAGATGCCTGTCGTCCACCTAGGACACACAGGCCTGAATTTTCTAGAGCCTTCTAGGAGGTCATCCTCAATGTATTCCATAGTATGAGTATTCTGAGGGGAATTTGGTCCAAGAGAAGCATTAGAGTAAGAGGGAATTGTCACTTGATGGGTGAATCTACAGAAATCCATGGGTCCTGTGGGTCTTTGAGGGGCTACCTTGCTTGCTGTCTGGCAGAGAACTTTGAGTACTGAGGCCCTTGAGGGAACCCCTCTGCCAATCCAAGGCAATCCTGACCCCATTCCCCAACTCCTTTTTTTTTTATCTCTAGGAAACCAGGTGTTCCCAGAGGTAACCAGACTCCTCACCAGCCACACTGGCAACACCAGCAACTCTGAAGATATCTTGTCCTCAGCCTGCTACACTGTGAGGAACCTGATGACCTCTCAGCCTCAGATGGCCAAGCAGTACTTCTCCAACAGCATGCTCAACAATGTCTTCAACCTGTGCCGCAACAGGTGGGCGGAGAAGGGACCCACTTCCCCTCCCCACACAGTAGCTCCCAGGGAGCAGAGAATGTGCCCAGGGGAGGCAGGGGCAGGCTGAGGAAGACATTCTAGAAGCTGATGCTGAAGGGCTGTTGCTTCAGACTCCAGTGGAGGGAACAGAGTAGTACACTTCTTAGCTGGGGATATGTGGGGCACTAGGCTGTCCAAGGTTCATCAGGAAGCATAGAAAAGTGAGATCTAATTGTATGAGAACTTTCTCCTGCTTCATGGGGCTCTCTCTTCACCCAGGGCTAGAGAACTAACCTCTAGAGTGCCTCCAGATGGGCCGGGGTGTGAGATGTGCCCATTGTATAATGGCTCAGGCTCACTGTCCCCATTAGGGTTCCTCTTTCATGCACTCAGGGCCTCCCCACATCTCTGGACCCTAAAGGCGTGGGGGAGGGGGGATGGTGGCCAGAGAAGGGGTGTTCCCGTATCATAGGGACTTTGATCTCACAACCCACTTCCCACCTGTACAGCGCCTCACCTAAGGCTGCAGAGGCTGCCCGGCTACTCCTGTCTGACATGTGGGCCAGCAGGGAGCTGCAAGGCATCCTCAGGCAGGTAAGAGCATATGCCAGTGGCCCACCTGACTAGACTCTTCCCATGCTTGCCCCGTACTAAAGTCCCAGCAGATTGGGAAGGGAGGGAAAGGTTTGTGCACTCCAAAAAGCACGGAGAGACTGACTCCAGAGGAGAGTCAGGAGCAGATGTGAGCTGCAGTGAGTGTGAGCAGGACTCTGACCAGAAGATCTACCACAGGTGCCATGCAGCTGGGAGGTGGAGGAAATGTGAGAAAAGCCCAGTGTAAGAGCACTTAGAGCAGTGGTTCTCGACGCATGAGTTGTGGCCCCTTTGGGGGTCAAAGGACCCTTTTACAGGGGTCACCTCAGACTGTCCTGCACAGCAGATATTTACATTATGACTCATAACAGTTGCAAAATTATAGTTATGAAGTAGCAACGAAAATAATGTTATGGTTGGGGGTCACCACAATGTGAGGGAATGTATTAAAGGGTCACAGCATTAGGAAGATTGAGAACCTCTGGCTTCAATCAAGGTGGCAAGAAGGCTGGACAAAGGGCATACCAGCCATTTGGGAATGTAGTATGTCCTGGAAAGGCTCAGGGCTCAGTACCAGAACCCCTTCAGTTTCCACTCAAGAGTTTGCCCTTGTGCCTTTGGCACTGGAGAGCCACTAGGCCTGTCCTCACTGTCTGAGACCTAGAAAAGCCAGGTGTGGTGGCACACACCTGTAATCCTTGCTCTGGGGAGGCAAAGGTAGGAGATTCAAGAATTCAAAGCCATCCTTGGTGTCTTAGGGTTCCTACTGCTGTGATGAAATACCATGACCAAAAAGCAGGTTGGAGGGGAATCAATCTCACACAGGGCAGGGACCTGGAGGCAGAAGCTGATGCAGAGGCCATGGAGGGGTGCTGCTTACTGGCTTGTTTCCCATGCTTGCTCAGCCTGCTTTCTTATAAAATCCAGAACCACCAGCCCAGGGATGGCCACACCCATAATGGACTGGGCCCTCCCCCATTGATTACTAATTTAAAAAAATGCCTTACAGCAGGATCTTATGGAGGCATTTTCTCAATTGAGGTTCCTTCCTTTCAGATAACTCCAGCTGTTTCAAGTTGACATACAACTAGCCAGGACACTTGCCTATGTAAAGAGGGCTACATGAGACCCATTCTCAAAAATAAAGAACTCTAATCCTTTGCTCGATTTCTGCAAACACAAACTCAAATGTGCAAGAGGAATTCCAAATGCAATTCACTAACGGCACTGATGTTCACGGCATTAGGTTTTTTAAATCAGGTCCCTTGTGGCCCAGGCATACGTACACAGTGGTCAGAGCACACTGGTGTATCCAGAGTCTAGATGAACCCACAGATGTTAGAGAAGTAGCTCCTGACCAGGCATCAAGCCCCACCCTGCTTCTCCCATGATGCATCATGTGTTTGTTTCTCCTCTTACAGCAAGGTTTCGATAGGAACATGCTGGGAACCATAGCTGGGGCCAACAGCCTCAGAAACTTCACCTCCCGGTTCTAAGAAGAGACTGTCCAAGCAAGTTCAGCTTGCAGGTGAGAACTGGCCTGCCCCGTGGCAAGGGACGTCTCCAGGCCCACCGTCGCAGCCGCTCAGAGAGGCTAGTAGCGCCTGTGCGCTCTAGGGAGATGCATCATTCGTCTTGGCAAGCAGTTGGGCTCTGACTAACTAGCAGGGCAGGAAGGACAGCCATGTAGACTCCTAGCTGAGGACATGGCTGTCCCATCACAGGAAATTAAGGATATGTGATGTTTTATCAACACTGGAAGGGCCAGAGCTCTGTGAAGGACTACTAAGTATAACTGGGTAGGTTGCCCACTGCACAACCCAGGTGGTGCCACTCAGGAGTGGGTTATATACTAGGGGGAGGGGTCACACTGTGCCATTCTGGGTTCGGTCAGCTATAGCTAACTTTCCATCCTTATTTTTTTATTCTTCGATTATTTTTTTTTTTATGTGTATGAGCATCTTGCCTACATGTATGTCTGTGCACTTTATGCGTGCCAGGTTTCCAAGGAAGCCAGAAGAGGACATCGGATCCTCTGGAAACCGGAGTTACAGACCGTTGTGAGCCACCACAGGGGTGCTGGGAATCAAACCCGAGTCCTCTGGAAGAGCAGCCAATGCTCTTCGCCACTGAGCCATCTCTCCAGCCCCTCCATCCTTCTAAAACCCATTTTCATCCTGCACACACTTTGTGTGGAAAAGCTTTGTTTCCAGTTGATGATTCTAGAGACCAGAAGCCCAAATCTAACACTCTGTCAAAGCTTTGTAAGCTGAACATTCTCTGGAATCAGCTGGAATGCTTGCTACTCACGCTCTGGCCTTCCATCTTGTCAATTCTGACTTGAGAGCCCTGAAGTGGGATGTAGGAAAATGTATTTTTTTTTTTTTTTGGTTTTTCGAGACAGGGTTTCTCTGTGTAGCTTTGCGCCTCTCCTGGAACTCACTTGGTAGCCCAGGCTGGCCTCGAACTCACAGAGATCCGCCTGGCTCTGCCTCCCGAGTACTGGGATTAAAGGCGTGCGCCACCACCGCCCAGCTGGAAAATGTATTTTTAAATGGGTATCCGAAGGGTTTCTCATGCAGAGAAGTCAAGAACCACAGATAAACATTGAAGCAGACACCTTTGGGAGGGTGTAAGTGAGAAGCAGTGTACAGCATGGGCCAGACTTTCTGGTATAGCAAGGTCTCACTACATATAACTCTGCATGTTGCGGTTGTTGGGGATTTAACCGAGGACCTCACACATTCTAGGCAAACACTCTACCACTAGCTTCTAACCTCTTTTGCTTATATTTTATCTTGAGATAGGGTCTTCCTAAGTCTCCCAGGCTAGCCTTGGACTTGCTCTGTAGCCTAGGTTGGCCTTAACCATGTGATCCTGCTGCCTTAGCCAAATAACTGATATTGCAGGCACACACCACCATGTCCGCCTTTCAATATACCCTAACCTGACAGTTTCTCTTTCTAGAAAGACATGACCCAGCTCAGAAGACCTCAGGCCTTGAGGATGGGTTAACTGCTTCATCCTGTGCAGTATTTGGAGACGTCCAGACGCAACCGAGAGCAACCTGAAAACTGTGGATGATGGAAATAATTTTTGATTCTTTTTTTTTTCCTTAGGGGATCTGGGAGGCAAGAGGGTTTGGGAGGTTGGGTGGGGGAACTTTCTTGAGTTAAAGGGGCTTATATCTGATGTCAATACTTTCTTCTCTGAGAAACAGTATATATATATAATGTGTATAATGTAAGTATGTGCGTGCGTGCGTGCGTGCATGTATGTGTGTGTGTGTGTGTATGCCTAACAACATAACCAACAACTGCAACAGGCTAGGTATGCTGATTCTTTGCAGTTCACAGACAACACAGAGGACTCTCCATGTCTCCCTTAAAGACAAGAGCCACATGTGTTGGGCTAACTGGAAGTATCATGTGTCCAGACAGGGGCCCTTGCCGGTCAAGCCACAAAGAGTTCAGCAGCCTTTCTCTGCCACTTCCCAGATGGCATGAGAAGGGGCAGTAGCCAGGGCCGAGGCTAATGTTCCCTCTTAGGAGGCAGATGGGAGCTCCAGAAGGCGCAGGATGGTTGTCACTTGCTTAGCTAGGGAACAGGAGCCAAGAGAGAGGCTCATCATTCTTTGGGGTTCTGCAGCCACATGAAGCCTTTAGCCAGCAGAGCCCCAGATTTCTGAGAGCCTGCAAGCAGCTATTTCAGGAGAAAGAAAGCGAGGGTAGTGCCTGAAGTCAAAGAGCTACGGGAACAGGTAGCTGTTCCCATCTTCCGGGGGGATTAGGGCGGAAACAGTTGGGGACCAGGCAGCTGCCCGCTCAGGCTTCTCATAGAACAAGGGAGGAGAACTGGAAATTATCTGTGATGTGCCTCAGACCCAGCCTGCTTAGTGTCAGGTGAGAGAATGCTTGGGGGGTCCCAGAGGCTGAAGGTGGGGAATTTGGATGGATGGACCAGGAAAAGGAGGTGTCCTGTTTGGCATCAGCCAGCCCACATCCTAGCCCTCAGCCATCCCTCTTTCTCCCTGAACCCTAATTGTCCTGTCTGTATTCTGTCCCTGTGAAACAAAGAGGCCTATCGGGGTGGAGGCAGCCAACCCCCCCCCCAACTTTGCACTGCAGACAGTAGTAGCCAAAGAGCGCCTGAGAGAACCCCAAGAGTGGACCTGTCTGTGTCAAGGTCCCTAGGACAGATAGTGGGTTGGGGCAGAGCTGAGCCGCCCCAGGGCCTCTCATGTCTAGGCTAGCACCTCTCAACTAGCATGGTTAGCATTGGGTAGATAAGAGTGATCAGGGCCACACCTCTTTCAAGGAGGATGTAGGGTGCTTCCTGGCCCACCCCACTTCTTACCCCAGCAGTAAGACTGTAAACATCTCTATGGCTCAGGATAGCTTAGTAAAAGATCTGTCCACTGAGGATGGAGGTCAGATAGACGAGGACATTGTCCCTGAGAGGAGTCCTAAACTATCTAAGCCAGTGTGCTCTGGCATTCTGAGCCTGTAACACCCTTCCCAGTTTGGCTCATGTTAGAATCTGCCTCCTGCCTTCTCCAGTATCATTGTGGGATGCTACCCCATTACACTGTCCTTGAATAGGTTTTTTTGGGATCTCCCTTGCCAGTCATTGGGATCCAAAACAATCCATTTCTTAAAACATGCCATTGGCACACTACTCCATGCCAGGCAGTGTTCTAAGGAGGCACTTAAGGTACATCAGTAAATGAAACCTCCCACACCCCAGTCCCATAGAGTGTGTGTGCTCCCAAGGAGAAAGGATACCCAAGTCCTGGGCCTTAGGAACCGTCCCCTTCTTAAGTAAGTTGGAGAGAAACATGTAGAACATCCAAGTCAGCTAGTAGAACTGTTTTAGACCCCGAGCAACGCCCTCCCTTCAGCACGGTGCTCACTTCCTGCAGCCCAGGGGCTTAGTTTTCCTTTCCCTAGAAGGAAGGTTAGGTAGGCCCACCTTTTGCTTTGGGGATGAAATGGGTGCCTAGACACCCAGGAGCCAGGCCTGATGATGGTAACTTCCTCCATGATTTCAAGCGTGGCCCAACTCACGCCTGTCACTCAAGAAGGGTAAAATTAATGGGGCTTACGGATACATTCCTAGAAGCAGGAAATAAGAGGCTGGCTGGACTTTATGTATCCCAGACCTACCTTAGTGTTTTAATTCGAATTTGCTTCCTATTTACGTGCCTAAAACAAGTTACAGTTGAGGACCCATAAGAAAGGCCTTCCCTGACTTTGGGATTTCCTGTGAGAGATCCAACTATTGGCCACCTGCAGCCACCCAGTGGGGGATGGACCAGCCACCCAGATCCCACACCTCTTCTAAGGACCCAAGAGGACAAGGATGACCTGTGCATGTCCACTCAGCTCCCGGCTGGAGCTCTGGGCTTGTGGTGTCTGGGAATCTCCCTCCAGCCCTTACTCTCCTGGCTCTGTCTTGTATGAGAACCTTGTGCCAGCCAGGCCCTGTTTCCTTGTATGATACACCATGTATTTGCTTTGTTGAAATATAGGAAATCAATAAATTGATAGTGTTTCTTTGAACATCTTTCAAGCTTTGTATTATTTGGGTTACTATTAAGGGGCGAAGGGCCTTCTCTCCAATGTCTCCTCTTACTGACTACACATCAGGCAAGGACTGAAAATGTCACCCAAGAGCATGCATAGATACCTGCTCCACTGCAGTTCATGTGAACACCAGGATGCTGGGGCTGCAGTCCTCATCTACAGATAGGTAGGGCTTAGGAGGGAACAAATCTGACTGATGTCATCCAGGTTACAAGTGGGAAAGTCATTCTGAGCACAACCCCATCCATCCAGGCAGAATTCTGTAGGGAGGAAAATTTCAAGGGGGAAGACTCGGATTCATGTTTTCAGAATGCCCATGCTGCATGGGTTCCATGTTAGCTGCTGGAGAGCTGTGAACACAAGGGATATGGAAGTCCCCCGGCATGGTGTGGGCTGAGGGCCATCGTCATCTGTGAGAACCAGGGATGTCTGGATTGAGAAGGGGAGATGCTAATCCATGGAGGGGAGCTTTTCCCATCCTGGAAGGATTATGATTAACAAGGCCTCCATTAGAGCATCCTGGGATATCATGGTGTTTGGTAACGGCACCACTCAGGAGATAACTGTGGCTCTCTGTGACCCACACCATTAGATGTACTAGGCTGGAGTTTCTGGAAATGCTTTGGGACCTACAGACTTACACTGGCTGCAAAAAGCAGGTCAGATTACAAAATCAGTAAGTGCCATCTTTATGCATGCTTTAAAATACAACTTGGATGCTGACCGGCAAGTGGGGCACGCCTTTAATCCCAGCACTTGGGAGGCAGAGCCAGGCAGATCTCTGTGAGTTCGAGGCCAGCCTGGTCTACAGAGCGAGAGCCAGGACAGGAACCAAAACCACACGGAGAAACCCTGTCTCAAGAAACAAACAACAACAACAACAAAAAAAACAAAAACAACCAAACAAAAAATACAACTTGGAGATCGAAATCACACAATTTAAAATGTACACAGTTCTGACCCTCTTCAAACTGAACAACACCCAGACCAAGAAATGGTACAGGACCAGCCCTCAAGCCTTCCTCATGGCTCTCCTCTTTCTATCCTGTGGGGCATTTACCCACCAACCCCACAGCTCCCCAGAGTTTTCTTGAGTGTGAGCAGCAGGAAATA
Source organism: Peromyscus californicus insignis (assembly GCF_007827085.1). Classification (NCBI taxonomy): domain Eukaryota; kingdom Metazoa; phylum Chordata; class Mammalia; order Rodentia; family Cricetidae; genus Peromyscus; species Peromyscus californicus. The sequence continues at coordinate 22,610,915 of NW_026294436.1, read as the reverse complement.
TTAGATAGAAGGATTTATATTGTGGAGAATATTGCGGAGATAAACAGATAGAAAATAAAGGATAGCCTTGAGAGGGCCTGGAACCTATTCCAACAGGCCCTGTCTCTGCCCCAGGGTTTTTATAGAGACGCCAAGGGGTGGAGCAAAAGACCTCCCTCCAGCACAGCCAAGTGCAGACCATCTCAGACACCTGCACTCAGGCCCGTGGTCCTAATCATCCTCCTCTATGCGGACCTGCTGGGTAAAGCCACAAGGAACCTGAAAATGGGCTCCCACACTATCCCACCCTCAAGGAGAGCATGGCACTACCCTGACTTCTAACACCTTATTTTAATTTTGTCCTTTTGAACTTCCTATAAAGGGTGCCAATGCTAAAGCCTGTTCTTCGTTCTAGCTTTAGCTCAGTAACATGTGGGTAAGATTTATCCATTCCTGATGCATGCCTGGTTGCTGCTGTCCTGCTGCGACTGTGCCACAAGGCAAAATGCCACACGGCATTGCCGTCATCCTGACATCTTTATGTACACATGCTCAGAAGCGAATTATAGATTCATTGTCTCACTTTCCCAGAACTACTTACTACATACGATTATTGGGAAATCATAACGGTGTAGAGATTCAGTGTTACCCTCAAGGTGGGTACAGGCGTGCCAAACGACTACAACTCTAAAGTCCCAATTCAGCTGTCCTTGACCAAAAAGGTGACGGGCCTTTCCAGGGGCAGGCTGATGAGTGTGGGAGGGTCTTGGCTCCAGGATTGGATGGACAAGAACAAAGGGACACCAAGGACACGGGACATCTGAGAGGTGAGAAGGAAAAGGCTTCAAAGACCTGGAAGCCGAGGGTCTCAGAGCCCATGTCCACACATGTCCACGTGCCTGACCTCAAAGCCACTTCCTCCGGTTCCTTTTGCAGCTTACCTGGTGGGGGGCTGGACGCCCCAGGAATCAGGGAACTAAAGCATCCGTCTTTAAAAACAGTGCATTCTGCTGCCAGCACAGTTGGAGAAGGGTGAACAGATGTTGGGCAACAGTCTTCTTCTTTGAAGAGCCACACAATGACCCCTTTCACTTTCAGAGCCCCGAGGCACTGTTTTCTGTCTGGATCTGCACTTCTCTTCAGTAACCCGGGCAGAGCACGGGGTATCAAATTCCAATCAATAGATGAGCGGAAACTGAGAGCTGGTAACCAGCTCAGAGTCACACAGGGAGGTTACAGAAGTACCAAGCCTGGATCAGACCCAGGACTCCTGCCTGGGTCCTGAGTATCAGAACATGCGGAGGAGGCAGCCAGACTGCGCACTATCAAATCTCCAGTGAATCAGGGTTCACAGAGCCTTGAGACCGCGTAGGCTTGCACATCCTATGAGGGGTGGTTGCTGTGCAGACATGCAGGAGAATAAGAGTTCTGATTCACAGACTGTCTATCGGATGCCAGGAACTGCTACAAGCATCATCCAGTCTAGAGCTGGCAGGTTTGGTTGGTTAGAACATGGAGCTAATGAGCCAAGGGCTTCAAGGCAAGAAATGTCTCCGTGACCCCAGCACGTATTCCCCACCCTGGCTAGTCATCCTGCGGACACCAGCTGGGTCAGCCTGTGTGTACACGTCCCTGAGAGATGGGTTGGCCATCTTGAGGATGCCTGTGAAAGCTGAGGAGCCTGCGACAGGGGATCAGCAGAGAACCCCACACTTTATGCTTCTAACATGTTAGTGGTTCCTTTAGTCAACCAGTAAGAAATTTCACACTTAAGGGGTATGTACTTTAGATGGTAGTGTGTTGGCCTAGCATGCACAAAACCCTGGGTTCACTCCATACCCCTGCATAAAACTGGGTGCGGTGGTATGTACCCACAATCCCAGGACTGGAGAAACTGAAGCAGGAGGATTGTGCATTCAGGACCAGCCTGGTCTACAAAGTAAGACTCTGTCTCCAAGCAAACAAACAAACAAACAAAACAAAATAAAAGCTTCAATACTGATGAATTAGTAAATAATTTTTAAGATTTGTGTCTGCTGGGCATGGTAATTATCTGTATTCCCAACATTCCCCACTGCTTAGGTCATCCTTGACTACAGAATGAGTTAGAGGCTAGCCTCGGCTACAGTGAGCCCATGTATGTGGCTCTGGATCCTCTGAGACTCAGACTCCTGCCCTCTGGGACCCGTGTTTTTCTGGAGGACAGTTAAACTGCAGACAACAGATAGAAACTTGACCGCTTGATCTGTGACCGTCAGCAGAGTGAACACGGACACGGACAGACAGACACTACAAAGCTGGTCCAACCATGCCCACATCGCTCACTCACAGTTCAGAGAGGCAGAGAGGCTGAGCAACTGGAACCATGGGAACTCCGAGGAACCATGTGGCTATGTGTGTATGTAGGGTCTTGTAGTATTGTTTAAGAAGGAGGGGGGAGGGAGGGAGAGGGGAGAGAAAGGATTTCTTCACACTGGCTGTTTCTCTTGACTTGTGTCCTGGGAATGTGACTGTCACCTGCCAGGCAAGCCCTGAAGACTCTTCTGTCTGTGACCTGGATATGGATCAGTTCCAAAGGAAAGACCTGGAAGCGGATGGCGAGCCTAGCATGCCACCTCCTCGGCTGGCACCTGTGATAACAGCCCCACCCACCACATCCTGCCAAGGGTCCAGCTATCTGCTTTGTTGGGACTGGCTCAGTCCCAGGAACACTCAGAGCCAAGCAGAGCGAACCAGGCAGGACCTGTTCCGAGTGTGTGTACACGGTGTGCGTGGTGAGAACTAGACTCAGAAGCGGCCAGGAGGCAGGCTAACTGGGAAGGGATTTTCTCAATTTCAGAAGGGGCTGTGGAGAATGGTTTTCGATTTTTGCCTAGAAAAGGTTTCTGGAGGACCAGAGCCTTTTCCCCAGGCATTTCTTAAAGAAGGAAAGATGAGAAGCAGCAAAGGATTGGGACACAGGTGTTCATCCTTGTCTCAAACCCAGGTAGCAGAGCCAGGCTCAGTATGGATTACCCTAACAGGACTCTTCTTGTAACCCTAACACGCGTGTCCAAGAATACAATGAACAAACTGATCCCAAGTGCCCCAAGTTCTAAAGGGGTTTTAGGACATTTGGGCCAGGCCTTCCTTAACAAAAAACCAGAGGGCTTTTAAACCAGAGCTGACAAGAGGAGCAGGGGAGCATGGAGAGCAGAAGATGGACCCACAGACTGGACACCTGGTCTGTGCCAGTGAGAAGGAACTGTGAATAAAAGCCGAGGTGAAGCAGGAGGGCGAGGCGCCGGGGCAGGCAAGGGCACCCACAGATGGAGAGCTACCCCATCAGGGTCAAGTGATGCCAAGGAGCGTGGAGGAAGGATGGAAGCTGGGCCCTGGGCTTATGATTCCTTCATTTTTACCCCCTCCTCCTCTGAGGTAAAATATAGATACAGTGGAATGCACAAACCTTAAAACACATCATGCCTTGCATCTCTCAAACTCACACACCTGTGCAACCCAAAGTCCATGTCATGACCTCAGAAAACGCTACGCACATGCTCCGGGTCAGTGTCCTCCCCAGAAGCAATGCTGTTCCGTAGTTCTGATGTTCTCTCCCTCTCCCTCCTGCCTCCCTCCCTCCTGCCTCCCTCCCTCTCTCTCCCCCCTCCCCCTCCCCCTCCCTTCTCTCCCTCCCTTACCTTGAACATCCTGGTTAGATGCTTATCTGTTTATCTCATTACCAATTTCTGCCTGTGCTAATTTTCTGTCTGTTCCTTATTATTTTCTCCTACTTAATTTATTTTGCCTTTTTGCCCCTAAATTTTTGTTTGGTTTGTTTGTTTGTTTTTTTTTCTGTTTGTTTGCTTTGAGACCGAGTCTCTCTCACTTTGTAGACCAGACTGGCCTCTAACTCAGAGAGATCCTCCTGCCTCTGCCTCCCGAGACATGTCCTGCTGCTGCCACCGCCACCCATCCTTTTCTAGATTTTTTAAGTAGAAACTTAGGTAATTGATTTTGGGCATTCCAAGCACTGTTTTAGATGCACTTTGACACACTGGTTACTTCTTTTGTGGGTTATTGAGAAGAGTGTTACTTATTTTAAACATTTGGAAAATTCTATATACTTTTTATTTATCCATTATAAGCAAAGAACTTATTCCCTATTCTGTATGATTTCAATTCATCTAAATATATTGAAATGGTCAATTTATTTTATGTCCTGACATATTTTCTCAGTGAGTGAATTGTGTACAGCTGTAAAACACATATGCTGTGTATTTATTGAGTGTACGCATACGTCTGTTTGCTATGATTTCCCAGTGGATGTCATCCTCAAATGTCCTTGGTTCTGATGGCTTTCTTTGGGGTTTTTTGGTTGGATGTTTGGTTGGTTTGCTGGCTTGCTTTTTGTGTCATTAGCAAATATATTCATTATGCAAAATTATGGGTTTATTGATGACCTCTTCATACATATATATCATGTACTTTGCTCATTTTCACCCCCACATTACTCCATTTCTCTGTCTTGTTCCTTCCCACTAGTTCCCATCTTCTTCCCAGACAGATAATCTCCTCGTGTGTGTGTGTGTGTGTGTGTGTGTGTGTGTGTGTGTGTGTGTGTTCTAGATTTTTGCATATGAGAAAACATACAATAACTGTCATGCTGCATCTGGCTTATTTCCCTTAGCACAATGATCTCCAGTTCCATCCGTGTTCCTGCAAATTATATAATTTCATTACGGCTGAATAAGATGCCATTGTAGTGCTGGCAAGATGGTTCACTGGATAGAGGTGCTTGCAGCACCCACATAACAAGCCAGACATGAGCAGGGGCTCCCGTAACGGGGCGGGGACAGAAAGACTCCTGGAGTCTGATAACCGACATCCTTCAGTTCAGTGACAGACCCTGTCTTACAAAAAGAGATACCACGCTGATTCCAGGGGGCTGGGCCATCACTTGGGGCCATGTTGGTGTCTGAGGACCTCACTGCCACTGGGGCCATGCCAATCTGGGTGGCCTTCACTGCAACCTGGGGCCAGGATGGCATCCAGACCTGGGGGGCTGCCGAGGACCACGTCTGGGTCAATGGTCCTACTGCAGCCGGGGTCTGTGTGGAAGTCAGTGGCCCATGTTGCCACTAGGGCCCACATGGAGGCCTGGGGTCTGGGAGGCAACCTGTGGCCTTGTTACATCCAGAGCCATACAGATCTGGGTGGCCTGTGCTACATCCAGAGCCATACAGATCTGGGTGGCCTGTGCTGCCACCAGGGGCTATGTTCTCATCTGGGCCCAGACTGCTGCCAAAGGCCATATCTGGGTCCGTAGCCTTATAGTAGCCATGGTCTGGGTTGACATCTGTGGCTGCCATTGCCACCAAAGGCCATGTAGATGCCCAAGGTCAGGTCAGCCACCTGAGTCAATGTTGGCATCTGAGGGCCATGCTGCAGCCAGGGCCATACAGATCTGAGTGGCCTGCACTGTTACCCAATGCCATGGTGACATCCAGGCCGAGCTGCAGCTGAGGGTCACGTCTAGGTCCATGGCCCTACTACAGCCAGAGTCTGTGTTGATGCCCAAGGCTCCTCTTACTATGGAAGACTATGCAGACGCCCAAGGTCTGGGGCCACGTTGGTGTCTGAGGACCACGCTGCCGCTGGAGCAATGGTGACATCCAGATCCGGCTGCTGCCAAGGACCGTGTCTGGGTCTGTGGTCCTACCGAGGCCAGGGTCTGTGTTGAAGTCAGAGGCCCGTGTTGCCACCAAAGGTCGGTCACATGGAAGCCTGGGGTTGGGGCTGCAGCCTGAGGTCTTGTTGGTGTCCAGGGGCCATGACGCTACCACAACTGTCTTCATCTGAGTGGCCAGTGCCTCCACCTGGAGCCAGGATGCTGTCTGGGCCGGAGTTCCTGCCAATGGTCATGTCTGGGTCTGCAGTCCAGTTGCAGCTGGGTCTATGTTGATGTCTGTGGCCTGTGTCACCTCAGCGGTGGCCATGTGGGATAAAATCAGAGGGTCATGCTGAGCTGGCCCTGAGAAAGCTGGCCCTACCTCTTGCTGGACACTGCAACAGGAGAGCTGGCCTCTACCCTCATGGGAAAGCTGCACTCAGGAGAAATGGCCCCACTTCTCACCTTGCATGAGGGAGAACTGACCCTAATGGTGTAGGCACAGGGGAGCTGGCTCCATCCCCTCACCTGAAGCGGGTGGTCCACAGCAGGGCCCTGGGTTGCCCCACCCTAACATCTACCCCATCTAGGACCTGCTGGAGCTCATGTAGGGACTGGTCCTGTGGGACAATACATGCAGGATCTTCACGAGTCGGGGCAGCTGCAGGCTGTCCCAGAAGAGTTTTGGTGAGGATCCAGTGGTTATGTACCAGAAGCCAGAGACCTTGAATCGGACCAGTGACTCATTGTAATGAACATTTGCTAGTTGTGGTGGTTTTAAAGAAAATGGCCCCAAAGGGAGTGGCACTATTAGGAGGTGTGGCCTTGTTGGAGGAAGTGTGTCACTGTGGGGGCGGGCTTTGAGGTCTCTTTTTCTTAAGCTTCCGTCAGTGTGACAGTCAGTTGACTTCCTGTTGCCTGGAAGTCAAGATGTAGGACTCTCAGTTCCAGCACCACATCTGCCTGCACGCCTCCATGTTCCCCATCCCGATGTGATGGACTGAACCCCCTGAAACTGTGAGAGAGTCACCCCAATTAAATGTTTCCTTTGTAAGAGTTGCTATGGTCATAATGTCTCTGCACAGCAGTAAAAAAACCCTAACTAAGACACTAGTAAAGCTGATTGGACAAAAGGGTATTCTATGTGACACACCAAGGCTCCCAGTGTCACCAGGACAAAAATGAAGAGGTGTTGAAGAGGCGGGAAAGATGCAGAAGTGAAGAGGGTTTTTTGTTTGTTTTTTGTTTTGTTTTGTTCTTGTTTTTGTTTGTCTGTTTGCTTTGTTTTTTTTTTTTAATTTTCCTTTGGTGGGGTGCTGCAGGGTGGGGGGAGAATATGAGAGGACTGGGAGGTGAGTGGAATTAGGGTGCATGATGTGAAATTCCCAAAGAATCAATAAAGAAATTAGGTTAAATTTTAAAAAAAAAAAAAGGTGAAGCGTGATAGAGCAGGACACCTAATTGCCTCTTCCCTTCTCATGCACAGAGGCAAGTGCACCTGCACGCACGTGTGCACACACACACACACACACACACACATAGACACACACACACACACACGACGTACAGACACACATACAAGCCAAAGGATGGAGGTGAGTGCCCTTACTTGACTTTCATTCTTCAAGGACATTTCTCCAGATACAGGATTCTGATGGATGGTGGCGCTCTTCTTCCATCACGTTAAAGATGCTGTTTCTCCATCTTCTCACTGCCGTTATTATTAGCAATCATGTACCTCTTCTCTAAATGTATTCTGTCATCTTTTCCACTTCCCAGACGTTATTGTTTCAGTCTGTAACAACAGCACACCCGGATGTGGCTTGGCTCGAGCAGGTCCTGCTTGAGCTCTGCTGAGCTTCTCAGTCTGTGCGCTGTCTTTCAGCACACTGGGAAATTTGGGGCCATCCTGTTTTCAATTGTCTTTATATCTCCTTTCCTTTCTCCTCCTCTCGTGCTGGAACTGGGGTTCAAGATGTGCTGGACCTCTTGCCATTGCTCCACGGATCAGTTTCTAGTCCCTGCTCCTCAGGTGCGTCCATCCCTGTTGATCTGTGCTCAGGTTCAACGCTTCTGTCATTTCAACTGTGAGCTTGAACCTGTCAGTGGACTTTCATTTTACATACACTTTTCAGCTTTAGAATTCCTATTTGGTTCTGTTGAATAATTTTTTACCTTTTGGAAATGTTCCTTTTACATTTACAGATGTTGCTTATTCATTACATTTTTCTTCACATCTTCTAGCAAAATTATTATTTCTGTGTTTAAATTATCCAGTTCCAATATTTAAATAGTTTGTTTCCTTTTATTTCAATTATGGATCACATTCTCTTATTTATTTATTTATTTATTTATTTATTTATTTATTTATTTATTTATATTTGCTTGTTTGGTTTTTAGTTTTTGTTGGTTTGTTTTGTTTTGTTTTTGATACAGGGTCTCTCTATATAGCCCTGGCTATCCTGGAACTTGCTATGTAGACGAGGCTGGCTTTGAACTCACAGAGATCTGCTTACCTCTGCCTCCAAAGTGCTGAATTAAAGGCCACCATGCCCGGCTATATTCTCTTATTTCTAATTTGCACCCTGAATGTAATGAATGATATTTGTGTATTTTCTGGGTTCTCCTCTTCGCCATCTGAAGGATACTGACATTTTGTCAGGCCGTTAACTGCTGAGCTCAGACTCCAGCCTCCATTTCCCTTGTGGTGACCGGCAGCTAACCTTTGGTCAGTCCTTTGGGGTCTGTATGAGCTACCCGGGTACTCTTTCACACACGTATGGCTGAAGAGCCAATCGGAGACTCAGGTGTGGTTTATTTATCATTTTTAAATGTCTACTGCATCTTTACTTCTTTCAGTGTATGTAGTGTCCATGTCTGTGTGTTGCACACATGCAACACGCCACAGCACACATGTAGAACTCAGAAAACAACTTGCAGGAGTCAGTTCTCTCCTTCCCCCAAGTGGGTTCTGGGGATTGCACTGGGTCTTCAGGCTTGGTGGCAAGCACCTGTACTTGCTGAGCCAACTTGCCAGCCCTTAGTTATAGCTCATATTTGAAACTGAAGCATTTGCTCTGAGACTGTATCACATTTGCGATATCCTTTTTTTTTTTTTTTTTAAGTTCCTGGCTGCCTCAGACAGTCTCCTCTGGTTCTTAAAGCCAGTGAGATGACAAGCTTCGATTTGACTCTTAGTCTACATGGAGCCAACTGCAGCCTGCCCTTGGATGAACATGGACAACTCACGGAGTGATTTTTCTTCTCTCCTGTCTGCCTTTGGTCGGTCTCCGACATCTTTGGGTGCTCGTAACTTTGCTTACAAAGTTAAGCAGAAAAGAAACACGTCCAGAGAAGGCTCTCTCCTACAAGATAGACATACGTCTGGAACACCGCTCAGGAATCATTACCTAGCTTTATGGCATTCCATTCTGCCTTGTGCCGCTGAATAGGAAAAGGACCCTATCGCAATTCTGGGTTCACAGTTCCAAGAGGTACGCAGCAGATTTGTTTCCTGATAAGCTATCTACAAGCTGTAGTGCTGCCAAAGAAGTCACCCTACTTTCAGCCCTGGCTTATTTATACTCTCACACAAAAACTGGAAGTATTACTCTACACACCACATGCTCAAGTACTAATTGATGGCTCTTGGGAGTCCTAAAGTAGTGTAATACTTCACTCACTCAACAGTGTCTAGTAAAGGCCCCTTAAGTACCAAGTCCTGCCAGGCTTGGCGGTGCATGCCTGTAATCCAAGCACGTGGGAGGAAAAAGCAGGAAGAGGCCTTACAAAAAAAAGACAGTGCAAAGTCCTGGGCTATGTGCTAAAAGTGTACTGGTGTAGGAAAGGGGGGGAAAAAGGCCAGGTCTATTTGGAAGTCAGAAGCAGGAGGATTGCTACAAGTTCAAGGCCAGCCTCATCTACATAGGGAGTTCCTGGTCATCCAATGCTGCATCGCAAGACGCTGTCTCAAACAACAGCAAAGGAAAGAAGCAAGATAACCTTCCATCAGTACGCTGTAACTGCTAAAGCTCTCCTACACAGGTGAGCAGCCAATGGCAAACTGGTACACGTCGTGAGGGTCTCCATCTCAATGGCAGTGGTTACAGAGGTGAGTGCTCTCGTACTCACAGAAATCGTATGTGATTCGGGGCACTGCTTGGAGCGTTCCAGTATACTTTAATTTCTGTCTTCTTGGATGAACTCATATGACTCACAGCGAAACCCTGAGATAAAGTGGAAAGGCACAACCATCCCATCACTGGACAGCTCAGCATGGTCAGAATGCAATCATTTGCAAAATAAATGGCCACTAAATGGTCGGAGCATTTGGAGGAAGACTATTGTACATAGAGCAAGGCCAGGTCCTCAGGAAATTCATACCCATTGGTTGACAATGCATTATCAGTCATACTTATCAGTTCTGTGATAAAGTAGAGTTATCAGAAACTTAAATACTGAAGGAAGCCATGAATGTTGGGTGTGTTAATATTATTTGAAGGTTGTTCTTTGCCTTATTTTACACTTTAAATTTGTATTCTTCCCATTAATAGACGTGAATAAAATACAGAAGATTCCTTAAAAGAAAGAACAAAAACCAAAAACACCAATTTCACACCTCCAAACATGTATCCTGTTTTAGCAATTCCTACTTTTGAACAGTCTTGTTCTCACTTTTTTTTTTTTTTTTTTTCCCGAGCTGAGGACCAAACCCAGGGCCTTGTGCTTGCTAGGCAAACGCTCTACCACTGAGCTAAATCCCCAACCCCTCTGTTTCCACTTTCTTTCACCTGCCAAACTCCTACACATTCTTCAAAACCTAACTTAAAATGCACATGCTCCGATTTGTGACTTCCTCTGCTACAATTCCTTGACTCTGTACGCACTCCAACCTAAGTTTTCATACTATTCTACTGATGTCTCTGTCCTAAGTGGCATGCCACACCCTTGTGTCAGCTACCCTGTGGCCACAGGCTTTCATCTAGTGTAAGAGTTTGAGGTCTTCAAGGAAAAGGAGTAAGTTGTGTTTGTTACCATATCCCTTGTGCTTGGCAAAGCTTCTGACATAGTGTTTATTGATTGAATGAGTGAATGAATGAACATCAAACCTTACACCCCTGTCCCATTCTACAACTGTCTCTTCAATGCTGAAATCATTTTAAAAATCAGTACACTGGGGCCAGTAAGGGGGGAGGAGGGAGGAGGGAGGGGGAGGGGGGAAAGGGAGGGGGAGGGGGGAAAGGGAGGGGGAGGGGGAGGGGGAGAGGGAGAGGGAGGGGGAGGGGGGGAGAGGGAGAGGGAGGGGGAGAGGGAGAGGAGAAAGCCATGCCTCCTAATAGTGCCACTCCCTATGAGATTATGGGGGCCAATTACATTGAAACTACCACCCATGACTAGAGTATTTGAGCTGGAAGTTAGAAAGTAATGGCCCAAAGGTGCACTGCTTGAAATTGAAAATACATAGAAATTGTTGTTCATGGTCACAGCAAAACTGGTCAGTCATGGGGGTGAATAGCTAAGGTAAAAGGACCAACCAAGCTCTTGGAGAGAAGCGATCAAGGACCAAGAAGCCGGGACTGTAGAAGGATCACACAACGTATATAAGAGAATCATTAATCGGTGGAACAAATATTGAGAAAGTGGTAGTAGATCTTGCTGCAGGCCACAAGCATATGAAATAGAGATTCAGCTGTCTATGATAAAGCTATACCTAGAAGGATCTAAACCAAACTCTTTAGGGAAATGACGGGAGTGTCTGGGATGTCTATCAGTGTCTGCAGCAGAAGGGACAGTAATGGTGTAGTGTACAGACAGATGTTTGCTAGCTATTGAAATAAAGGCTCCAGAGCCCCGGCACACCTCCGTTCCAAGACCAATCAATCCATCGCCATTTCCAGGCAGATGACAATCAGCTGCTGGGGATGAGGTGAGCTTTCTTCCTTCCCAACACTCTGACGACACGTTAGAGGGAGAAGGGGTTTACACAGTCCATTCCTAAAGTCATCTAAGTCTAAACCCTGTGGACCACCAGATCTGCTAGTGACTAGTCTACCTCTCAGCAAGGCAGGTGGACAAAAGGGGCTCTCTGGAGGCTGGTGCCGGGGACACTACAAATGTGCCATGCCGGTTCCCACCAGCTTGTGACCGGTTTTTACAAATCAGGGTTGAAATGGCGCAGGGGGTGGGGCATGGATATGCAGGTGTGAAGAGGCAGAGGAGACTGTCTGGATCTTTAGCAGACAGGTGGGACAACGTCTGTTGTCGCTCCCTGTTCATAGGAAACAGGGATCCCGTGACACGCACATGCCTTGGCTCGGGAGTTCCGTAAAGTTCAAAACCATCCTGAGCTACAGGTGGTGTGGGTTTGTTCGCTTTTAAGAAATAAAGACTAACTGGAATCGCTACCCACCCATCCTCCCAGATGAGTGATTCTGCCCTCATCTTTAATTCTTCCCTTCCCATTCAGGCAGCAGCAAGTCCTGATGACTGAACTATCCTCAAGCCCGGCCCTTTCCTCGCTCTATGCTGCCACCTCCTGGAAGGCTTCACTCCCATGCCTGCCCACAGCCGCCCCTAGGCACGGGGTGTGCCTCCACCAGACCCATCTGGCAGTAACACTAACCACACCCTCCACCTTTTGGGAAACATCGGCCAACACCGAGCTTCCCGTCCACGGATCTCTCAGGCCAACCTCTGTCTATCTGCTATGTCCCCTGTTTGTCTCCATTCTCTGCCTGGGCTTCCCCCAATGGCGTCTCCCCAGGAGCTGCACGGATTCAAGGCCACTGTCCCTGTGTTGCTTCTGTGGCCTCGTGTGGCCTTCCTCAGAGTGCGCTCTGTCCATCAAAACTCTGTCCACCCTCCAAGAGCCGACTCCCATGCTGTTCCCTTCGTGAGGTCTTCACATTCATGCCACTTCACGGGCCGTGACCTGTGCCCGTGGAACGATGACCCACTCATTTTTGTGTCTCAACACTAGCCCAGAGTCCATCCCAGAGTGTGTGCTCAGCACTCTGTGAGCTCCGAGTGTAGATTCAGCCTTTCCCAGAGAATTGATTTTGAAAGCCTTCCTGACTCTCCATAAAGATCCGATCCATTTCTGCTGTCTGTCTGAGCCAAGTGCCAGCTCTGAGACCTCTTCTCCAGGGAAGAGACCCCAAGATGTGCTGATTTCCAGTCATGTCTAGTTCCTGTGACATCCACCGGCTGGCCTTGTCTCTGCCCACAGGGCCGATGGAGAGTAGGTCTCTCTTCCTTCCCTAAGGCAGCCATCCTATGCCTTCGAGTTTTCTCATATCCAACCCGCACAGTTTCTTCAGCCCTCCCTGAAAGGTGTGGTTTCATGTCCCTCTCCATGGTCACCTTCTCTGAACGCATCTCACGTTGTCATCATTTCTCTTAAGAACTGGAGCGCTGATTAGAGGAGGGGACAGAAGCTGTCATCTAAGGGTATCAAGTACAGTGTGGGGCTAGAATCCAGGTTTGAAGCATCCATTTCTAGTGTGTTCTGCCATACAGGACCGGGACCACCAAGTGAGGGTGGTTTCTAAGACTCCTTTTCTTTTCTTTTCTTTTCTTTTCTTTTTTAAAGCACATTCTTTTGTTTGTTTGTTTAATGGTTTGTTTTTGTTTTTTTGTTTTTCAAGACAGGGTTTCTCTGTGTAGTTTTGCACCTTTCCTGGAGCTCACTTTGGAGACCAGGCTGGCCTTGAACTCACAGAGATCCACCTGGCTCTGCCTCCCGAGTGCTGGGATTAAAGGCGTGTGCCACCACCGCCCAGCTTACGACTCCTTTTCTTAGAAATTCATGTAAAGATCTCTCTCTCTCCCTCCCTCCCTCCCTCCCTTCATCCCTCTTCCTCTCCCTCCATCTCCCCTCCCTTCTTGTAAACCTAAGGATAGAAACCAGGGCTCTTGCATGCTGGGCAAACACTACCACTGAGTGACATTTCCCGCCCATGAAGATCTCTTCTGACTGCACAGGCCCCACACGGTCAAGCTTCTTCAGCCCACATTGGCAGCCTCCTCAGGAAGCTAACGAAGAGCAGAAGACAATAGGCGTGGTGGGTTGCTATTTAGAAATGGGGTTCCCCAGAGCTGGAGGATTCTGCTTTGGGATGCATTTATTCTCAGGTTATTCTGAATACAACAGGAAAGAGGCCCAGATGCCACAGAAATGGTGTCTCGATGTGACCATCAGGAGATCGCCACGGTCGATACCCAACCTTGGAAACCTCCTCAATAGCTTCTTTCTACCAAAATAAGGGAGGTTCCTGGGGGGCCCCCAGTGCTGCCGCATTAGGTCATTGTCTTATGATCTTGGTGTCAGTGCCGGGTTTCTGTCACTACAGATCCCAGGGTCCCCAGAATCTCTGCAAACCCCAGACCTTGGCCCCAGCTCACTGGCCAGAGAGAGAAGCCCTCAGCACTGCATTCCTGCAGATTCCCACAAGCTCCCGGGCCAGCCTCCTCAACCACGCTGTTAGTGGCGGGAGGCGGTGGTTACAGAAGCCATGAGTCAGGCTGTCGGAACCAACCCTGCCAGTTCCACCTTCCATCCAACCACAAAGTCAGCAAAAGGCAGTCCAGGGGTTGGCTGGAAACCGCTGTCGCTACATACTCTGCAGGTGGGCAAGGCAAATGGAATTTGCCCGTGTGAATTGTCCTCCCTCCAGATGGACCACGCCTTCCTTTCCGACGGCTGGCAGCAGCGAGTCTTGTCTCCTGCAGCAGGGACTCCAACTCTGGAGCACTTGCTGGAGCACTTGCTGGAACATAGAACAGTTGAGATTCAAAACAAAAGCAAGAGAGGTGGGGATTGGTGTGTTGTCACTGCCCCCCCCCCCCCAGCCCAGCCCCGGCCAATGCCACTAACCCACCTGGGAAATGAGCGCAAGGGTCCATCAGGGACAAAAGTGCCTCCAACAAGAACCTTAGCCATTGGTGTGTGGGTGTGGGAGTAGAGGACTTAAGGGATCCTGACATCATTTGTATAGGCTCACAGGTGCTAAGTGACAAAGGTGTGGATTTTGGAAGCTCTGAACCAGAGTTAAGTAGTTTTCTTTGCTCATGATTTCCAGAAGCTTTACTGCGCCGAGGTGTTTCGGGGCAGAGAGAGTGAGAAGAGAGACAACACCAAACCTTCCCGTGAGCCTCTGCAGAACGCTTTTTAACAGAATGCTGACCAAGGAACCATCTGGGCTACAGCCTCAGATTGTTTAAGCTCACATACAGAGAGAGATTTCATATTCCTAAGCCAAGGGCTCCCAGAACACACCACGGCAAATCAGTACACAAGGAGAGATCTGTCTCTGCTAAGCCTGTGCTGGGAATGGGGCCTTGTGTGAGGACCCTTGGCAAGTCCAGCCCTTTGCCAGCCACGTGAATGGGCTGGTACAGGAGTAGGATTCGGGTGTCAGACAGGTCCACGGGCTGCTCTGTTGTTCATGGAATTGGACATGCTCTCTTCTCTGTCACCAGTCTGTACCAGGGGACATACGGTCCCAGACTCTGCCTTTTCAGGGATTGAACGCCTCAGCAAACCATCAGTCAGAGGACCACCCTTTGAACAGCAAGCTCCCAGACATCCTCTGAAAGCTTCCTGGAGGGGCGGGCTGATTTGAGTGGAACAACCTGGATGGAAAAGGCAGAAGAAAATGGAGTCGGGGCTACAGAATGACGTGAAAGTGGGGGACAGTTTATCAGCAAGGCAGGTTCTGACAGCTGAGGCATCAGGGAAGTCAGGTCCTGCAGAGACCTGGACCTTACAGATAGGAATAGAACGGGAGACTCAAGCAATGGCTGCAGGATGCACTACAACACCCAGTCATTGGTGAATCTCTCACAGGCACACATTGTGACAGACAGGGATGGTACAGGGACTGGAGACCATAGCCGGGGTCCCTGCTGACCGCTCTGTTAACAGGTATGATTGGGCTCCGGGTTCCTCTCTTCAGAAGAAATCTCTGCCTTCCTGATAGGAGATGGGATGTCATCAACACCTTTTACCTCCTGTAGCTGGTCGGCTACACTCAGCAGGGAGGCAAGGCAGCATGGGCTGACTCACCCCACCAGGACTGTCTTCCCATGACCTGTAAGTCCCAGGCTTGGCAAGGAGAGGGAAAGGGTGGGAGGAGGGGCCTAGCTACAGACACCCTATGGCTCAACAGGGTGGGAGGAAATGGGGACCTAAACTGTGGGAGGCTAAGGGAAGCGGGTAGGAGGGGGAGCACTACACTGGAGCAAGAACGGAGGAGGCCAGGGGACACCTGCCATCCCACAGTGTCCCAGAGATCACAGTGAATGTTCACATGCTTCCACCTCGTGCTGTTTTGAGCCTGATATTTACACAAGCTCGTTTAATCCCCACAAGAACCTGGTGAGGTCATTGCTAATATCATTCCCATTGTGTAGAGGAAGAAACCCAGACGTCGTAACGCTGCCAAAGCCACTCAACAACTATGTGGGGGAGGTGGCATTGAACCCGAGAAGCCTGGTGCCACAGCTTGTGCCTCCAATGACGCTCCAGAAGAAGCTGATTCTGGGCAACACGTGACTTCTCCTCTCCCTGCTCCCCCCCCCCCCCCCCCCCCCCCCCCCCCCCCCGCTCCCCTTGACCAAGTGAACAGAATGCAGAACAGGTTGCTTGCTGGTGGCCAGGCCCAGAACACCCTGACTCCAGGAATGACAGTCGGCCCTCACGAAATCTCTTCAGGCAATCTCTCCTTCATGAAAGCCTTTTTGCTCACTCCCCTTCTGGCTGAAGTAACCCTGGCTTTATCCTAGATGGACCTCTTCAGACATCCAGCTGCTCCCACCCGGGGCTCCAAATCTCTTCACCTTTCAGAGTCGCAAGACTCTGACTTTTCTAGAACACCGCCTTGTGTGCAACCTGTTCAACAAGAGGCCAGGACTCTGGGAGAGAGTCATTCATCATTCCTCATACCCAGAGAGTAGTCACTGCGTGTCACCAAGTGCCACCGTGTGCCTGGTGAACAAAAGGCCAATCCCGGCTCTGTTGTGCTTTCGCTCAAGTGGAAAGACGCCGTGAAGACAAGCTGAGCCGGGGCAAAGAACAGCATGTAGCAGCAAAAACGAAAACCCCGAAGGGAGCATGAAAGGGAAAGGGACAGACAGACCGACAGTAGAGCACTCGCAGAGCCGGCTTTGGTAGCCAGGGGTGGCCTCCCTGTGAGCCCGGAAGACCTGAAGAAGGTGGAGTTGGCTGTGCAAAGTTTCATTCGTGCTCCCAGTGGTCCTTGCCCCTCTGGGGGCTCGGCCTGCTGAACTGCGGGGTCTGTGGCAGCTTCCAAACCACCACAGTCGCTCTTGCTTCCTACACTTGAGTTGTTCAGACTCCCTGGTCCAGCTGGAGCTTGCTCTCCAGGCCGCTGTTCTTCCTCCTCCTCTGACCAGTACAGACTAGCCTGGGGGGTGAACCGGGAGGAGGCGGACCACTGCCCTGTCCGCTGCCGGGAAAGGAGAGGGCTGCGTCTTGGTCTCATGGCTGTCTTACAGCTACCCTGGGGTAGATGCTCCAGGTTCCTCTGACTTTGTGCTAGACTCAGAGAGGGTCAGGGGTAGGTGGGTGCAGGGGCACACAAGGCCTGTCGGAGGCCAATAGTGAGTGTCAGTCCCATACAGCAGCATCAGGGACTGGAGGGTCTCCCACCAACTCTCCAGACCCCAGCCCTGGGCCAATGCTGTGATGCATCCATCATCTTCAGGAAAGGTACCTTATCATACTGCCTGGCCTCTCATAGCTTTCTACAATCAACCCCTTCAAACTGCGAGGGCAAGGATAGTTGCTTGGAGCCTCTGGAGGTAGGAGAGACTCGGCCAGTTGTCCCAGGTCCCTGATTCCATCATGGCCTCCAGAAGTCTAGAGGATATCAGGAGAGCTTTGATTGCTGGACCATGGGAGGCAGGCCTCCCCTAACAAGACAGGGCCATCCTTACTAACAGTCATCCATCTGACTCTACAAGGGACCCAGAGTCCATCCCAGATGCAAGCCACACACTGTGGTTGTAATTTGCTTGCCCAGACCCTGGGCAGTAGTCATATTCCAGAGCTATTTGGCAGGAAATTAGAGCTTCCGGGAACCCCAAGAGTGGCCTAGGACATCATTATTAGAAGGGAAGGCTCTGTTTCTATCCACCATACACAAGAAGCTGGTGTCAAAATGCAGAATGGTTATATCCCCAAGTACACTGCCTATCCAGAGGATTTTTGTCATGAAAGAAAGAGAGAGAGAGAGACAGAGAGAGACAGAGAGAGAGAGAGAGAGAGAGAGAGAGAGAGAGAGAGAGAGAGAGAAAGAAAGAAAGAAAGAAAGAAAGAAAGAAAGAAAGAAAGAAAAGAAAACTTGGTTGCAAGTTTTCTTTCTCTGAAGTAGGGACTTGACACCCACTAGCCAACCACCCTAGGCTCCCTGGTGAGTTCTAGGCCAGTGAGACCGTGTCTCAGGAAGCAAGTAGACCACACCAGGGGAACAATTCCTGCGGCTGTTCTTATGTCCATCTCATGTATGTGCACACACATGCACATGTACCCCTGCACTCAAATAAAACAAGACGAACTAAAAATAAAACGCAGATCCCAAAGACAGCCCCAGCTGCCCAGTATAAGGGCAGTGCTGTAGGGAACATCATGGGGGAGGGGAGAGGAGGGGAGGGGCGAGGAGGGGAGGGGCGAGGAGGGGAGGGGAGAGGAGGGGAAGAGAGAGGAGAGGAGGAGGGGAGGGGAGGGGAAGAGAGAGGAGAGGAGGAGGAGAGGGGAGGGGAGGGGAGAGGAGGGGAGGGGAGAGGAGAGGAGAAGAGGAAAGGGGAGAGGAGAGGAGGAGAGAGGAGAGGAGGAGAGGGGAGGGGAGAGGAGGGGAGGGGATCTTCAAAGGCAGCACATCTCCTCTTCCTTGATTCTGTGGGCTTTGCCTCCACTCTCCCCCACCATTCTCTCACTCCACTTCCCGCCCACATCACCAGCTTGACCCACTAGACATGGCATCTGGTCCAGTCTTCCTGTGTCCCTTCTGGCCCTCTTCCAACTAAAGAGATTTTTAAAAGCATAAATCAGGCTAAACTAGTTGTACACATCTGTAATCCCAGTACTCAGGAGGCTGGAGCAGGAGGATTGCCGGGAGTTGGGGGCCATCATGGACTACATAACGAAACTAACTTAATACTCTCTCTATATATGTATCTGTCTGTCTGTCTGTCGGTCTTTCTATCTATCTCTATCTTCCTCTCTCTCTTTCATTTTCCCCTCCCCCATCTGTGTGTGTGTGTGTGTGTGTGTGTGTGTGTGTGTGTGTGTGTGTGTGTGTTGTAATGTAGGAGCTAGATAGTGGCACTGATCTGTACTATTATCTCAGTACTTGGGTGATGAAAGAAAGAGTATCTCAAGTTCAAAGCTGTCTATCCTCAGGCACATAGAGAGTTATAGCCTGAGCTAAAGAGGCTTTTTCTTATGAATGATAGGTGATAGGTAGATGACAGATAGACAGACAGACAGAAAGACAGACAGACAGATAGATAAGACATATGAAGAGAGAGACAGAGACAGACAGACAGACAGACAGACAGGCAGGCAGGCAGACATGTAAACCAGTGTGTGTTAGTCTTGCTAAAAACTCCCAGTAACTTCCCATGATGCCCTTCCCCATGTCCTGCAAGGACTGACGTGATCCTGGCCAGGCCTGGTCTCTTCTCCCATCCTTTCCAGCCTCTCTCAGTACCTTGACAACATCACATCCCCTGCCATCTCTCTGCTACCAACATCCTCTCCACTCGCTTCCTATGGCTAGCTGCTGTCAACCCAGAGAACCGAACCCAGGGAAGGTTTCTGCAAGGAAGCTTGTTCATCAAACCTTCAGCTAAATCAAGTCCCATGCCGAGCATTTTCTCTTTCTCTCGGTTTTTCTTCACACTTTGAAACAGGCACACACAGGTTTAACTGTATATATGAATTATTTATAGCAAGTCTTTCTAGCTTTCGCTGGTGTAGTATCTGCTTATTATCTCTCTCCCCTGGTCTGCGAAGATCAGTCTTGGTCTGTCACCATGGTAACCTCATAACCAGACAGTAGCTGGCATAGGATGTGTTCAATAAACATGTGTTAAATGTATAGATTAATGAATTGATGGATTGATAAGCTCTCCTAAAAGAAACACCTACACATAACAGACCCAATGCTTACAGAGACATGTGAATTAGGTAAGTACATGACTCCCCTTTATTTCCTTTTTATTTTCTGTGTATGTTTTGCCTGCATGTCTGTATGTGCATCAAGTGCATGCCTGGTACCCAGGGAAGTCAGAAGAGGGAATCAGAGCCCTTCTGGAGCTATAAATGAGTATGAGCCACTGTGTGGGTGCTGGGAACCTAACTCAGATCCTCTGGAAGAGCAACAAATGCTGTTAACCACTGAGCCATCTCTCCAGCCCCAACACACACACACACACACATACACACACACACACACACACACACACACACACACACACACACACACACACACACACACCAACAACAACCATGCTGCTTTTTTATTTTGTTTGTCTGTTTTGAGACAAGCTCTGTCTATGTAGCCCTAGTTGTCCTGGAACTTACTATGTGGACCAAGCTGGCCTCAGACTCACAGAGATCTGCCTGCCTCTGCCTCCCAAGTGCTAACATTAAAGGAGTGTGCCACCATGCCTGGCCACATGACCTTTTAAGAGAAAAATTGTTCTTCTAGAGCAGGAATGCTTTTCGACATAGTGAAATGCTGTTGTCATCTACAAATGCATTGGGTCGTGCTCATCACTTTCCTGGGACCCAGGCAGTCTGTGACCTACAATGTGGACAGCTTGTAATAAAAAGCTATCACTTTGATTTATTACAGGACTCTGTAACTGCAAAAGATAATGTCTGTTTTGCTGTGTGTTCCAATCGTGTTAATAGTTGATGTCCACAAACCAGGTTCTATGCAGGTCACCTACTGTGGGAATGACTTCTGTACTCACTCAGTCTGTTTGGTAGGACACTAGGATCTATGAAGGAATGAGCTATGGCTCTAGGCATCAGTTTACATAAGAAGGGAGAAGAGGGGATCAGTAGCCACAACTAAATGAGAAAAGGGCTTTAATTCACAAACTGTAACCTGATTGACCAACAGTAATAGTGTCTGACTGGCCAGAGAGTGATCAAAACTTTGCAACTGATATGTTTGTGCGTTATTTCACACAAGTTTTCATATGACAAGGATTGGTACGCACATATTTTTCTTTGCATAATCAGAAATCATTCGAATATTTGTTAGCTAGAATACTAAGTAATCTCTTGAAAATAGACTTCCTTCATCAGATATTAAGTGTGTTGCGCAAATAATCTAAAATCATAATAAAAATGATCCTATATGCAATCATAATAAAAGTAATCCCTGCCCTATGTGACCTAGGATGAGTCACTTAACTTCTCTGGGCCTCAATTTCCTTGTGTATAAAATGGGCTTACTTACATAGGACCTAACTTTGTGTGTTATTATAATTAGAGTTTACATAGTACAGTGCCTAGCTCACTATAGACACCTGGTCCATGGGGACTAATATTATTTATTAGTATTATCCGTAGCTCATAAACTATACCTCGTGTCTCAGCGGAATCCATCACTCACTCCGTCATTCTCTGTGAGGGCCTAAGTCAGTGAGAGATGCCAAGCTAAAGGGTCCCCTGGGTCAAATTCTCAAGGAAAAAAATCCTTTGTTCATTCCCCCAAATCTTCATCCCAGTTGCCGGCCTCTTCTGGGAGCTGGCAGGGCATGGTGGGTGGGAAGAATATGAAGCCAGACAGCTCATCCTCAACAGGCCTTCAGACCTGTCACTCTGTTCTGCCAGCCCAGCACAAACTCAGCAGGTCTCGGCCTGGGAACCGCCCCACCCTATGCCTTGCCCACCGCTTTCCTCAAGAGCACCCCAGCCTGGCCCAGGCTCTGCATTGCCCAGGCCTGACTTTCCAGAGGAAACTACTTTGAGATTGGCATGAGCTTAAGGTGTGGCTCCTGTGGCCCTGGCCAGCCCTGAGTGTAGAGCCACAGGGTGGAGCAGGGGCGGGGTGGGGCAGGGTGGGATGGGGAGACACAATGCACACCCGCTCCCCAGGGCCTGGGTGCTTTGCACAAGTGTGGAAACATTTTTCTCCTGAGTCTTCAATTGAGAGCAATTTAAATTCCTGTAGCTGTTGGGGTGGAGGCTGAGAACCTGGGGTGAGCTGGTGGGTGGAGCCAGGGAGGGAGGGTTGAGCAGGGCACCCAGAGCTGACTTCGGGGAATCACAACCTGGGTAAATCCTCAGTGCGGGGAAACTGAGGCCTCTCCAGGGGAAACAAGAAGCACTAAGGCCATAGTCAGAGAAACGGGGCCAAGTGAGCTCGGGAAGGAGAAGCCGTGAGACCAGGAAGGGCATTGCAGAGGCAAGAGTGGATAAAAATGGGGGAAAAGGGAGCTGTGAGATGCCTCAGGGAGTCAGGGTGCTTGCTGCCAAGTCTGAAGACCCGAGCTGAATCCCTGGAACCCACATGGTAGAAAGAAAGAATTGACTCCTCCTGCAAACTGTGCTCTGACATCCACACGTATCCCCACGCATGCGCACGGGCACACACAATGTAATTTTTTTTTTAATTGTTAAAGATAATGCTGACCCCCTTCTCTCTAGAAATAAGATGGCAGCTGCAGCAGGCCAGGCAGTGGCTTCCAGGATCCACAAATCCTTCATCAATCCAGGACATAAGAATGGACTATGGGCTCCGACCCACCCACCCACCAAGATAAGGCTACCTGCGCATCCTATGGTTCCTGAATGCCCTCTTCAGGCTGGCCTCCCTCTGCTGGACCCCACATCTCCCATCAGGTCCAGGGTAGGGAGAGCAGGAAAGGGGCAATGGGAGCTGAGTCCCTGGACTCACGCTCTGTGCCCTGACCCAGGTAGACCCACAACTAGTTCACAGGAGACTCCGACTCTGGCCCAGGTGCTGCATTTTGGTGAGTCTTGGAGTGTTTCTCAACCTATAAGGTCCAAGTGCAGAGAGGGAGTGAATTGACCTGGGTCAGTAGCGGTACCCCTCTCATACCCCACCTTCCTCAGGAACAGAAGCAGCAAGAACTTGCCCAAAGCTCCCAGAGTCAGACTTGGCAGAACCAGAATTTGACAAGTTCTCGGTCCAGAGCACGGGTCTACAGCTTCAAGAGTTGATCTCAAGGCAAGCAGACCCCTAGAGGCCCCTGATTTTAGTGGTCCTGCCTCTAAAGTGGGCGTAGTAGAAAGGAGCTCTTCCCAGAACATAAGATTGAAAACAGATATAAGGGCATGAGTGCAAATCTGTTGGCAAGATGGAGCAAGGGTCTCTAATGCTCCAATCCAGGGCTAAGTAGGGCATGTGAGTGAACAAAGGGCACCCAGAGCTCCTTGAGGACCCAGAGTAGCGAAAGGTGGATAGAGAGGTTGTTCTTGGAGGTGTTTGAGAAAGATGGGCATGCAGGAGTCAGGGTGCCAAGTGTGCATTGGTCCTACCCTCATCTTTCTGACACTCCCACCAATACTTAGGTAGTCATGAGGCCAGCCCATCTTGGCCATCCTGGCACCTCTGGTGTTAGACCCAGTTCCACGGTAAACACAACAGCGATGTAAGGAATGGACGAAACAAGTAAGGCTGTGTCCTTGTGCTCCGGAATCTATCTGGGAATTTCTGTGCACATGTCCATGGTCCCTCTGTTCCCTCGGAATGTCAGGGAGAACGTGGAAGACCACTTGGCCTCATCACATCCCTTGTCTGTTGAATTTAGAAGGGCTCCCTGCCCTGGCTCATCAACTAGGTACGGCCCTGCACTCTGGCATTCTCTTGTTCTCTCCTCCATGAGTAAGATAGGACAGGACCAACTCCTTTGGCTCCACTTATAAGTGAATACTTCACGACCCATGAAGGCCAGGGACTTCAGCCAGGCACAGGGACTCACTTGGATCTAGAATCTAGAAGAATGGAGCTGATAGGGAAAGAGTAGAATGGGAAGGCAGGGGATGGCATGTGAGTTCTTGGGTTCTCCCAGTCAATAATAATTCATTGTGTGTCGTGTATTTCAAAATAGAACAGTCTTCCAATTCCTGAGGAAAGGCTCTCTCCTTCTCGACACCTGAAACAAGGCTAGTACCAAGCCCTGCCTACATATGTGGTGGTTTTCCTACCCACACTGAAGTTTTGCTTGCAATTTAGGCACAGGAGAAGTCTAACAAAGTAAGCAATGGTAAACTAGAACAGCAGTGCTAATATACACCGTAATAAAGAGTTATTTGAGTGTTCCCCCTTCTCTTTTGCCTCACCCTCCCCTGTCTTGACACCTTTTTGAATTGCTTGTGGTCACACTTCTTGGTGACGGAGAGTGACCGAAGGACTGTGTACTGGGGTCGGGCCAGGGGAACTACTAGAGCCAAAAGCTCATGACAAATATCCCCACTACAAAGAAATGGTGAACATCTGGGTTTTGTTTTTTTAAATCTTCCCAATACCCCTGATGACCTTAGGAGAAAAGATACGTTTGGGGGCAGGTTCAGAGCAGAGCAAGAGAACAGGCTGCCTCCTGTTTCTAAGATTTGTAGACACCCCCATACACACCTCCCCCTGGCTTCCCCTCCTTCCCACCAGGACTCAGTAGACACACTTCCCTCCAGAAAGCCCTCCTGCCTTTCACGGCCCTATCTGCACCTTTTATGCCCATCACAGCCACTCCATGACTGGTACAGTGTCCAGCATATAGTCAGAGCTCAGGACATGGTTATGAGGGATGGATGTGATATGGTTTGAATGAGAAATGCAGCCTTCACACACACACACACACACATACACACACACACACACACACACTTCTCTGCCCCACATGCACACCGGCTCATGTGTTTAAACACTTCATTCTCCAATAGTGACACTGTTTGAGGACGTCGTAGAACCTTTGGGATGTGAGGCCTAACTGCCAGGCAATAGACCTTGGAGGTGGGACTTGAGGGTTTGAGGCCCACTCTACCTCCTGTCCAAGCTGCCTGTGCTTCCTGATCCACAGAGCTATGAGCAAGCCGCCTTACGCTCTTCCCTGTGGTTTTCCCACCATGATGGACTGTGCCCTCCGCTGTTGAAGCTGTGAACCAAAATGAACCCTTCCTTTCTTAAGTTGCTTCTGTCTGGTATTTTTATCATAGTAATGAGAATAGTAACTAAGAGAGAGCGCTATGTAAGTGAAGCCATGACCACAGGCTAAGCCCCTAGGACGGTATTCTTTCCATGTCTGTATCACTAATGTCTGTTTCAGGAGCATAGCTCAGGATAAATAGGGAGTATGGTGTCCAGAAAGCAGGACAAGTGATGCCTGCAGGAACAGGTTGACCGATTAGTGTGCACCGGAAGACGTAGGTTGAACCCAGATGCTCAGCGCAATGTGAGGTGAATCCACTATGCTTGGGAGGTCCCAGGGAAAGTTCTGAGACAGAACTTACAGGTGTTGCTGATGGATGGCACAGGGAGACCAGGAGAAAGGATTCCAGCAGAGGGAGGCCTGAGAAAGGCCTGGTGGTGCAGGAGAACCTGCCCCCTTGGGGGATTGCCCTAGAGGGCTGTTGAATTGGGTGTTCTACTATCTCTTGTGGATTATCTATCTGTCTGCTCAGAAACTGTGCTACCATGCTGTCTTCTTAGCTCTGGGATTTTTTTAAATAATGTATCTAAATTTATTTTATGTTCATTGATGTGAAGGTGTCAGATCCGCTGGAACTGGAGTTACAGACAGTTGTGAGCTGCCATGTGGGTGATGGGAATTGAACCCGGGTCCTCTGGAAGAGCAGCCAGTGCTCTTAACCACTGAGCCATCTCTCCAGCCCCAGCTCTGGGATTTTTAAGCCCTGGAAGATATGCAGATCACGGGAAAGGGGAAACTGAGGCACTCAGACTAGCCCAAGCCTCTTGGCAGCTCTGGCCTGAACAGCTGCCCAATGAAACCATCCTTCCTTCCTCCCTCAAGGGTTCCCTGCCCCTCAGACAGTGGGCTCTCAGTGCCCAGGCCAGGAGGAGAAAGAAAACAGGAACCATCCAAAGAGGCTCCATTGTTCCCCAGCAAATGACTCACATGGGGAATGCTCCCTGCCTGTGTGACAGCCCTCTTCCCCAGTATGCTGTTCCTGGTGACTCAGAGGCTAAAATCACAAACCCTGTCCCTGTTCCCACCTCCCTCCTGGGCTCTGAGAGTGTATGTGCATTACTCAGGCATCAGCTTCTCTCCTGTAGGTGGGTAAAAGCTGTAGGTGGGTAAAAGAAGACCAGACCGGCATAAGTTCCTCCAAGCTGGGCAGATATGAGGGTCTTGATTCCCTGTGACGCTCGGGAGAAATGACAGAAACACCCCTCAGTGTGTGCAGTGTGCTGGCCTTTTATTCCTGGAGTGGTGCAGGCATAGGGGTCTGGCAGAGTACGGGCTTCTAGCTGGCCCAGCTCCCGCTTTCCAGAAGGGAGTTTGCACTGGGTGCCTAGGAGGACCCAGAGCTGGCATGCTCAGGGCAGGGACACAGGCAAGGGGCAGAGCTTTGGCGAGAGCAGCGCCCGCCGTCTCTATTTCCAGCGCCCGGTGACTTTGGCCTTCCCACGAGTTTTGGAGCTGCAGGAGAAGCAGAACCCCAGGAGATGGAGGGAGTGGGGGTGACAGTTTCCAGTGGGGCAGAGGGCAGGCTAAGGAAAGCTAAGGGTTGAGATGGACAGCCTGGAGCAGGGGTGGGATATGACAACGGCCTTGCCCCGCCCCATCCCACCCTGCACGCGTAAGCAGTGGCTAAGGCTGAAAGAAGAAAGCTGTGAACGGAAGGAGAAGAGGAAGGGCTGGGGTCCAAACCCTCACAGCAGGACGGGGAAGAGAGAGGCAGGATGCACCGTGAGAGAGGGGCCGTAGACACTTACACTTTCTGGTTGTCATTGATCCTGTTTCGCAGGACGTTGATCTGGAAGGAAAACAGGGAAGATAAAGGATAAAGTGGAGGTTCATTCAGTGAGGTCTGGGAGGGAGAAGGGGGTTCAGCGTAGAAGCAAGGGTGCAAAGCAGGAGGAGATAAGTACCAGAACACTGTGGGGGGGGCGGTGAGTGAGTTGAATGGACTGATGGAGGACGGGGAAAGAGGCTTTGAGGGTCAGCCGTGGTGGGGAGCAGGTCAAACCGGAGCACGGCAGAAGGATGGGCACAGTGAGCAACTCACCTCGTACTTCTGCTGCTTGAACTTCTCCTGCAGGTCGAACTTCTCGGCCTCCAGGTTGTGAATGCTCTGCCAGAGCTCCTTGGCCTTCTCTCTGCGGAAGCCGCAGTGGGAGGGGAGGGAGGCGCATTAAAGACGGTGACTTTGGCTTTCACCCTGGCCCCGACTGGCCTGCATGGTCCCCCAGCCTGCCCTTGCACATTCAGGTCTGCAGAGGGTGCCTCCAGCCTGGGCTATGGGCCTGGCCATTCTGAAATTCTGGGTCCCTGCTACTGTGCCCCGTGTTCAGGGACAGACACCAGGGGCTGCCAGAGCACAGTTCTGAGAGTCCTGGTGCTGTAGAGCATCTAGTTCGATCCTCCTTCCCACCTTCTGCGTGAAGGTGGGCAAGCAAGGACTCAGTTCTCCTTCCCTGTCCGCCAAGCTCCCACGGGAGGCCTGACCTGTGAGGCCCAACCCCTGGTCATGAGCCTTGGTAAATGTGTGAGGGCGGGACTCCCCCTGGTGGTTTACAGGAAGAAGTACCCTCCACCCCACTCTAGAGAACAGGGCCAGAGGCCACCCACCCAACTGGGCCCACCTCAGCTGGTCTTCATTCAGGTGGTCGATGGCCAGGGCCTTCCTCCTCTCGGCCAGGATCTTCTTCTTCTTCTCTCGCTCCGTCTGTCTCTTCCCGCTCTTGCGCTCTGTCTGAAGGGGGTGGGGAGCAGGGATACTTGTCTAGAAATGGCTCCTCCCTGTCCCCTGACCCTCCCAATACCCTGGGGGCGTAGGGCCAGGTCTGCAGAACACCAGGTTCCTATCCTGTCGCTCTAGCAACATGACACACCATCACCTTCTAGATCCCCCCCAGAGAAACTGAGACAGGGGCAAGGAGGGGCCTAAGTGCCCTCCCTCCTCCCACAACTCCTCCTCCAACAAGGTGTGCTCCCCTCCCAGGGAGCACTCTACAACTAAAGGGAGGACTCAAGGCTTCGTACCCACCTGAGCTTGCTAAACCAGGAAACCATGAGAGAAAGACCCAGAGAGAAAGACCAAGACCGCCACAGAGACACGGAGAGAAGCAGGGTGGGAGACAGGAAGACAGTAAGGACAAGGTGATTCGGCTGCTCAGCAGGGACTGACTGCTGTGCCGAGCACAGGTCTGGGGCTCAGGGAGGGAAATGTTCAGAACATTTGCCTGGTATGGTCACTGTGAGGACAGAGACATGGGGGCAGAGCTGGGGGCTTAGGGTATCTGAAAGAAAATATTCCGATGCCTCCATGCATAAAGAAAATCGGGCCTGGTTGGGCACGGTGGCCCTTGCCTTTAATCCCAGTACTTGGGAAGCAGAGGTTAGGTGGATCTCTGTGAGTTCAAGGCTAGCCTGGTCTACAGAGTGAGTTCCAGGACAGCCAAGGCTACACAGTGAAAGCCTGTCTTTAAAAAACAAAACAAAACAAAAGATGAAGAAAGAAAATCAGGCCCCAGCCCTGACGGGGTGGGGGGCTGGAGGGGACTGGGGGGGCTGGGGGGCAGGGTATCTAGTAGGTGTGAGTGTCCATGAGAAAGCACCCCACATCCGTGCAGCACACACTTTCCACGCTAGCTCATTGCCTCTCGGAAGCTGCAGGGCAGGCAATACTAGGCCGTGTGAGAAGACAGGGTCAGAGGGTAGCAGGCCATGCTGCTGTGGGGGCAGAATCAGCTCTCTAACCAGAGCTCCAGGACCCGAGATTCTCTCGGTTGCACCCAGTCACCTTGGGGAGCCAGCATGAGGAGGCATATTAGAGTTCTAACCTTTGCCCACAGCAGAGCCCTCCTAGTGAAGCCACGGTCAGGCTGATAGCCAGCTGGGGGTGTGGGGGCGTGGGGGCTAAGCATGGGGGAGACCTTAGACTTCAGCCACAGCAGTTGGGAATTTCTTCATGGATCCAACCAAAGGCAGCCTTGAGGATACACTGAGATCTCCTGGTGCCCGATGCCGCTTCCCACCTACCTTCTGGATGTACCCTCCAAAATGCATCATGTTAGACAGAGCCTTCTTCTTCCGGGCCTCATCCTCAGCCTTCCTCCTGTTCTCCTCCTCCTCACGCCGGGCCCTCTCTTCCTGATTTCAGGGAGGGCAAATAAACGCATTAGTGTCGAGGGTGGGAATCCAGACTCTGGGTTGAAGCTGGTGTTCTTTACAAAAGAGCTCAGCTTTCTTCCCATTGGACAAGGAGCTTTCTGAGGTACCCTCTGGCACAAGATGGGCAAAGTGGAGTTTACTGAATGGGTAGATGAACTGTTGTATGAATGAGTTAATGAAGCACCGATTCACATCTGTAAAATCCCACCATCCCCCCAGGCTGAGAGGCCCTCTGTCCTCACATCCTGTGCTAGAGAAGGGATGGGAGCTAGGGGGGTCTTAAAATCATGAGCACAAGGCCCCAGCGAGTCTGTCCTATTCATTGGTGTGATACCAACGCTGAGCCAATGACCTGAACTTCTGTGATAAATGCTGCCTCTCAAACTGATGTCATGAATAGAGAGGGCACTGGGACTTCTGGGGCTCCGTGGCTAGTGTGGTCACTCACAGCCAAGCGGTTCTGCCGTTCCTTCTCCCGCTCATTGCGAATGCGCTGCTGCTCAGCCCGCTCTGCCCGCCGCTTTTCCTAGGGAGAGAGGTAGAAACTCCTATGTGTGCCCAGGAGGGGTGTTATCCCCAGTCCAGGGACTGAGAGGCGGCCCTCTTCCGCTCTCAGCCTGCTCCAGGGACCCAGATGGAAGTGGCCCATCACAGGTGGAGACTGTCTCGATTCTGTGGGAAATGACTTCCCTTGTCTCCCTTAAGGGCTGTATCCACGCTCTGGCCCCAGTCCTGGCCCTGGCGGCTTTTCTGTGCTCAAAGATGCATGACTGGAGTGCGCATCTGAGTAAAGCAGGCTGGGTACAGAAAAACAAGGAATCAAATAATCTCCTCTCTCAGACTGGAATTCTGGGTGTCACCTAGGATTGCGCAGGCCGATCCCGCGTCTCCTGCAGTAGTGAGGCAGCTATGCCCCATGGGTAGGAAGGAGGAACAGGGAACACAGACTTGACTGCCGTTCCACAGCCAGTGGTGCCTGGTCAAGCCCAGCTAGAGCCAGAACTTATCAGGCTCCTGTTGGCAAGGAGCATCCGCACCGATAGGCAGGTGGCAGGGACCCAAGGAGAGCAGCATCCAACAGGTTGGCAGCTCGAGGCAGACTGCGGAGGAGGAGCGCGCGGGGGCGGGGGGGGGGGGCGAGGAGGACCGGGTGGACTGTGGAAGATTGACACGTACGATCCTGTCTTTGAGCGAGATTAGCTCCTCCTCCTCCTTCTTCCGGTTCTCAAAGTGAGCCTCGATCAGCGTCTGTAGTTCATTCAAATCCTTCTCCATGCGCTTCCGGTGGATGTCCTGTGGGGAGAGCCTGGCTGAGCCTGCCGCACCCGTGAAATGAGTGGGCTCAAGGCAAAAAGTACTAACCGGGCATGGGACCTGAACCTCTGCCGTCCCTACAGCATCCTGCCCACGGCCTGCCCCAGCCCACAAGATCAGGAGCTCGGTCACTCTCATTGGAGTCCTTGTCCCCACCCCAAGCTGGCCTGTTCAACCCGCAGCCACCACTCACATCAAAGTCCACTCTCTCTCCATCGGGGATCTTGGGTGGCACCAAGTTCGGCATGAAGAGCCTGCTGCAGAGAGGAATGGAGAGTCAGGGGTCACCAAGGCGACTGGGGAGGTGAGGGACTATGTGTTCCTGGAGCCTCTGGGGCTGTCTTCCTGCAGGAGCGTTCACCTCTGTGATGATGTCTACCTCACTTGCTCAGACTTTCAGCGAGTTAATATCATTTTGTTCTCTCACTAGATCTCAGAAGGGGGCAGCGCTGACCCCCATCAGGAAAATGAAGGCTTAAAACTACACAGCTGGGAAGCAGAAGAGCTGAGCTTGGATGGTGTGTCCGTGCCCCCACCCCCACCCCACCCGCGTGGGTCTCTGATTCTTGATTTCCTCATATGCTCTTGGGCCTTTGGGAGCTAAAAGGAGATGCTCCAGGTGATATGCAAGGCAGTCAGCAGAGAGGACGAACAGAGCTAAGACCCACACAGGCCACTGGAGGCCATGAGGGTGCTAAGGCGCCATCTGCTGGCGATATAAGCATTGCCAAGAAGGAAATGCTCCCTCCCCGTGGCCCCACACTCACAGCCTCCAGATGGGGTTCCAGGTATAGGACAAAGCTACCCTGTTCTGCCCATTGGTAGCTCCCCGAAGCTGTCATGCCTAGATTGGCACGGTTTCACTGCTTGGCTCCCCGGAGTTTGCACCCCTCTCCCCCTAGGTCCCACCCTAATTGAGAGGGAGGTCATCCTGTGGGATAGGCAGCGTGTCTGTCCAAGGCCATGACTAGCCCTTCCCCATTCTGTAGATGAATGCAACTCCATCCATGTTAGGACATAATTGGTAGTGAAGTTCAGGGTGCAGTTTCATCTCCTGTTCTCCCCCGCAGGCAGAGATCTCTGGGCAGTATACAACCTATTCAATCCCCTGTGGTAGTCTGTGTCTACCACAGCTCCTGCTCATGTTCGCTATATACCACATGCACGCCTGTCTCTTTCTCGTCAGCCTCCCTAACTGCCCTCTGCCCCCAGGGCTTTACTACAGATAGGTGCACCCCACTCACCTGGGCTTGGGTTTGGACTCCTCTGCTGGACCGTCTGGAGGAGAGAGAAGGGCGTATGGGGTCAGCCAAGCCTGAATATTCCCAGTTCCGCCCTGAGCTGGACACCTGTGGGTCTCTGTTTCCCTGCCTGCACAGGGAGTCTCCCGCAGCCCGGGTAAATCTGGACTTCCATAGTCACCAACAGGCATGAAGGCAGCCTGGAGGTGAGGTCACAGAGCATGACCGGCCGTGTCTACAGGGAGACTAGACCTGGGGCCTCAGAGTCTTTGCTCATCTGTTCTGGGTTGGGAAGATTGCTTCTCAGACTTCACAGTGATGCAGGGGCTTGGGGGAAGGTTCCCAGGGGCTCCAACCCTAGAGCCCTTCTCAGGTCTGCCTCAGTGTTTTGGGCCCTGGAGTGCCTGGTGGCCACAGGGCCAGGGAGGTAGTGGGCATGATTCCAAGGCCTGGCTGGCTATCCCCCCAAACCCCCAAGCCCCCAACCTCAGTGACTGGAGCCAGCTGATAGAGGCTGCAGCCTGCCAAGGACCTTGATGACGATGTCACTACAGCATGGAGCATCTATATCTTGGCAGTCCATCCTACCAACACCAGACCTCACTGGCATTGCCTGGGTGCCAGGAGCCTGGGGTGTGGATGTGACTTCTGAGTCCACTACCCTGCACAGACTAGGGGGGCTAGATGCTGGTTCCTTCTTCTTTTGGGCACTAAGGCCCCTTCTCTGAGGTAAAGAGGACAAAGGTTCAGAGCAACCCAACCCCTGCAAGTGCCACGAAGTTCTGTCTTCTAACCCTTTCCTGTATAACTTCTGGTAGAATCCCCGGGCACAGTCTTCCTCAAAGCTACTATGAGAAATTCCCCTGTCATGTCTGACTCCTGTGCTGATACCCAGCAGCACTTACCTTCAGCGTCTTTGGCTTCTTCATCTGGACCAACCTCTAAACAAAACATGAACAATCAATAGAAGTCCTATTCTGAGCTCATTTCCCTGAGAGCACTCCCATGGTCAGGCACGTGCGCCTCTTCGTTTGTAGGGTCAGCCATGAAAGAAGCACTGGACTGCTGCACCCCCCAGCCCAGCCAGGAATGGCAGGCACACAAACTAGAAAGCACCTGGACGACTGACTTCTTCAAACACCACCCCTGAGGCCCTTGTCCCCTTACCCCGGCGTACCTTCTGCTTTGGTCTCCTCTGTCTCAGCCTCACCCTCGGGCTCAGCCTCAGCCCTGTCATCCTCCTGCTCCTCCTCCACGGCCTCCTCTTGCTCTGGAGAGGTGAACCAGACACCATGAACAACCAGGCCCCTCTCGCAGCAACCAGACAGCACCCCCAGAACAGAGATCAGCCTGGGAGGGGTGGGAGAGGACTAGTAATATCCAGATTCACATGATTCGGGAGCCTTGGCCTCGAGTGACAGAAGGAAGCTGCTTCGTTCCCCGTTGGCACCAGAAGGCAGCAAACTAGAGCTCACAGCCACACCCAGCCCGGGACAACTTCTGTAAGCAAAGGTTCGTAGGCACATAGCCTCATTCACTCATCTACACTCTCATCTGTGGCTCAACCCTACAAGTGAGGAGGTGCAGCTGGGACTGTGGACCTGCCGGCCCAAAGAGTTCACTGTCTGCTCCTTTGCAGGAAAAGTGAAGCCCAACAGAAGGGTACCATCTGGCTGGTAAGTGTCCCAAATTTGCCACCCTGGGAGTTTGGAAATCAGAATGAAGTCTTCCCCAGTGTGGACACCTATTTGCCATCTGGAGGTTTCTGGACAAGCCAGATATTCGGGGTGGGAGCACTGATGTGGTGGTGGGTGCTATGGGGAGCACCAGCGATGGAGGACAGCAAGACTCACTGCTGGGGACCAGTTGGGGTGAAGGACTATCCAGCCTCTTTCTGCCCAAGTTAGAACTTGCTCCTGCAACCTCCCTGGTGATATGATTCCATTATCTTCCCTAACTTTTCACCCTGGAGGCTCCAATCAGCCCCTGGCACCACAGGACAGGTCCTGACTAAACTGAGGTGCCAGGGAAGGTCTGCTGTGAATCCAGGGACTCTTCAAGTCTACAGAACCTTCCTCCATATCTAGCAGAAACCAAAGCCACGAGGTTGTGCGGGTGGATGAAACGCCCAATATTTAGAGAGTTGTGCTACCCAGAAGGCTGCCAGGAATTTCTATTTTCATCATTTGCTTGGCAGGATGTGGACCCCGCCTCTCCCAACATTCAGAAGGGACAGACAGATTAGGGAGGCAGGATGCCATCCAGACCATGGCTCGGCTTGGCGGAAGTGCTTGTAACATTCAGTGATGGATAGGCTGACAAGTGGTGGCCCTTGGCAGAGGGAGAAGAAAACACCTCATGACAGAAAGAACCATCAGAGGGAAGAGGGCACCTCCACCCGCTCTGCTCATCTCCTCTGGCCGCCTTTCCTAGGACTGGGTCCTCATGGAGGTCTGGGGTACTTCGTTCAACCCTGCAGGAGGTTTGCCAGTAGCGTGAGAACAGAGGAAGATGGCCAGTTCTGGGGTCCACCTTGAGGCCCCTATGCCGGCACCTCTTCCATACACCCTAGGCTTCATCTCTCTGTGCCCTGTGCCCTTGGTCCAGTGGTCACACAGAAGCTCAATGAGCAGGTCACACTTAGGGCCTCCCTTGGACATCACTGTGGGAAAGCTGGTCCTAAAATTAAGCCCCATTCTGTCTCCTTTGCCCTCCTGTTATCCCTGAGAGCAAGTCCAGCCTCACGCCACCACTCAGCAGCACACATCTGAAGGCTTACATCACGCCCTCTCTGCTCTGGCTATTCACAATCTTCTCTGCTACTCTTCAACGACTTTGTCCTCAGAACCCTAACCCTTTGGCCGCCATGCCTTGGGCAAAGCAGGGAAGGTCCTCCCACATGGAACACTGCCATGCACGGCAGAGCAGTTGGGGTTCATTCGTGCCCTAAGAATCCCTCTGTGACCACACGTGGAGCACAGCCCAGATCCTTCCCACTGCCCACCCCAGAGAAAAGTCAAGAAGGAAGGGAAGGAATGGGCAAGGGGTCCTAGGGTCCTGGCTTGAAGTGATGGACCTTCCTAGCCCAAGCCCAGAGCCCAGGGGAACAGGAGAGCAGGGGAGAGGACAGAGGAAGCTGTGTACCGTCTTCGTCTTCATTCCAGTCTTCCTCTTCCAGGCACAGGAGGTGACAGCCGCAAAGGGAGCAAGCGGAACAGGTTAGTGTGCAGCAGACAGCCTGGCGGCGGCAGCGCAGGCCACAGCCAGCCCAGAGTTAGGCCTGAACTCCCATCCCCAAGCCAACACTCAAGCCACATGGCAGGCAGGCTCACTCCTCAGTGACCTCCCCACGCCTCAAGTACAGACACCATGACAGTCAGTTCCCAACCACTACTGAGAACAGAATGCCTAAAACCAAGCGGAGCCTGGCACCTGAAAGTGTTCAGCCCTGGCCTGCTTCTAGGCTACAGACCCAGCTTCTCCCTCACTAAGATAGTGGACCCCAGTATCAGAAAATGGGGAAAAATTTACTCCCTCTCCATCTTCTCCTACATTCCTGCCCTGAGTGAGTTTTGGGACTATCCCACAGAACACCCACAGACTCCCAGAATCACATCTAGGACTACCACACGGGAGGCCATACTAAGAGAGCTGGCCTGGCCTGTTGGAAGGCATGGACTCATAATCTGAGGAGGCTGACTACGTTTCCCCATTGTTCTCCATGCAAATCTCTGCTTAAGGAAGAGTTTAAGAAGCCAGCCTTTAGTGGCACACGCCTTTAATCCCAGCAGGCGGATCTCTGTGAAGTTGGAGACCAGCCTGGTCCACAGAGCTAGCTTTAGGACAGCCGAGGCTACACAAAGAAACCCTGTCTCGAAAAACCAAAAAAGATGTGTATGTGTGTGAAAGAGGTGGGGGTGGGGGGGTCTTAACAGCAATGGGAAGATCCTTTGCCCTAGAAAAAAGGCCTTTAGGACTATCTGCCTTGTAGGTTTCAGCCGCTCATCTGGACCCTTCCTTTCTGAGCCAGAGGCGATGACTTGGACCATTCAGGACAAGTAAGACAGAGGCAGATGCTGCAAGGCTCTCACTCGACCGAGAACTTTGACTCCCAGACAGAACCTGCTGTGTGTGTGAGGAGTAGTAGCCAGGCTGAAGGTCCCAAATCTGGCTGAAGTCTGTTTCCCAAACCCTACCACCAAGAACCTGCTGTAAAAATCCCCCAAGGCAAGGGAATCCCCAGAAGATGAAGTCCCTTCTATGGGGAAGTTGCAGGCAGCTGGGCTCTTGATTCAAAACACGTTTTTGAAGCTGGACGTGGTGGCTGTGGCTCATGCCTGTAATCCCAGTACTGAAGCTGAGGCAGGGAGGTTGCCACAGCTTGAGACCAGCCTGAACTAAAAAAAAAAAAGCCTTGGTCTGGAGATTATCTCAGTAGTGGAATGCTAGGTGGGCCAGGATGAGAGATCTTCCTAATGGCTCCTAAAAACCAGAAATGGCATCTGTGGACCCTTTGTGCTCATGGCTCCTATTTGGCTACATGACCCAGAATAGGCGTAAAGGAGCAAGAGCCTCCTCACTTTTCCCAGAAAGCCTGAGGAGTGGGGGAGGTGTGGCTCCCTAGACAGTCAGAGACCCTTTTCCTTGTGTCCACACAGGACATGACTTTCCCAAACCACGGCAAGCTGGGCTGCAGACTGGCTGTGGCGTAGAAGCCAAGAGCCACAGGGTCATTCTGGGCCTTCCAGGAGGAGAGAGAGAGAGAGAGAGAGAGAGAGAGAGAGAGAGAGAGAGAAGAGCCCAAGACAAAGAGGGTGACATGTCATCATATCGAAGACGAGGGGACAGCAAGATGGACCTTTGCCAGGTTGTAATAAAGCTTCATGCCCATAGGAAATGTCCCAGGTAATGGAGCACTTTCATAGCCACGTTTTCAAAAGCAGTCAATGGAATGTGCTTCGGTTTGTTCATGGCATTATGGCTGTGTTTGTTTAATGGGCTTATTTTTTCTAACTTGGAATTTAATTTAACCTTTTACACATATGGATGTTTTGCCTGCACTATGTCAGTGCACTTGTGTGTATGGTGCCCGTAGAAGCCAGAAGAGGGTGTCAGATATCCTGAAACTGGAATTATATATGGTTGTGAACCACCATGGGGGTAGCAGGAATTGAACCTGGATCCTCTGGAAAAGCAGCCAGTGCTCATAAGTGCTGAGCCATCTCTCCAGTCCACATATCTTGAGATATGT
Source organism: Peromyscus californicus insignis (assembly GCF_007827085.1). Classification (NCBI taxonomy): domain Eukaryota; kingdom Metazoa; phylum Chordata; class Mammalia; order Rodentia; family Cricetidae; genus Peromyscus; species Peromyscus californicus. The sequence continues at coordinate 22,574,119 of NW_026294436.1, read as the reverse complement.
GCTGAAATAATAAAGTGCGTATCTGGGAATGGTTTGTGGTGCCTCCTCAGATCAGCTAGAGTAGAGATGAAAGGTTGGCCACATGGTTAAGATGGCAGAGGCTGGATGACGAGAGTGTGAGGGCTCATTATTCCTTTCTTCCTGTCTTTATACATTTCAAAGTTTTCATGGTAATATATATATATATATATATATATATATATATATATATGCTTCATACACATCACACACATATATATGTGTATATACATACATACATACATACATACATACATACATACATATGTGTGCAAAAGTGATTACTGGGGACATCTCTGCTCAGCTAGGAGTTCAGGGCAAAGAAAGACAAGCTGTAACCCCAGAAACACTGGCCTCCCAAAACTCCTCTCTGGTTCCCCATGTGCCCGAGGTACATACCTTCCACAGCTTCTGTTCAGAAGAGAAGTCCACGGCGAAAGAGAAGAGAGAAGATGTGAGTCAGTTTCCAGCCGTATTGCCCTGCATCTGTGTGTGCATCCCCATGAGCGCTTACCTTCCTGTTCCCTGCGTATGAAAGAAGACACTGTTAGAACCGGTACACATGCTACACACACACACACACACACACACACACACCCCTCCACACAATGACCTTTCCTTGAAGCCAGCCAGCTGCCTTTTCCACTCCCTTCTTGTGCAAATGGCACTCCATCTTCTGGCTCGCCCTGCAAAGGCCCCCAGCAGCCTGGCCTACCCTTCCTAGCCAGCACTATTTGCCACTGTCCCTCGCAAACCTCTAAGTCAACAATCATCTCAGCCTTCTTCCCACTTCCGCCTCTCGCCTCACCTCTGAGGTTCTCCCGGGCAGTGCTCCTTTTCAGAAAGCCTCTCTACAAATGCTGCCAGGTGAGGCCTACCTTCTCCATGCAGCTGCCTCTGACCATCCCAGTACCCACTCTCCCTCTTCCCTGAGCTCCTGCGAAACCTCGGCCACATCTGCCCATTACATCCCTTTGCTAAGCCCTTCCGTGGTTCATATCTCAGCAGCCCAAATGGAAAGGAGGTTCTGTGTGGGTCCATCTGACCTCCCTGGTGGCATCTCTACTCAGAATACTTGTTGGATTGCCTAACTGTAGCTCATCTTTGGCTTCTCCAGGCCAGGCCTGTAGACAGGTACTCTGAGGGACTGGGGATCTGAGAAGGAGGGATACTGCTGTGCCCTGGGGCAGGATGAGGGAGGCCACCATTTCTGTGGCCTCAGGAGAGTTGTTGAACTGTTAGCAGTTTCAACAGGTCCAGAGTCTCAGCTTCCCCCCACCCCCCCCCCGATGGCCAGTGGACTAGCTAGTAAGACCCTGCTGGTCCTGGAACCGGGTCCTGTGTTCCCAAAGTCCCCAGTCTGAGGTTGCTAACCAGAGCTACAGAAATGGGAAGGAAGGGGAGAAATCCTGAATCCAAGTCCTGGAAGCAGGTGCAGCCACTCCTACCAGGTCGTGGGGGTTGCTGGGCAGCTCACTGGCTGAGGATGGGGAGACCGTACGCAAGGCAGGACGCTCCGATACTTACTCCTCCTTGTACTCCTCCACCACCTCCTCCGTGTCAGACATGGTCTCGGCTCTCCCTCCGGAAAGAGAGAAACATCATTGCAGGCAGTCAGAGCGAGGCGGCTGCCCTCTGCAGGAGCCTTCTGCACCTAGCTATAGAGGGCTCAGAGAAGCCTGGGGATGGGTTCACTGGGTGACCCACGGGACAAAGCCAGTATCTCCTTCTGCAAGGAGGCAGCCAGGACCCCTGAATCACCGCAAGGCAGCAACTGGTGTTCCCCCATTCCTGGCCCCTGAGCAGGCATGCCACCCTGGACTTCTTATGTTCCTCTTTGTAAGTCCCAAAGAGATGTTAGTTGTGTTCCTCGCTTCCCAGGGGAACAGAGAGTCCTAGTGGATGGCACCCTATTTCTGTTCTCACTATGTATTTCATCCTGACACAGCGCTCCCTTGGGGTACGGGTGACACCAACTCTAGCCCTGCACAGCACCGAACTCAGCAATTACAAGAGATAAACAACTGGTCTGTTCTCTCAAGCTACGGCTTGAGAAAAGCCGACTGCGATGGTCATACGCTGTGTGACTCCATTTATAACGTTCTGGAAATGGCAAGATTATAAACGTGAAGAGTAAGCCACCAGGGCCCATGTGGAGGGCAGGAGGGAAGTGGACATGGTAATAGACATATGCACCAGGGACCCTTGCTGGCCTTTTTGAACACTGCATATTTACTTATTTATGTGTGTGCACATGAATATGACAGTGCGTGTATGGAGGTCAGAAAAACAACTGGTTTTCCTCTTCCACCGTGGAGGTCCCAGGGGTGGGACTCAGGCTATCAGGCTTGGTGGCAGCTTCTTTTACCTCTGAGCCATCTCCCAGGTCCCCTCGTGGGTCTCGACTACAGGGATGAATACATGAACATACCCAGGTTAAAATGGTGTAGAACTCAACCCACACAAAGCGCAATTGAAGCTGGGGTGGTCTAAGTGAGAGCGTGGATGGACTGGATCTGTCTGTACACAAGTTGTGATATCACATTCTATAGCTTTGGAAATGTTTTGTCTGGGGATGCAGACAAGGGGACACAAGAAACTTCTCTGTTTTCTTTCTCCCTTTTTTGGACCTATTTTTATTTTTTATTATGTGTGTCTGTATGTGAGGATGTACACACATGAGGGCGGGTGCCTATGGCGTTCGGAAGAGGAATTCAGATTCCCCGAAGCTCAGTTACAGGTGGTTGTGAGTCACCCGACGTGGATGTCAGGAACCCACCCTGGATCCTTAAATATGTGCTCTTCACTGCTGGCCCGTCTCTCCAGCCCTTCTGAATTACTTCTTAGACTTGAGTGTCAAGCTGCACAATCTCAATGAAGATTCCAGCTTTAAAGCTTTCCTGGGAAACTGGTTGAACTATTCCTGTAACTGTGGCAGCAACAGCGCTGGGTTCAGGCTCTCCTGCGTTAGTTTGCTGAGATGTGGGTGTGCTTGTAGCACGGTTGAACCACGGTCCTCTCTGAACGATGGAGTACAGACATCCTCCGTAAGGGACTGTATGAGGATCCAGCGGATGTTAGTGTGTGGACGCCTAGGCACGGCCAGGTGTAATATTGTCCATTCATACTCACAAGAAGCCACAGGGAGAGGTGGAAAGAGCAAGGCCTCAGTGCGAGAGTCACCTGGTGCCCTTGAGTGTGACCTTGGAAAGGTCATTTCATTTTCCTACACCATAATTCCCTTTGGGAAAGTTCTCCTCCCCTGCGGTGTATGCAACAGAATGAACAGATTGGAGATAGTGTAAAGTGCCTGGCCTGAGAACGAACTCAACCGGTATTATTACAAGCCAGTTCCCGGAGGCATATCAGTGCCTAACCTGAGACACTGTCAGGTTGCCTGAAATTTGGACAATGCCCCCTGTTGTTACAAATGAGAAGGAGCACACGATGTGGTGGGCTCGAGCAATAGAAGCATACTGATTGACAGGACACCCCCACAGCTTTCCCTTGTGCCCTGCTTCCTGCCCACACTGAAGCCACCCCCTGGGACGTGATTCGATGTTGCCAGTATGGAACGGTGGGACCCGGATGGTGCTGCCCCTGCCTTCTCCAGCTTTCCCTGTATGTCCCAATGCAGGGAAGAGGGCTGAGACCCAAGCCAGGCACACATCTATGGACATCCATGAAAGGCAACGTGTTGCGGGATTGAACTGATGGTCAGCACAGAGCCACCCTTGAGACTGGGCTGTTTCCAGAAAGCTGGCGCTCGCCAGATGTTCTGAGACTCAAAAGTCACTGCAGCTTGGGATTGGTCCAGGCCTGCTTGGTTGCGGACAAGCACAGCAAGTCCCCACTCGGCTCCCTCTGCTGGAGTAGGACAGAGACAGTGGGGACGGGGGCGGAGGGGGGTGGGGTGGGCTGCTCAAGTGGAACTCTGGACAGCAGCCCTGTGCAGTTCGTCACTCTGCCCCCCCATATCCCCCCCATGTTAAGATAGAGGAATAGGGATGTCAAATGTGTAAGGTGTCTCAACGGGGGTGGGGTGGGGGGTGAGCTGTATTCTACTGAGAGAAGACTTGAACACCAGATGACCTCCACTTGGATCTCAGAGTGAGCACGGCCACTCCTGAGCCCAGGAGTCTGGTAGTAGACTCATCTTCAGTGAGACAAACCCCAGGGGTAAGCAGTCAGGACCTGTGAGGAATCGGGGGTGTTGGAGGTGACGGGGAGAGTTCTTGGGGGAAGGTGTGTGGCTGCCCCAGAGCTTATCACCGCCAGCTTCTCTCCTCCCTCCCACCGGCTTAGAGTCACTGGACATCTTGCTGAGATCAGAGGAGGTGGGATCAACTCGGGCTCCCCACCTTGTCCCCAGGAACACCATCCAGCTCCCCAAATAGCACAGACCACAGACTGCAGAGTCTGAGGAATGCTTCCAGCAGAGGGGGCACACCTAAGCCAGGGAGGCTGGGAAAAGAAAAGGGGAGGCTGAGCCTGAGGGCTACAGAACAGGAGGAGATGGGGACGCTGGAGGGGTGAATATGAGCATGTCCCAAGGGCCCTACCCTCCACCAGCTTCTACCATCTGACCACGCTCTCAGCAAGCCACAGGGGTCACCTTTCACTGGTAATAAAGCAAAACTACAGAGAAACAAAGAAGACCCTCTCTGGGGAGCAAAAGATCCACGTTTTAAACCCAGCTTTTACTGTGTGGCCTTAGCTAGGTCACTAAACATCTCTGAACCTTTACTTGATTTACCTATAAAATAGATTAGCTTCAGATTCTGGCCTTGCAGTTTCTGAGGAGCGTAGGCTCTGTCCTTCAGCCCTGGTCCACAACATCGAACTGGGATCTTCCTAAAGCTACAGCTGTTAGCCCAGGGGACGGAGGAATCAGCACAGGGTGCAAGGGAGGGGCATAGGCAACTTGATCCCCTCAGATTTTTCTGCCCTGAGAAGAGGAGGATCTGTCCTGTGAGAAGAGGGTCAGAGGAGGAATCCTGGAGGTCAGGGAGCTTCCCAGCTGGACTCCCCGTGGAATGTGCTGGAAATTTCTTCAACTCCAAGCAAATTACCTCCCAAACTATCCTCCAATATGCCCAGAAGTCAGAAAGCCTGCTACAATTCAAAGGCACAGAACAAGAGCAAGAACACTGGAAGGGACATAGTGGGTCCCAGGGATAGCCTTGACAGTGCTGACAAGCTTAGCTCGCCTCTCCTGGGAAAGGGATCTTAACCACCCTTGACCTCCTCCAGGAGCGGAATCATACCCAGTCCCAGATGCTCAGTGGATACAGTGCATCTGCTTGGAGAAGCCCCATCAGGCCCACATGCCTCTGGACATTTGACCTTTCCCAGGACTCCCAGGGCAGCATCTTTCCTGGACAGGAGAGCTGGGTCACCAGGATTCGTTGGCAAATATAGCCATGATCTTAACCCTGCTCTCTAGGCCTCCAGAAGAAAGGTTCGGGTGGCCCTTAACCTGAGCAGTCTGAGGATCCCTGTTGGCGAGGGTTCTGTTGTATTTAGTGGCCCAACAATGATCTAGGCCACTCCGCTCATGAAAAAAAGTAAGATCTCTGGAGAGGATAAGCAACCTTCTGCAGACTTTAAAACCACACAGTGTCTTTAGTGGCAGATCAGGACCTCCCATTCACTTCTCATCGAGAACGCAGGCTCTCTCCACTCCACGGCACTCATGTTGGAATCTATCCTGGAAACAGCTCCTTTGAATGTGGAGGTGTTCTCCCCCCCTAGAATGGGCCATGGATTTCCACCAACCTAGGACCATTCAGAGTGGACACAAACCCGTGTCAGGGAAACAGCGCCGAATCCCTCACATTCTCCTACCTGCCTCCGCCTTTCCCTAGAACATCCCCCCAGCCTTACCTCTGAACAGGGGCTGCACACGGGTCCTGGGGTATCTGCTCAGCCTCGGCAGGGACTGACCGAGGGCAGGGCATGGAGAGGACTTTAAGCAGGCATGTGGGCTGGGACCTTGAGAGCCAAGCCCTGCGGTGGGAGGAATGTGCATCGGGAGATGGGAAGAGGGGGGGACGACACAATGGAGGGTGTTGGCTGCTATTTTGGCAGGTGCCAGGCACAGGGCTAAAGGAACAAGTACCCCACGCCATATAAGCTCATGTGGTCCTCCAGCTGCCCACATAAGCTATTTTAAACCAGAGCAGATATGCTGGGAACATAAACCAGCTGTCCCTCTTGAGAATCCTGATAAAGCAGATGCCAAAGCCCGGGGTGGGGGAGGGGTTGGGAGCAGGGTGGGGGGCAGAAGTCAACATTAGAGACACTTCAAGAGCCCTGGGGAGCAGAGGGCAAGAGCTGGGGGGCAGACATCTTCTGGGCTGCTGGCTGCTGCTGCTGCTGCTAGACCAAGTGGCCTCGGGCAGATGGCAAGCTCTGCAGGCCTTGGAAAGAGCACCTGGAAAGTAGTCTCCATGAGCCCCAAGTCACACGCCAGGTCCTCCTCACAGGAGTGGGCTCCAGCAGCCAGAGGAGGTTGGGCACAAGAATGGTAACTCTCCTTAGTCTGGCAGCAGGAGTATGAGTGGGGTGCAGAGAACCATTGTGCTTTCCCTTCAGGGTTGGAGACTGGGGTCCTGGTGAGCAGCTTTGTCCAGCTTGCGCACTAGATCAAAAGGCCCGTAAGACCAGGACCCAGCTTTTGCTGTAGCCGGAATGTTTACATCCCTCAGCCCACAGAGGGTGACTGGCACAAGGTGGGATGCAGGGTGTGATCGAACTAAAAGAAGAAACTAAGTTGGGAGGCAGCTGAGCTCTCCCCCAAAGTCTCCCTCCCTCCACCCCATCTTCTCAGTAGGTCCCACCAAAGTCTGAAGAACAAATACCTCCGTGGACCAGGCCCAACTTCCCAGATGCCCCGAGCCCCAAGATCCCTGACCCTTCCAGACATTGTTAGTGACTCATCCTCTTGCTTTCCATACCAGACTCACCCAGCCTCTGCCCTTCTCTTCTTTCCTGACCATATGCCCAGCCTCTCCTTTAGTTCCACCACTTAAGAGGGACGGGGCTGCCCTTGTGTGAAAGTCCTTGTCAGGACCCTCTGCCACAAGATGTCCACACTTCTAGCCAACTTACCCATTATTCAGCTGCCACCATTCCCTTCCCATGGTCCCCAGCAGCCTCTGAGCCCAATGACTTTGATCCCCAGCTCCAGGCTTATCCTGAGCCGTGTACCATTCTGCCAGCAGGTCAGCAGCAGGACCAGCTGGAGCCACAGGCCTGGGGGCAGCATCCCAGGAAAGGAAAGCTGGGGGGTTGGAGCGGGAAGGCTTGGGAAAGGCGGAGGGAGGGAGAAGACTAAGAAGGATAATGAGACGGAGCCAAGCTGGCCTCATAAAGAGCATGGCAGCCTGCTTCCCATTCGAGCCCACCAAGCCCCATTTTGCATTGTATCTCAGTCTAGAATCTGCTGGAATTTAGGAGTTGCTCTTCCTAAGCTCTCCCTGAACTTAAACTACTTCCCAAGAAAGCCCATAACCTTTCGGACAGGCCATAGCCAGTCTTCATGGATGCCCAAAGGAGGAATCTGAGCATCTACCTACAGAGAGCACCCTCCTCTGGAAAACCAGTAGGTTCCTAGTATCAGGAGACCCTAGGTGTGGGGCTTCATCCAGACAGCCACTGCTTGGCATCCATACTGGTATATCACAGAGTAGTCCCAGAAGCAACTTAGAGGTCTAGTCATGACAAATAATGTCTCAGCAAATGAGCAGAAAATCAGAACTGCGATGATTTGAAGAAGCATGTGAGTTGGTGCATGCACACTGGGGTACCCACCCAATGACAGGATGCTCCTTGGGTCCCCAGGCCATTGCAGCAGCAGAGTGGGGAGGTAGACTTACCTCCAGGGGGCACTCAGATGTCACTTCCTACACACACAC